>NC_052310.1:65438306-65747172 GCF_016432855.1 Salvelinus namaycush
ACTAGGTGCTGACCTAACATAATCGTTTGGTGTGCTTTCGTCGTAAAACCTTTTTGAAATTGGACACTGTGGCTGGATTTACAACAAGTTTATCTTTAAAATGGTGTAAAATACTTGTATGTTTGAGGAGTTTTAATTATTGGATTTCTGTTGTTTTGAATTTGGCGCCCTGGATTTTCACTGGCTGTTGTTGAGGTGGGACCCTAGCGTCCCGAATATCCCAGAGGTTAAAAGCTTAACTTCTTGTTAATCCAACCGCGTTGTCAGATTTCAAAAAGGCTTTACGGCGAAAGCATACCACGTGATTATCTGAGGACAGCGCCCTGCATACACCAGCATTAAAACATTTTTCAAACCAGTAGAGGCATCACCAAAATAAGAAATAGCGATAAAATAAATCACTTACCTTTGAAGATCTTCCTCTGTTTGCAATCCCAAGGGTCCCAGCTACACAACAAATGTTAGTTTTGTTCGATTAAGTCCTTCTTTATATCCCAAAAATGTCAGTTTAGTTGGCGTGTTTGATTCAGTAATCCACCGTTCCACTCGTTCAACATGCAGACAAAGGAATCCCAAAAGTTACCGGTAAACTTTGTCCAAACAAGTCAAACAACATTTCTAATCAATCCTCAGGTACCCTAATATGTAAATATACAATGAAATTTAAGACGGAATGTAGTATGTTCAATACCGGAGATAAATAACGAAGTGGGCGCCCTTATTCACGCGCGCCACAAGACTAGTCCTAATGAGGGACACCTTGAAAAACTACAACTACTTGCTAATTTTTCAAAAAACAAGCCTGAAAACTTTTCCAAAGACTGTTGACATCTAGTGGAAGCCATAGGAACTGCAATGGGAGGAATTATTTTGAATATCCCATAGACTAGTATTGAAATGGCCTGTGACCTCAATGGATGGATTCTCCTCAGGTTTTCACCTGCCATATCAGTTTTGTTATACTCACAGACATTATTTTAACAGTTTTTGAAACTATCCAATGCTACCAATTATATGCATATCCTAGCTTCTGGGCCTGCGTAACAGGCAGTTTACTTTGGGCATGCTTGTCATCCAGACGTCAAAATACTGCCCCCTAGCACAAAGAGGTTAAGTCCCAGGGACAGTTTGCACAGAATTGTATGTCAATGCAACAGGTCAAAATGACAATGATTACAAGTGAGGGGCACTGGGATTGACGGGACACTGTATCATCTGATGTGTCTGAAATATAATTCTGTATACGACTGATGGAATATCCGCTACCAACTTTAAAAAAATGTTTTTCAATGATTCTGTATGTCTCTCTTTGAAAGGCTTCCTAAGGCAAGTGTATTGGTTAAAGGTACCCGGATCCAAATTAAGTAAGGCCTGGCCATTTTGTTTGTTTTTACCCTACGATTTTTACTATATACACGTCAGCATCCACACATAACCCACCTGTTAATTAATATTTGTTAGTGGTTAATAATCTGTTTGATTTGTTTTGTGGGGTCTTTTTAGTTTTTTATTTTAGTGCGTTTTTAACGTGTTAGAAAGGATGCTCTACATTGTATATTGTCAGAGTTGTGGGTGCATACATGTACATTCTCTTGATTAGAAGAAATGTACTGAAAAACCCAATGTAAACCTGATCCACAAAATGTTTGAATTGTTTGAAATATCTTTAAATAATGTCTGAGGTACAGGAAAACAAACACTCAGTTAATAGGGCTGACTGACCTCTGTTCTGACGTCCTGGTGAGGCCTGATCACCCTCACTAGAAAGACTGGAGACATTTAGTAAGATTTAAATGAACTATGCAAACACTAATAAGAAGAAGTTTATAATTTATCAATAGACCCATGTGTGATTCAGACCATGAGAAGTACAACGAGAGAGTGCTGCCCCTGAATGAGGGACACCTGTCTCTAGTCTATTTTACCATTACCTTATGGGATATAATTATTTCCTTATGGAGTTATCAAGAGTTGTAATTCTAATTTGATTTGTTATTCTAATTTGTTTATTTTGGATTTGACAGGCAGTGTTGTTTTTTTTGGATGCATGAATCACAATGTGAGTCGAAAGGGGGAATTACCAGTCCCCTGGGGCCCTTTAGTAAATATGCAAATGCCCTTTAGTAAATAAGCAAATTGATTTTGTTCACCTGCCTGCTATAAAAAAATATATATATATATGTTGGAAATGGTTGACAGTTACTCCAAATGGATTGAAGTTTTCTCCACCTCGAGTGATATATGTGTATTGCTGTTGTTGTTTTCTTTTCTTTGTTTTTGTATTCCTTCAACAACAAATCTAAGAATTAGCCCTCTAACTCCCTGACCTGTAACTCTTTAGTGAGATTGCCAAAATGATAGGGGATTATAAGCCAATTTTGGAGAAAAAAATGTTTTCAACTGTGTGTAGTTATTGTCACGTTCTGACCCTAGTTCTTGTGTTATTTCTTTGTTTTAGTTGGTCAGGACGTGAGTTGGGTGGGTATTCTATGTTTTGTGTTTCTATGTTGGGTTTCTCGTTTGGCCTGATATGGTTCTCAATCAGAGGCAGGTGTTAGTCATTGTCTCTGATTGGGAACCATATTTAGGTAGCCTGTTTTCTGTTGTGTTTGGTGGGTGGTTGTCTTCCGTGTCTGTATGTTCCACACAGAACTGTTTCGGTTTTCGTTCGTTACTTTATTGTTTTGTATTTCAGTGTTCAGTTTTGTTCTATTAAAACTCATCATGAACACTTACCACGCTGCGCATTGGTTCTCCGATCCTTATTACTCTTCATCTTCAGAGGAGGAAGAGGAAAGCCGTTACAGTTATTCTCTTTGACATTTGTTTTAAAAATCTGTATCAAGAATATTGGTAGTAGTAATAATTTGTCATACAGTAAATAATTTGTCTGGATTTTCTGAATCAGAAATGCTCTAACCTTATGGCGACATTGATCACAGATGGTGTTTAGATGCATGGAAGGGATCATTTGACCAAGAATAGTGTGAACCTCAGCCCCCCCCCCCCCCCCCCAACCGGCTGAAGAAGTGGCGACAATGGCGTTCAACATGGTCCTTCACCACTTCTACCTGAGTCCGAGCCATTGGCCTGTACACAGCATTCAGTCGAAGCTATCAACTGCCTTTTCTCTCATGCCTTTTTTCTCAGGACTGCGACATGAGTCTACGTGGAGTGAGCATGGAGAGATCCCATCCAAGCTTCTCATGCTGCTGGTGTACAGGTGGGTTAATGGACAAGACATAATAGACTGTAAAGGACAGTGGTGGCTCAGGTCAGAGACATTATCAAGGTCCATCCAATTTGAGCATGTGCCATTGGGAAGACGAACTCAAACAACATCTGAAGTAGAACATGAAGAAACGCCAGAAGGATGAGTGCCGGGAGGGGGGTGGTCAACCGTGCCCGTAATTGATTTAGGCTTATCCAAAATGGTTTATTTGGGGTATCAGGGTGTGAGATGAGAATAGTTAATACTAGAAAGAAAAGATGAATATACTGTATGGCAATGTAAATATACATTCTGCCAGTATCGGTGTGTGCTAAATTGAGTGTCTTAAATTAAAGTTATAGAACCAACTTGAAACACTAAGGACTGTCATTCTAAATCTGGGTTGGATAATTTATCAATAGTTAGAATTATGATTTGGAAAGGCGAGGCTTCTAGAGACAGAGCTATGCCCCTAAATTGTGAGGAGAGCCACTACATTGTAGCTTGGGCTAACCTTGCCCCAATCTCATTCTTATCAAGGTTGGTCTGAAACTGTTATAACATGTGTTCTCTCTCTAACCTGTGAAAGTCAATATGCAAGTGCCCTAGACCACATTCGGGAGAGCTCTATAGAAAATTGGCAATGCTAAAATAATTGTGTAAATTGGCTCTGCAAACAGAGAGGCTCTTGACTATCTTTTGGCAGGTCAAGGGGGCACTTATGCAATCATTGGCAATGAATTCTTTACTTTTGTCCCTCTCCTAAAATGACTGATCTCGCCGAATACATTGTCACTGTTGCTAAGAACAATTCCCCACAACCAGAGTGGACTCCTGCAACTTGGTTGGAATCTCTGTTTGGAACTTGGGGATCCCACATTTCCAAATGGTCTGCAGCATGTTTTTTTTCTTAGTTTGTCTAAATTGTGTTATTTAACATGTTGTGTATGTGTGTATTTTTTATGAACGCACTCCCATTAATAGAAGTATAACTTTTATTATGATGATAGTATTACCATACTAATTGGATTGTACGACCCAGAATGAAGGGTTTGAAACTATGAAGTATCTGGGTTTTTTCTGTGTTGATTTCCCTAGAATATTTTGATATAGAAGCTAAAATCTAAATGCTTACATTAAAATGTAATGATTATTAACACACAAGTGATGAGGATGGAATGTGCTGGAACATTTTATGTTGGTGCTTTTCTATTTATACATTTCTGTGTTCTCTGTTTGTGCTTTTCTATGAACCAATTTCTGTTTTCATGCAAGTGACTGAATGAATCCTCTATCAGTGTCTGCAATTTGGCAGCACACCCAGAACCTTGTTTAGAGAAAGGGATATTTCAGATTCAAGGTCTCAGCTTAGAGAGAAGAAGCCTCGTGAGGTATTGGTCTGTTACATGCAAGACCCAGCATTGGTCGGTCACATGAATGTAGCAAAAGTTAATGATTAATTAATTATGAATTAGCTAAATCATGCGAATATGACTTGTCTGCAGTATATAAGAGAACTAAATGGGACTGCCTCGTTAGAGCTCCTGACAGATGTTCACTATGGTGCATAAAGTTTGTTGTTACTTCTCCAGCACACTGACAATAAACAATGATTCATTTAAGATTGACTTCGAGTGTCCCTGTGTAAGAATTTCCACAACAACTGAAATTGACCTTTACTACTATAATCCATAGAAAAGCATTAAATAACACCTTCATAAATGGCTAACCAGACAGTCAAAAAATAAATATAAGGAAAAGTTTTTTAACCCTTTCACACGTACCATCACACGGGTGTGATCGTTCTACAGTGGTCCCTGAAGCGTACGATCACACCCGTGTGATTAGAACACTCATTTAGAACGCTCGTTTAGAACGGCCAGTTTCGAATGACGCAACAATCAGCGTTTGAGCTGGCCACACTTTTTTCAGAAACTATTTACACAAACACAGTCCTTACAAAGTTATGTCCAGAATGTGAGCAGTTTATTTTGGGATGCAATGTTCAGATATTCACAGAAGTATATATAGCATAACACAATTATCCTAACCGGAAAAATGTAGGCTACATTTGTCCAAGCGCTAACTGAGGAAAGATTGACCCAACACAAGCAGTAATATTTTCTAACTCTCGGCTGACATAAACTACAATATGAATTAGCTAATAGCAATTATTATGTATAATTAATCACATCACGGGTGAGCTCACCATTGATCAAAATAATTAGGTAAAACACTTTTGAAATCGAAAGTAATCCGACGATTAGTTTCAGCGCGCAGCCATGCATTTGTTCCTCACAGAAACCGAAGATAATAAGAGAAGACAAGATGAGTTTGGTCTGTTTATAGTATGCATGTTGAAGGGGTGTGTCAATCATTGTCGTTCACATCCCACCCTTCATTTCCGGAAGTCCTCAAAAAATGAGTGAACTCTTACTCACCTCCTTTTGTTATAACATCTTTGGTCAAACAGACGATTACGTGAAACCCAGAATGCATTGTATGTCAACAAACATGGCTACACAGCTGGAATTAGCTTAGCTCATCATAATCAGTACAACCTTCAAAAAAGCATTTTACACACATAATATGTGCCCATTACAATCTGTGCAAGAATCGGAATGCATGATTTGTCACATAGAATTGAAAACATGTGAATAAAACAGTAAATACACAAATAATTGCCACACAAAACATTTTCTGATAGTGATTTATTGAGACAAGTGGCGCGTGCCGGCAGTCAACCACGTACCCTCTCACTCTAAACCATTCAGTGTTGTTGTTTATGTATGTAGATAGTGAGCTAAGCTGTAGCATTAGCAATAACTTTCAAAAGGAGACAACTCACAAATGTGGAAATTCTGGAGATTTTGAGTCTGAAAGTCAGGAATCAGATTCTGACAGTGAGGAGCTGCCCCCCAACCTTGTAGCCATTGAGAACCCTGAATCTGAGGACCCCTTGTCCACTGACAAAGTCCCAGTTCCATTAGAAGATGCTGGTGGTGATGGTGGCAGACTGACAGTGGATGAAGTACAGGAGTTCTGTGGTAGCTAGAAGGCTGCCAGCCATTTCATCCCTCCTGACCCTGCTGATTGTGTTGATGAGTTCCAGTCTGGAGTGCAACGCCCCTTGCCATTTCCATCTGAGGCAGAGTGCTTCAAGTTGTTTCTGACAGAGGAGCTGGTGGGAGACATAGTAGAGACCAATCGCTATGCCTTGGAGCTACAGGATAAGAGAGAGCCAGTGTAACGGATGTGAAATGGCTAGCTAGTTAGCGGGTACGCGCTAATAGCGTTTCAATCAGTTACGTCACTTGCTCTGAAACCTTGAAGTAGTGGTTCCCCTTGCTCAGCAAGGGCCGCGGCTTTTGTTGAGCGATGGGTAACGATGCTCCGTGGGTGACTGTTGTTGATGTGTGCAGAGGGTCCCTGGTTCGCGCCCGGGTATGGGCGAGGGGACGGACGTAAAGTTATACTGTTACACCAGGAGTGGGGGGACAACCACAATTAGTGAAATGTATACATTCCTGGTGACAGTAAAGAAGAACTCCCTAAGAGAATACTGGAGCAGAGATCCTATGTTTGCAACTCCCTTCTTTGCCACCCTCTTTTCCCAAGACTGCTTTCTAGTTCTGCTGCTATGACTGCATTTCATCATCAACGCTACTGCCATCCTAAATGACCCGTTATACAAAACAAGAAATGTCAACAGCTGGCAGTAAAGTGCCATGACAAACGAGACGTCCATGTCCTCTCCACTGTCCATACAGCAACCAGGTCGGCCACAGGGAAGGTGAACCACCTGACGGGAGAGAGAAACAAACCAGACAGAGAAACATCAAACCAGACTGCGTGCTTGACTATTACCTCAAAATGGGGGCAGTGGATAAGGCCGACATGATAAACAGCTTTGTGGAATGAACTCAGAAAACGACCAAGTGGTATAAGATATTTTTCCAGGGTAGCGTCAAAATACAACATGCCAATACTTCTGACGCATTTAGCATTGTTTTACAGAGCTAATAGAATAATGTAACTAGCTACATAAGCACGATTGAATATAACACCATAAAAGGTGAGTAACATGAGTAACGTTACCTAGCGTGTCCGCGGTTATAAGGAATATACACAAATATATTATGCTCTATACACACAGTGAGCTACAGTAGAAACGGTAAAACACGACACAGAAACTATTATAACGTAATTAGGCACTTACTTTGATAGAAACGCAGTCTGGATTTGAAGATGGGTGTCTGTAGTGACGCCTCTAGCACTGAGACGCTGTGCCACTTGGGAGTCAAAAGGCCAGGGTAGCTTCAACATACAACACATGCTAATACATCCGTGACGCAATTAGCATTGTTTTCCAGAGCTAATAAGACTGTAGCTAGATACCTAAGCATTGAGTATAACACCATACATGTTATGAAATGAGTAACGTTACATCGCGTGTCCGCGGTTATAAGGAATATACACAAAAACATGATGCTACAGTAGAAACGACATAACACGACATGCAGAAACTATTATAACGTAATAAGGCACTTTGATAGAAACGCACCCATTTCCAAAGTTATTATTGGTAACGAAAACAACTTTGATTGCGATGCAGGCGACAGGTGGAAAATATGAACACGTGTATGCAGGACGGCAGATGAGTAAATGTCTGCAGACTTGAACTGCACAAACAATTGAGAAGTGTTTGGGGAATTTTGTCCGGGTCAGAAATGTCAAAAAAATTAATTGGTCCGCAAAAGTAAAAATGACTACTTTTATGTGAATGAATGAGGCGGAACACACCTCATTTCAAACTGTTATTATAAAATAAAAAACTGTTTAGAAAATAATTTAAAATTGACAAATAAAACAGGCAAAGGCGTGCTTTGGTTTGAGGGCAGCGCAGATTAAATGTACTGTTACATAACAATCACATTCTGGAATTGGAGAGAACGTTCTAACATCACGTGCATAAAACAACTCACGCTGGGGCGACCGTTAGAGATATTTGGAACTCACGCATGAAAGGGTTAATTATCTGTCCTATATCTAGGAGATATAAGAAAGGTAAGGAAATATTTTTGTTTTGTGCATCATACTGTATTTAACCCCTTTTTTTGTTAACACAAAACTACCTCCATACTTCCACTTATTTTTTAAACCAGTACTGGATTACCTTCAAATGAGTCCTGTGAAACAATCGTGTTCGTAAGACTTCTTTTTATAGAGTGGTCACATGTGACTCGTTTCAGGGGGTTCTGTCACGTTCCTGACCTTATTTTCCCTTATTTTGTATTTATTTAGTATGGTCAGGGCGTGAGTTGAGGTGGGTTGTCTATGTGTGTTTTCTATGTTGGGTTTTTTGTGTTCGGCCTGGTATGATTCTCAATCAGAGGCAGCTGAGAATCATACTTAGGCAGCCGGGGTTTCACGTGTGGTTTGTGGGTGTTTGTTGCCGTGTTAGTGTTTTTCACCACACGGTATTGTTTCGGTTTTCTGCACATCGTTTATTGTTTTTGTATTTCAGTGTTCAGTTCAGTTTTAATAAATCATCATGAACACTTACCACTCTGCATATTGGTCCGATCCTTCTCGCCTCTCCTCGTCCGATGAGGAGGACGAAATAGACAATCGTTACAGAAACACCCACCACCAAAGGACCAAGCAGAGTGGGAAAGGGCAGCAACAGAAACAGACACAGGACTCCTGGACTTGGGAGGAGATCCTGGACGGCAAGGGACCCTGGGCTCGGCAAGGGACCCTGGGCTCAGCCAGGGGAATATCGCCGTCCCAAGGCGGAGTTGGAGGCAGCGAAGGCAGAGAGGCGCTGGTATGAGGAGGCAGCGCGGCGACGCGGTTGGAAGCCCGAGATTCAGACCCAAAAATTTCTTGGGGCACACGCGGAGTGTGGCTAAGCCGGGTAGGAGACCTGAGCCAACTCCCCGTGGTTACCGTGGAGTGAGAGGGCATCGTACTGGTCAGGCACCGGGTTATGCGGTGGAGCGCACGGTGTCCCCAGTACGCGTGCTTAGTCCAGTGCGGGCTATTCCACCTCGCCGCACTGGCCGGGCTAGGTTGGGCATCGAGCCGGGTGCCATGAAGCCGGCCCAACGCATCTGGTCTCCAGTGCGTCTCCTCGGGCCGGCATACATGGCACCAGCCTTACAAATGGTGTCCCCGGTTCGCCAGCATAGTCCAGTGCGGGCTATTCCACCTCACCGCACTGGCAGGGCTACGGGGAACATTCAACCGGGTAAGGTTGGACAGGCTCGGTGCTCAAGAGCTGTTGTACTCCTTCACGGTCCGGTATATCCGGTGCCACCTCCACGTACCAGTCCTCCGGTGGCAGCCCCCCGCACCAGGCTGTCTCTCTGGGTTCTTTCTCCAGTTGCTCCCACCTGTCCAGCGCTGTCAGAGCCTTCCTTTTCTCCAGCGCAGGCAGAGTCTCTCATCTGCCCAGCGCTGTCTGAGCTGCCTGCCTGCCCAGCATCGTCTCAGCTGCCTGCCTGCCCAGCGCTGTCTGAGCTGCCTGCCTGCCCAGCACCGTCTGAGCTGCCTGCCTGCCCAGCGCTGTCTGAGCTGCCTGCCTGCCCAGCGTCATCTGAGCCGCCCGTCTGTCCCGAGTCGTCAGAGCTGCCCGTCTGTCCCGAGCCGTCAGAGCTGCCCGTCTGTCCCGAGCCGCTAGAGCCGTCCGCCAGACAGGAGCAGCCAGAGCCGTCCGCCAGACAGGAGCAGCCAGAGCCGTCCGCCAGACAGGAGCAGCCAGAGCCGCCCGCCAGCCATGACCTGCCAGTGCCGTCAGCCAGCCATGACCAGCCAGAGCCGTCAGCCAGCCATGACCAGCCAGAGCCGTCAGCCAGCCATGACCAGCCAGAGCCGTCAGCCAGCCATGACCAGCCAGAGCCGTCAGCCAGCCATGACCAGCCAGAGCCAGCCAGCCAGGAGCTGCCAGAGCCAGCCAGCCAGGAGCTGCCAGAGCCAGCCAGCCAGGAGCTGCCAGAGCCAGCCAGCCAGGATCCGCCAGAGCCTGCAGTCAGCCAGGCGATGCCAAAATTGCTCTTCACTCTGGAGCTGCCGGAGGCGTCCTTCACTCCAGCGCTGCCGGAGTCTCCCGCCTGTCCGGCGCTGCCGGAATTCCCCGTGCATTCGGGACCCATGGCTAGGGTCCCCAGGCCAAGGTCGGCGGCAAGGATCTCCGCTCATAAAAGGCCACAGGGGCGATTAAGGAGGCGGACAAAAACATTGTTGAAGTGGGGTCCACGTCCCGCGCCAGAGCCGCCACCGCAGACAGACGCCCACCCAGACCCTCCCCTAGTTTTAGGTGGTGCGCCCGGGGTTCGCACCTTAAGGGGGGGGGGGGGGGGTTCTGTCACGTTCCTGACCTTATTTTCCCTTATTTTGTATTTATTTAGTATGGTCAGGGCGTGAGTTGGGGTGGGTTGTCTATGTGTGTTTTCTATGTTGGGTTTTTGTGTTCGGCCTGGTATGATTCTCAATCAGAGGCAGCTGTCAATCGTTGTCCCTGATTGAGAATCATACTTAGGCAGCCGGGGTTTCACGTGTGGTTTGTGGGTGTTTGTTGCCGTGTTAGTGTTTTTTCACCACAGTTTCTGCACATCGTTTATTGTTTTTGTATTTCAGTGTTCAGTTCGGTTTTAATAAATCATCATGAACACTTACCACTCTGCATATTGGTCCGATCCTTCTCGCCTCTCGTCCGATGAGGAGGACGAAATAGACAATCGTTACAGCATGTTGCACATCACTACTTCACAGGAGAATTATTTGAACGTAAACATAATTTTTTTGCTGCATTTTGCTACTTTTCTGAACAACATTGATGCCCTGAATTTAGGAGGCGCTACTTTCTGCACACATCACGGTCAGTGTGAACCGGAGTGACTTGATACAACTCTGGCCAAGCAAGATGCAGCTATAAACAAAACTGAGTTTTAAATGGTTCCAGTCTTCCGTGAAGCTTTCATCCATGTATACGGGTAAGAGTCTAGCTACATCTTCAGATATTATAAGTTTCTAATTTTGTCAAAGTCGTTTTCATTGCAAGTTAAAGCATACTGTTCTCTAGTGAACATTAGCTTGCTGGCTCGCTAGCTAACGTTACCTGTATGATCTTTGTAGTAATATTATTGGAATCAGAAATCTATTTGCATTGCTAGTTATAATATAATGTTAGCTAGCTAACATTGAACCTAGTTGGTTAGCTTAAGCTACCTGCAGATTCATACTGCAGCTATTTGTATTTATTATGGTTCCCCATTAGCCAAAGCAGCAGCTACTCTTCCTGGAGTCCAGCAAAATTAAGGCAGTTATACAATTTAAAAAACATTACAATACATTCATAACAGATTTCACAACACATTAAGTGTGTGCCCACAGGTCACTACTCCACTACCACACAAAATACATGTGTACGTGTGTATAGTACGTATGTTATTGTGTGTATAAATGTGTCTGTGTTTGTGTCTCTTCACAGTCCCCACTGTTCCATAAGGTGTGTTTGCATCTATTTTTTTATCTAATTTTACTGCTTGCATGAGTTACTTGATGTGGAATAGAGTCCCATGTAGTCATGGCTGTATGTAATACTGTGCGCATCCCATAGTTTGTTCTGGACTTGGGGACTGTGAAGAGACCTATGGTGGCATGTCTTGTGGGGTATGCATGGGTGTCCGCGCTGTGTGCCAGCAGTTCAAACAGACAGCCGAGTGCATTCAACATTCACCTCTCATAAATACAAGTAGTGATGAAGTCAATCTCTCCTCCACTTTGAGAGATTGACATGCAAAATCTTAATGTTAGCTCTCTGTGTACATCCAAGGGCCAGCTGTGCTGCCCTGTTCTAAGTTAATTGCAATTTTCATATGTCCCTCTTTGTGTCACCTGACCACACAACTGAACAGTAGTCCAGGTGCGACAAAACTTGGGCCTGTAAGAACTGCCTTGTTGATAGTGCTGTTAAGAAGGCAGAGGAGCGCTTTATTATGGCCAGACTTCTCCCCATCTTAGCTACTGTTGTATCAATATGTTTTGACCATGTTTTTGACAGTTTACAATCCACGGTTACTCCAAGCAGTTTAGTCACCTCAACTTGCTCAATTTCCACATGATTCATTACACGATTTAGTTAATGTTTAGGGTTTAGTGAATGATTTGTCCCAAATACAATGCTTATAGTTTTTGAAATATTTAGGACTAACGTATTCCTTGCCAGCCATTCTGAAACTAACTGCAGCTCTTTGTTAAGTGTTGCAGTCATTTCAGTCGCTGTAGTAGCTGACGTGTATAGTGTTGAGTCATCCACATAAATAGACACATTGTCTTTAGTGTCGTTAGTAAAGATTGAAAAAAGTAAGGGGTCTAAACAGCTGCCCTGGGGAATTCCTGATTCAACCTGGATTATGTTGGAGAGGCTCCCATTAAAGAACACCCTCATGTGTTCTGTTAGACAGGTAACTCTTTATCCACAATATAACAAGGGGTGTAAAGCCATAACACATACGTTTTTCCAGCAGCAGACTATGATCGATGATGTCAAAAGCTGCACTGAAGTCTAACAAAACAGCCCCCACAATCATTTTATCATACATTTCTCTCAGCCAATCAGTCATTTGTGTACGTACTGTGCTTGTTGAATGTCCTTCCCTATAAGTGTGCTGAAAGTCTGCTGTTAGTTTGATTACAGTAAAATAACATTGTATCTGGTCAAACACCATTTTTCCCAAAGGTTTACCAAGGGTTGGTAACAGGCTGATTGGTCTGCTATCCGAGCCAGTTAAGGGGGCTTTACTATTCTTAGGTAGCAGAATGACTTTTGCTTCCCTCAAGGCCTGAGGGCACACACTTTCTAGTAAGGTTAAATTGAAGATATGGCAAATAGGAGTGGCAATATCGTCTGCTATTATCCTCAGTAATTTTCCATACTCACTTTACGGAATTCAAAATTACAATGCTTGTCTTTCATAATTTGGTCAGATATACTTGGATGTGTAGTGTCAGCTAGCCAATGAAAAAATCTTTAAAGTAGTTGGCAATATCAGTGGCTTTTGTGATGAATGAGCCGTCTGATTCAATGAATGACGGAGCTGATTTTGGCTTTTTGCCCAAAATGTTATTTAAGCTGCTCCAAAGCTTTTTACTGTAATTCTTTATATCATTTATCTTTGTTCTGTCTATAACAATGTATGACAATGTTTGTATTGGTAGTAGTATGAGTTGGGGTTATGCCAGTTCATTGTTTAGCTAGCTAGCTACATGTCTAAACAAAATAGTGATTACATGACCCCTAAAGTTAGCCAGGTGTGTCAGGGGGTGATTATGGCCATCAATTGTATTTCATGAACATGTGTACAGACATTCTGTCAAATAAAATGCAAATTAATTACTTAAAAATCATACAATGTGATTTTCTGGATTTTTCTTTTAGATTCCGTCTCTCACAGTTGAAGTGTACCTATGATAAAAATTACAGACCTCTACATGCTTTGTAAGTAGGAAAACCTGCAAAATCGGCAGTGTATCAAATACCTGTTCTCCCCACTGTATATATATAAATGACTCCAACCTAAGTGTATGTAAACTTCCGACTTCAACTATATATATATATATATATAGTTGAAGTCGGAAGTTTACATACACTTAGGTTGGAGTCATTTTCAACCACTTCACAAATTGCTTGTTAACAAACTATAGTTCTGGCAAGTCGGTTAGGACTGTCACGTCCTGACCATAGTTCTTATGTGTTTTGCTTGTTTAGTGTTGGTCAGGACGTGAGCTGGGTGGGAATTCTATGTTGTGTGTCTAGTTTGTCTGTTTCTGTGTCCAGCCTAATATGGTTCTCAATCAGAGACAGCTGTCAATCGTTGTCCCTGATTGAGAATCATATATAGGTGGCTTGTTTTGTGTTGGGGATTGTGGGTGGTTGTTTCCTGTCTCTGTGTTTGTGTTCTGCACCAGATAGGACTGTTTCGGTTTGCCACACTTTGTTATTTTGTTCGTTGAAAGTGTTCACTGTTTTTGTTTAATTAAACATGTTGAGCACTGGCTACGCTGCGTGTTGGTCCGATCCCTGTTTCCCCTCTTTTAGTGAAGAGAGGGAAGGCTGCCGTTACAAGGACATCTACTTTGTGCATGACACAAGTAATTTTCCCAACAATTGTTTACAGACAGATTATTTCACTTATAATCCACTGTATCACAATTCCAGTGGGTCAGAAGTTTACATACACTAAGTTGACTGCGCCTTTAAACAGCTTGGAAAATTCCATAAAATGATGTCATGGCTTTAGAAGCTTCTGATAGGCTAATTGACATCATTTGAGTCAATTGGAGGTGTACCTGTGGATGTATTTCATGGCCTACCTTCAAACTCAGTGCCTCTTTGCTTGACATCATGGGAAAATCTAAAGAAATCAGCCAAGACCTCAGAAAAAAAATTGTAGACCTCCACAAGTCTGGTTCATCCTTCAGAGCAATTTCCAAATGCCTGAAGGTACCATGTTCATCTGTACAAACAATAGTACGCAAGTATAAACACCATGGGACCACGCAGCCATCATACCACAAAGGAAGGAGAAGCGTTGTCTCCTAGAGATGAACGTACTTTGGTGCGAAAAGTGCAAATCAATCCCAGAACAACAGCAAAGGACCTTGTGAAGATGCTGGAGGAAACAGCTACAAAAGTATCTATATCCACAGTAAAACAAGTCCTATATCGACATAACCTGAAAGGCCGCTCAGCAAGGAAGAAGCCACTAATATATATATATATATATACGCAGTTGTGGCCAATAGTTTTGAGAATGACACAACTATTAATTTCCACAAAGTTTGCTGCTTCAGTGTCGTTAGATATTTTTGTCAGATGTTACTATGGAATATTGAAGTATAATTACAAGCATTTCATAAGTGTCAAAGGTTTTATTGACAATTGCATGAAGTTGATGCAAAGAGTCAATATTTGCAGTGTTGACCCTTCTTTTTCAAGACCTTTGCAATCTGCCCTGGCATGCTGTCAATTAACTTCTGGGCCACATCCTGACTGATGGCAGCCCATTCTTGCATAATCAATGCTTGGAGGTTGTCAGAATTTGTGGGGTTTTGTTTGCCCACCCGCCTCTTGAGGATTGATCAAGTTCTCAATGGAATTAAGGTCTGGGGAGTTTCCTGGCCATGGACTCAAAATATTGATGTTTTGTTCCCCGAGGCAAATCGGGGAACAAATCACTTTGCCTTATGGCAAGGGGCTCCATCATGCTGGAAAAGGCATTGTTTGTCACCAAACTGTTCCTGGATGGTTGGGAGAAGTTGCTCTCGGAGGATGTGTTGGTACCGTTCTTTATTCATGGCTGTGTTCTTAGGCAAAATTGTGAGTGAGCCCACTCCCTTGGCTGAGAAGCAACCCCAGGTATGAATGGTCTCAGGATGCTTTACTGTTGGCATGACACAGGACTGATGGTAGCGCTCACCTTGTCTTCTCCGGACAAGCTGTTTTCCGGATGCCCCAAACAATCGGGAAAGGGGATTCAGCAGAGAAAATGACTTTACCCCAGTCCACAGCAGTCCAATCCATGTACCTTTTGCAGAATATCAGTCTGTCCCTGATGTATTTCCTGAAAAGATGGCTTCTTTGCTGCCCTTCCTGACACCAGGCCATCCTTCAAAAGTCTTTGCCTCACTCTGCGTGCAGATGCACTCACACCTGCCTGCTGCCATTCCTGAGCAAGTTCTGTACTGGTGGTGCCCCGATCCCGCAGCTGAATTAACTTTAGGAGACGGTCCTGGCGCTTGCTGGACTTTCTTGGGCGCCCTGAAGGCTTCTTCAAACAATTGAACCACTCTCCTTGACGTTCTTGATGATCAGATAAATAGTTGATTTAGGTGCAATCTTACTGGCAGCAAAATCCTTGCCTGTGAAGCACTTTTTGTGCAAAGAAATGATGACGGCACGTGTTTCCTTGCAGGTAACTATGGTTGACAGAGGAAGAACAATAATTCCAAGCACCACCCACTTTTTGAAGCTTCCAGTCTGTTATTCAAACTCAATCAGCATGACAGAGTGATATCCAGCCTTGTCCTCATCAACACTCACACATGTGTTAACGAGAGAATCACTGACATGATGTCAGCTGGTCCTTTTGTGGCAGGGCTGAAATGCAGTGGAAATTTTATTTTGGGATTCAGTTCATTTGCATGGAAAAGAAGGACTTTGCAGTTAATTGCAATTCATCTGATCACTCTTTATAACATTCTGGAGTATATGCAAATTACCATCATACAAACTGAGGCAGCAGACTTTGTGAAAATTAATATTTGTGTCACTCTCAAAGTTGAAGTCGGAAGTTTACATACACCTCAGCCAAATACATTTAAACTCAGTTTTTCACAATTCCTGACATTTAATCCTAGTAAGAATTCCCCGTGTTAGTTCAGTTAGGATGACCACTTTATTTTAAGAATGTGAAATGTCAGAATAAAAGTAGAGAGAATGATTTATTTCAGCATTTATTTCATCACATTCCCAGTAGGTCAGAAGTTTATATACACTCAACTAGTATTTGGTAGCATTGCCTTTAAATTGTTTAACTTGAGTCAAACATTTTGGGTAGCCTTCCACAAGCTTCCCACAATAAGTTGGGTGAATTTTGGCCCATTCCTCATGACAGAGCTGCTGTAACTGAGTCAGGTTTGTAGGCCTCCTTGCTCGCACACGCTTTTTCAGTTCTGCCCACAAATTTTCTATAGGATTGAGGTCAGGGCTTTGTGATGGCCACTCCAATACCTTGACTTTGTTGTCCTTAAGCCATTTTGCCACAACTTTGGAAGTATGCTTGGGGTCATTGTCCATTTGGAAGACGCATTTGCGACCAAGCTTTAACTTCCTGACTGATGTCTTGAGATGCTGCTTCAATATATCCACATAATTTTTCTACCTCATGATGCCATCTATTTTGGGGAGTGCACCAGTCCCTCCTGCAGCAAAGCACCCCCACAACATGATGCTGCCACCCCCGTGCTTCATGGTTGGGATGGTGTTCTTCGGCTTGCAAGCCTCCCCCTTTTTCCTCCAAACATAATGATGGTCATTATGGTTGAACAGTTCTATTTTTGTTTCATCAGACCAGAGGACATTTCTCCAAAAAGTATGATCTCTGTCCCCATGTGCAGTTGCAAACCATAGTCTGGCTTTTTTATTGTGATTTTGGAGCAGTGGCTTCTTCCCTGCTGAGCGGCCTTTCAGGTTATGTCGATATAGGACTTGTTTTACTGTGGATATAGATACATTTGCGCCTGTTTCCTCCAGCATCTTCACAAGGTCCTTTGCTGTTGTTCTGGGATTGATTTGCACTTTTCACACCAAAGTACGTTCATCTCCTTCCTGAGCGGTATGATGGCTGCGCGGTCCCATGGTGTTTATACTTGCGTACTATTGTTTGTACAGATGAACATGGTACCTTCAGGCATTTGGAAATTGCTCCCAAGGATGAACCAGGCTTGTGGAGGTCAGCATTTTTTTTTCTGAGGTCTTGGCTGATTTCTTTAAATTTTCCCATGATGTCAAGCAAAGAGGCACTGAGTTTGAAGGTAGGCCATGAAATACATCCACAGGTACACCTCCAATTGACTCAAATGATGTTAATTAGCCTATCAGAAGCTTCTAAAGCCATGACATCATTTTATGGAATTTTCCAAGCTGTTTAAAGGCACAGTCAACTTAGTGTATGCAAAATTCTGACCCACTGGAATTGTGATACAGTGAATTATAAGTGAAATAATCTGTCTGTAAACAATTGTTGGTGTCATGCACAAAGTAGATGTCCTAACCGACTTGCCAAAACTATAGTTTGATAACAAGAAATTTGTGGAGTGGTTGAAAAATGAGTTTTAATGACTCCATCCTAAATGTATGTCAACTTCCGACTTCAACTGTAGGTATTCCTTTTGTCCAGGTGGGAAAGGGCAGTGTGGAGTGCAATAGAGATTGCGTCATCTGTGAATCTGTTTGGGCGGTATGCGAATTGGAGTGGGTCTAGGGTTTCCTGGGATGATGATGTTGATGTGAGCCATGACTAGCCTTTCAAAGCACTTCATGGCTACAGATGTGAGTGCTACGGGCCAGTAGTCATTTACGCAGGTTACCTTGGCGTTCTTGGGCACAGGGACTATGGTGGTCTGCTTGAAACATGTAGGTGTTACAGACTCGGTCAGGGACAGGTTGTCACTTGCAAGTTGGTCAGCGCCTGTTCTGAGTACATGTCCTGGTAATCCATCTGTGCTGCTGCCTTGTGAATGTTGACCTGTGTAAAGGTCTTACTCACATCGACTACAGAGAGTGTGATGACACAGCTGTCCGCAACAGCTGGTGCTCTCATACATGCTTCTGTGTTGCTTGCCTCGAAGCGCTCATAAAAGTAATTTAGCACGTCTGGTAGGCTTGTGTTACTGGGCAGCTTGCGGCTAGGCTTCCCTTTGTAGTTCGTAATTTTTGCAAGCCCTGCCACATCAGACGAGCGTCAGAGACGGTGTAGTAGGATTCAATCTTAGTCCAGTATTGACGCTTTGCCAGTTTGATGGTTCGACGGTGGTTATAGCGGGATATCTTATAAGTGTCCGGGTTAGTGTCCCGCTCCTTGTAAGCGGCAGCTCTACCCTTTAGCTCATTGCAGATGTTTCCGCCTGTAATCCATGGCTTCAGGTTAGGGTATGTACGTACGGTCACTGTGGGGACGACATCATCGATGCACTTATTGATGAAGCCGGTGACTGATGTGGTATACTCCTCATTGCCATCGGATGAATCCCGGAACATCCCAGAACATATTCCATATATCCATGCATAGTCACTTTACCTCTACCTACATGCACATATTACCTCGACTAACCGGTTGCCCTGCACATTGACTCTGTACCGGTACCCCCTGTATATAGCCTCGCTACTGTTATTTTATTGTTGCTCCTTAATTATTTGTTATTTTTCTATTTTTCTTTAATTTTTTTACGTCAGTTTATTTTAGTAAATACTTTTAACACTTTTTTTCTTAAAACTGCATTGTTTTAAGGGCTTGTAAGTAAGCATTTCACTGTAATGTCTACACCTGTTGTATTTGACACGTGACAAATACGATTTGATTTGATATGCCCACTTCTCACTTAAAACATATTATTTTGTTTTAACAGGGAGTAGGGTGCCAGTTGGGACTGAGCCATAGCCTGGGTTGGTTGAAAATACTTTTCATCAGTAAATTGTATTGACTTTTTGGCAAGGACATTCAAGCCCACAGGCCTAACCTGTCCTGTCCATAGCCAGCAGATGGACCACACACACACACACACACACACACACACACACACACACACACACACACACACACACACACACACACACACACACACACGTGCGCGCACACACACACACACGTGCGCGCACACACACACACTCTCTTCCTCTCATTTACCTGTCAGATTAACTTAAAGAATGCCTTTCTCTCTCTCTCTCTCTCTCTCTGTCTGTGTTGCAGGTATATGTATTATATCTAGGACCCATGGATTGTACTTAGAGAGAACTATTTGCCTGCTGGAGTCAAAGCACATTAATTCAAGTAGATCAGACATATTGGAGTTTCTGTTGGGTATATCTTGAAATCGGTCTGTGGTATGAAAAGCAGGTAGTGCATTTGTTTGTGAAACCAGCTGTGCTTATCAGTTAAATAAGCAGATATCCTCATGAAGTCAGTGCTTGTGACATACAGTAGGATACAGTACAACTATCTATCAATTGGGGCAAACAGAGACGTAAGCTTTCCATGGATATATTTGTGCCAGTGAAAGTAGTCAATTGGTCGGCCTAGGTACAGGAACTAATTGTAAGTCGCTCTGGATAAGAACCAAAGGCAGTTTTCATAGAGTATGTGTCTAACTAAAAGAGGAATCTGGGTCTGTGACCCAAATGGCACCCTATTCCCTATATAGTGCACTACTTTTGATCAGGGCCCATATAGTAGTGCACTATATAGGGAATAGGGTGCCATTAGGGTCGTACACTAGGTATTGCCTTACTGGGTTGGCATTTGTTTATTCTGGTATGATGAATGGTTTAGAGATGCAGAGAAGCTCAGGTTTGGAGACAGAGCAGCTAGACTGGGAGTAATTAAGACAAGTGTGTAAAGCATGATTAATAACCACATAGTGTACAGGTTCGCTACATCAGAGATCTGTAAACAACACACAGCCAGATGGGAGCCAAATTGCAGGAATATACGTATATATTGTTTGAGTTCCAAATTGCATCCTATTCCCTATGTTTAGTGGACTACTTATGGGCACTGTTAAAAAATTGGGCACTGTAAAGTGCCATTTCGGACGCATCTGTTTTCTTTCCAGAACACTGTGTACTCAACAATTTAGTCATCAAACCCTCCCCTAACCCGGACGACGCTGGGCTAATTGTGCACATCCTCTTGGGTCTCTCGGTCGCGGCCGGCTGCGACACAGACTGGGATCAAACCTAGGTCTGTGGTGACACCTCTAGCAATGCGATTCAGTGTCTTAGACCACTGGGCTATGTATTTTCAACAACTTCCCAAGTATCATTCTCTGTGGTAAAATTGCCTCCCCCTGTAGTCTGCATTACATGACTCATGTAGAGCTGTGTGGGCTGTGGATGGTCTTGCCTAGGGGAAAACAAGTTACGTTTTCTTGTCCTACTACCTACCCATTAACTATCTTCTCTATCTCCTCTATCTCTATCCTTCTCATTCGTCTCTCTCCAGCCATGTGAGACACTGACAGTATAGAGGGATCAAGCATAGCTTTTAGGGAAAGCAGGGAGACAGGTGTCAAAACGGTCCAGCAAGCAAATCTAACCGACGCTAATCAGCCCTGTTGTTCCTCTGCAATCCATGTCTAGTTCACGACTCTCACTCCCTATGAAAAACAATTACGCTCGTTTGAAGTTGAGCAGGCACTAACTCACCTGTCTCTTCCTATAAATGTAGAAGCCGAACAAAGAGAGAAAAGAGCCGGTCGGCAGGCAGGGTGGGGATGTACTGTACATGTACTGTACAACCCATCCAGGGTGTCTACAATTAACTATTGTAAGTTATTTGGATACATTGGATAGATATAACCCATAGACCTGTAGCAATGAGAAATCTCTGACAGAATTACAAAAGAAAGATCATGGTTATGCATCATCAATGAATATGTCATGAAGTTAATAATTCATATAATCCTTCATTTGTAAAGACCCTGTATCCGAACCTGTATCTGTGGCTCACCTGTATCAGTGGCTCTATGTGAAGACCACTGCAAATGAGCAAACAGTAATACAGTAATACACTAAGAGTAATACAGTAACAGTAATACACTAACAGTAATGCACTAATACAGTAATACGGTAATACAGTATTACACTAACAGTAATATTGTTACAGTAATACACTAACAGTAATACTGTTACAGTAATACACTAACACTAATACAGTAATATACTATGAACATCTGAGGGCATACAGTACTACAATTGCTTCAAAGGGAGAGCCCTGGTGTGTCTGAGGCATGGGAGGGGAGGGAGGAGAGCAGAAGGAGGATATGTGATCTTCAAAGGAATGGGACGGACAAGGCACCACACAGTCATGTATTGAAATAATAGCTGGCAAAGACTCTCAGCATTTGTGTCAGTATAATGCTCGGTGGCACCAAAAGCTGTACACACGACTACAACCAACCCTCTCGTTTAATTCATGGTGATGGGGCTGGGGCTTTCAGTGGGTCAGAGCTCAGAGGAGGCTGGCTGGCTGATGCGAGCTGCAGTCGTGCCTAATGCAGTGGGTTGACGGGAGATGAGCGAGGGGGAACGAGGGTAGCAGTCTAGGCCAATGGGAGGCTTGCTGAAGTAAGACCACAGTGTCAGCTAGCAGATGGGTGAACTCTCCTTCTCACTCAGTAAGAGTCAGTGGTAGTAAGTACATGACGGGCCACTTAGAGAGGTTTGACAGAGGAGTGTTGCAATGTCATGATGAAGTGGCATGTACATGTATATGACCTCTCATCTCTGCACTGTGGCTCAAATGGTGCGACCCCTCAATTATTGACTAATTAGCACAGTGTCCCAATTTGAAACACTAACAATACCTGTATGAAGAAAGATTGTCTTAATAAAACCAAACGTCTTAATACTTGCCCAATACAGCCATATTTGTTTTAAATCAATATCAAATAATTTCTGGGTAACAATTAAGTACCTTACTGTGATAGATTTTCATAAAAAATTGGCCAAAACAACTTTTTAGCAACAACAAAAAAATTCTCAGGCAAGAATTTTGCCAGGACTTTCTGTGAATGGTATGAGTGAGGAGGGGAAAATGGAAAACTAGCTGTTATTGGCAGAGAGGTTTGGAACTATTTGTTGTTGGTCTATTAACCAATTTACCACATGGTGATGTCACCATGGAAAGCCAAAATTCCCACGCATGAAAACCTTCTGATTAGAAGATCCTGTGCAGATAGTATCTTCAACCCGAAACTATCAGGAAATAGCACTGATCAAATGTTTTCACACTTTTACAGTGTTAGTTTCATCAGCTGTTTCATCAGCTGTTGTCTGGTGGGACTGAATTTGGACTGCACTGGGCCTTTAATAATTTAATAATCCAGTTTATAAAACTCAGACCCGCCAGACCGTTGTTTCTAACAATGTTATTTATCATATTTCCCACAACTCATAAAGTATGCATCTTGACTGGCAGCGTCGCCAATTCACATGAAAGGTAAATTACTTTGGACATCAGAGGATGGTACTCTGTCTGTACCTAAACGGAAGAAGTGACAGGCCGTCTAGCAGTTCTGACAAGTTCTCAAAAGACAGACAATCATCAGGGTCCAGACATAGTACACCAAGTCCAGACATTGGACCATAGAGGAAGATATGGTGACAAGTAATCATAGTGTTCTTATTTGATGTCTAAAGGAAATAATTTAACTAGTTTCCCAATTACATTTTATCATTGATATAATTTGTAAATGGATCTGATACAGGGTATCCTGCCATATAGATTTGGTTAATCCGATACCGAAGAACATGAGGAAACTAACATGACAGAAGGAAACTAACCAACTGAAAGGATGGCACTTTAACAAAAACAAAACATACAATGTACCCGAGGTGACAGGCTGAGATGACCCAACAATAAAGGAGAACAGTGCCAGCTCACTGTACTGAACATCAAATGGGAAGACAAGCGTATTCTTACTTCCCTTCTCTTTCAGGGTCAGCAGAGTCCTCTAAGTTCCCCTTGCACAGTTCTCCAGAAAGACCCAATTATTTAATCATTCATTACCTCCTCTGTCACCGTCAACTCCATTTGAGCATTTAAGCCCTTTGCCAATGCCAGTAGAACTCCATCCATTACTATTCGCTCCTCCCTCCCAGTTTTAGGGGCTGCATCCCAAATAGCAGCCTATTCCCTATATAGTGCACCACTTTTGAACATGGGCCATGTAAGGAAGAGGGTGCCATTTGGAACGCAGCACAAGAAAGCCCATCCAGTAATAAATTACATATCACCTTGACAACGTGCATGATTGCCATATTTTTTTTGATGTAACTTTTTTTTTGCTTGACTCTGACTCCTATCCTCATCCTATCCAGGTCCTATCACGCGTCTGTATATCATAACAATCCTTAATAACTGTCAATCCACTAGCGTCAGCCCAACACATCCCCAGACTCATTAGCATAGGCCTAGCTTTTGTTCTGTTGGAAAAGGCTGATTATTTTATACAACAGGGCAAAGCCAATTATTTAGTAAAATGGAACACTGTAATGGAAAACTGTCATTTAAACGGCAAGTTTTTGTATTATCAACAGTAAAAAACTCAACATTTTACTGCAGCACACTGTAAATGATGTTCCAATGTGGGACAATTTATATATTTTGAATGGTACTGTAATTCCACTCTACAGAATACAGTACTGTACCGTATCTTTGGAGCGCCAAAGACCTTTTGACCACTATTGTTGTTTCTGCTTCATTAACATATTTTGAGGCGTGCGTTGTAAGAGGCTAAATTTATTGCACCTGTGAGTGGGAATGCTGCACCAATTTAACTCCTCTGTGGTTATAGTTCCCCCTGAAATGTAAAATGTATAGGGGACAGTTTGGAGTCTCAGCAAGTTTTAAACTTTAAATTGTGACTCTGGATTATCTTCATTATGCACAACCCTACGTAGTGGAGGTGTTCTGGAGTTGTGTCCTTCTCTCTACCCTCTCTCTCACAATCCTTTTCTTTGGACGGACCAGGAGGCAGCAATAGTAACAGTGGTTTGACCGCAGCTGCCGCTGTCTCTCTGTTCCAGTAGACAAGGCCGGAATTGCCAGAAGGACTGGGGAAGATGGAAAAGTAAAAGTGGCTTGATCGAAGCCCAACATAAAACCCTAATCCAAGCACCACCCAAAACCCTCCCAGAATTTAGAACCAGCACTGGACCAGCTGCCTGAGGAGGAAACGATGGACAGCAGGCCTTGAGGCGAGTAGTGCTTCCGAGGCGAGCCTTACACCCGCTACCCTTGGCCTGCAGCTCTTCTCCTTTGCCTTTATTTTTTTCCATCTGCCCTCGGGCCACCACCGACCAGACCACGACCAGCTGACCACCAACCACCCGGAGTAGACCAATAGAACGAGAGATCAGACACCATCACCACCTGAACCAAAGGCTCGGAGGAAAAACCAAAGACGACAACCTACACCTGGAGTGAGGGGGAGTGCCTCTATTGACCTCCGGGTAATGAGCTTCTGGGTGTGTCTGCTTGCTCTGAGGTTTTGTCTTTTCTCCCACTGCAGGACCGGAGCAGACCAACGACAAGACCAGACATCATCAAGACCCATGGAAGACCCATGAGCATGGAAGCCTAGGGCGTGGGCCCGGGTGGAGCCGCCGCGGGTGCAGATCTTGGTGGTAGTAGCAAATATTCAAATGAGAACTTTGAAGGCCGAAGTGGAGAAGGGCCCCATGTGAACAGCAGTTGAACATGGGTCAGTCGGTCCTAAGAGATGGGCGAATGCCGTTCGGAAGGGAGGGGCGATGGCCTCGGTCGCCCCCGGCCGATTGAAAGAGAGTCGGGTTCAGATCCCCGAATCCGGAGTGGCGGAGACGGGCACCGCGAGGCATCCAGTGCGGTAACGCGACCGATCCCAGAGAAGCTGGCGGGAGCCCCGGGAGAGTTCTCTTTTCTTTGTGAAGGGCAGGGCACCCTGGAATGGGTTTGCCCCGAGAGAGGGGCCCAAGCCCTGGAAAGTGTTGCGGTTCCGGCGGCGTCTGGTGAGCTCTCGCTGGCCCTTGAAAATCCGGGGGAGAGGGTGTAAATCTCGCACCGGGCCGTACCCATATCAGCAGCAGGTCTCGATCTATAAGCCCAGAATGATAGTGAAGTGGGCAATCGAACGCGTCCCCAGCTCCGGCTGGGAGGGGGGAACTGACTTCTGGGAGACGGCTGATGGAGCTTCGGCAACAGCAGTCTGATCACATAGCCTCTGTGGTGAAATGTTTAAACACGCGTCTCCCGCATACTTAGGGAACTCTAAACCGCGAAGGTTTGATTCGAATGTAAACCTTGACGTGGCTTGTCAAGAGTGAGCATTAAAGGGAGACGGCCGGTGCTTAGCGGTTAGTGCACTACCAGGTCCCAGGTTCGCCTGAGTACGGGACTCTACACATTAAGGTGGGAGCTCCCTTCCACGCTTCTCAGAGTATGAAGCGGGTTGGCATGTGACTAACCGTTGGCAAAAACATACTGTCTACGGTTGGGTCCTAGGTTCTGAGGACCCGGGGGTAATAACTACCCCCATGGTGAATAGAGTGGATAAAAATGCAGGCCGAAAGGGAGGTACACTACATATATACGCGCACATGGTAAGGTGCGAAGGGGCGGAACGGTAACACGTATCACTCACATCGGCGAAACTCACACAGTGTTAAAGTTCCATACAATGCAGAGGGCGCTACCATCCGACGCACGGTCGAATAATCCCACATTTTGTCGCCCTCAGGTCTTTTGCGGTGACAGACGAAGTTAAGCAGCAGGAACCGGATGCCCTTCCCAGCTGTAGCATTTACTTTTTTTACAGTATAATACAGTCAATTTAATGGTATTGTACTGTTTGCCAACATACTCTGTTTTTCTGAGATTTGGCTTTCCTCTGACATCCAAACGGATTATTTACAACCAGCGGGTTTTACAGTTTTTCTAGTGGATAGATAGCAAGCTCTCTCTGGCAAGAACAAAGGTGGAGGGCTCTGCTTTATGACCAACAACATGTGTTGCGATGGGGGACAAGAACAGGAACTTGCAAGCTTCTTCTCTCCCGACTTGGAACACTTTTTACCTTCTACTTTTTATCTTCTGAGAGAATTCTCAGGGATTATCACCATGACTGTGTACATCCCACACCAAGCCGACACCAGAAATGCTCTCAAAGATCTTTATTGGATCCTGAACAAACTGGAGACTGCATTCCAGGAGGCAGCGCTCATTATCGTGGGGGACTTTAACAAAAGTAATTTGAGGACCTCGCTCCCGAATTATCAACACATTGACTGTCTAACTCGCAACATGAGTATAAGGTCCTCTCCTGTAAATCTGACCACGACTCCATTTGCCTACAAAAAAGACTTGAGGGAAGTTCCGGTGGTCAGGTCTGTACAATGTGGGTCCAACCAATCAGAATCTATTATCCAAAATGGTTTTGATGACGTGGACTCAAATAGGTTCCAGGTCGCCTCTGGGAATAACATCAATGAATACGCAGACTCAGTCACCGGATTCATGAATGCATAGACAAGACGTGATACCGTCTTTCAAAACTTACCCAAATCAAAAAATGTGGATTGACGGCAGCCTTATAGGAAAGCTGAAGGAGAGAGATGCTGCTTATAAACAGGGAAAGGTGACCGGGGACAATAGTATGGTTAAACAGTACAAATACAACCTACACAGATCGATCAAGATGGCGAAACAAGTTTAGGGACAATGTGGAGGAGAAATTCAGTGAGTCGAAGATCCTAACGATCCCGGATTACAAAAAGAAAGCCAGCCACAACAACGCCACCCTAACAGATGAGCTAAACAACTTTTTCTCACGTTTCGGGCACAATGACGAATGAGCGGCCGAGGAGAGCCCCTGAGGACAACGAGGGATAAAGGATAAATCAATGTTAAAGTTTACATAGCTGGCCATAAATGGATGTTATATTTTACTTTATGGGTTGGTTATGTAGGCTTCTTCTAACCCATCACTTTCTACTAATATAATAATACGATTAAATAATACTTTACATTAAAAACCAAAGTCTATCACAATTCCAGTCATTCCAATAAATGTTATACCCCTTGATCTTCAAGAATAGGAAGTGTAGATTAGCCAAATTGTTTACCTGAGCATAACCCTGTGGAAAGATTCTTACACTGGGACACTCAAAACCTTACATGAATCATTGTTTATTGTCAGCGCCCTGGAGAGGTTCAACCAATCAGGAGCTCATCCTGGGCAGACCCAGCAGTTGTCTTATATATGGCTTTACACAGACAAGTTATATTTGCATGAGTTAGCATAATTAATGAATCATTGCCGGTTTGTTTCATTCATGTTACCGACCAGTACTGTTTCATAACATGTGACAGACCAACAACTCACAAGGCTTCTTTCTTTAAACTGAGACCTTGAAACTGAGATTTCTTTCGTTCAAACTCAAAACAACGTCTGGGCGTACTGCCAAATTGCAGCTACTGATAAGTGAGGATTTGTAAAGTCAGCCACTTGCATGAGCACAGAAATTAGTTTATAGAACAGCACATGAATAGAACACAGAAATTAGTTATAAGAAAAGCACAAACATTAAAATTCCCATTACAACCCCAAAACTGACTTAATAGCCAGCTCTACTCTGTTGATTATGATTTAGTTGTCATGGAGGACTGATTGGGCTCATTGATTCGAGTTGAAAATAAATGCTGCACTCATGGAATGGCGTGATTTGAGCACCACTGAAAAGTGCTATTTTATATGAAAATGAATGCCATATGCTGCATTTGCTATAGGCCTATTGTTTACCTTTTTTTGTTGACACTTTGATATCTTGATAATATGCAGCTGTTTAAATGGCAAATCCACAGATGAAACAATAACAAAATGGTCACAATGACTCTGTTTTGGTAAAGAGCTGAGGGATGGGCCTGGAGAAATGTAACCACTCTCAGATTAATAGACAGAGCCATGGATACTAAGGACTGACCATCCATGATATCAAAATGATTGTTTTAACCATGTTATGAGGCTATACAGCGTTTGTTTAAATTAACAATTAACAATGTTTACAAACATCGGAGAAAAACAAGCTTAGATTTTGTGTTCTCATGGAGTGTGACAGTTGAACAAAGCTCATGAGGCATTTATAAGTTAGATTCTTCAAGAATCAATGGAGATATATATATATATATATATATATATATATATATATATATATATATATATATATATACATACATACATACATACATACATACATACATACATACATACATACATACATACATACATACATACATACACACACACACACACAGTACCAGTCAAAAGTTTGGACACACCTACTCATTCAAGGGTTTTCCTTTATTTTTACTATTTTCTACATTGTAGAATAAGAGTGAAGACATCAAAACTATGAAATAACACATTTGGAATCATGTAGTAACCACAAAATGTTAAACAAATCAAAATATATTTTATATTTGAGATTCTTCAAAGTAGCCACCCTTTGCCTTGATGACAGCTTTGCACACTCTTGCCATTCACTCAACCAGCTTCACGAGGTAGTCACCTGGAATGCATTTCAATTAACAGCTGTGCCTTGTTAAAAGTTAATTTGTGGAATTTCTTTCCTTCTTCATGCGTTTGAGCCAATCAGTTGTGTTGTGACAAGGTATACAGAAGATAGAGCTATTTGGTAAAAGACCAAGTCCATATTATTGCAAGAACAGCTCAAATAAGCAAAGAGAAACGACAGTTCATCAATACTTTAATAGAAGAAGGTCAGTCAATCTGGAAAATTTCAGTCGCAAAAACCATCAAGCACTGTGATGAAACTGGCTCTCATGAAGACCGCACAGGAAAGGAAGACCCAGAGTTACCTCTGCTGCAGACGATAAGTTCATTAGAGTTAAGGCACCTCAAATTGCAGCGCAAATAAATGCTTCACAGAGATTAAGTAACAGACACATCTCAACATCAACTGTTCAGAGGAGACTGCGTGAATCAGAACTTCCTGATCAATTTGCTGCAAAGAAACCACTACTAAAGGACACCAATAATAAGAAGAGACTTGCTTGGGCCAAGACACAAAAGCAATGGACATTAGACCGGTGGAAATTTGTCCTTTGGTATGATGAGTCCAAATTTGGGATTTTTGGTTCCAACCGCCGTGTCTTTGTGAGACGCAGAGTAAATTAACGTCTGATCTCCACATATGTGGTTCCCACCGTGAAGCATGGAAGAGGTGTGGGGGTGCTTTGCTGGTGACACTGTCTGATTTATTTAGAATTCAAGGCACACTTAACCAGCATGGCTACCACAGCATTCTGCAGCAATACGCCATCCCATCTGGTTTGTGCTTAATGGGCTATTATTTGTTTTTCAACAGGACAATGATCCAAAACACACCTCCAGGCTGTGTAAGGGCTATTTGACCAAGAAGGAGAGTGATGGAGTTCTGCATCAGATGACCTGGCCTCCACAATCACCCGACCTCATCCCAATTGAGATGGTTTGGGATGAGTTGGACCGCAGAGTGAAGGACAAGCAGCCAATAAGTGCTCAGCATATGTGGGAACTCCTAAACTCAGCAAAAAAAAGAAACATCCCTTTTTCAGGACCCTGTCTTTCAAAGATAATTTGTAAAAATCCAAATAACTTCACAGATCTTCATTGTAAAGGGTTTAAACACTGTTTCCCATGCTTGTTCAATGAACCATAAAAAAATAATGAACATGCACCTATGGAACGGTCGTAAAGACACTAAGAGCTTACAGATGGTAGGTAATTCAGATCACAGTTATGAAAACGTAGGGCACTAAAGAGACCTTTATACTGACTCTGAAAAACACCAAAAGAAAGATGCCCAGGGTCCCTGCTCATCTGCGTGAACGTGACTTAGGCATGCTGCAAGGAGGCATGAGGACTGCAGATGTGGCCAGGGCAAGAAATTGCAATGTCCGTACTGTGAGAAGCCTAAGACAGCGCTACAGAGAGACAGGACGGACAGCTGTAACAACACCTGCACAGGATCGGTACATCCGAAAATCACACCTGCGGGAAAGGTACAGGATGGCAACAACAACTGCCCGAGTTACACCAGGAACGCACAATCCCTCCATCAATGCTCAGACTGTCCGCAATAGGCTGAGAGCGGCTGGACTGAGGGCTTATAGACCTGTGGTAAGGCAGGTCCTCACCAGACATCACCGGCAACAACTTTGCCTATGGGCACAAACCCACCGTTGCTGGACCAGACAGGACTGGCAAAAAGTGCTCTTCACTGACGAGTTGCGGTTTTGCCTCACCAGGGTTGATGGTCGGATTTGTGTTTATCGTCGAAGGAATGAGCGTTAGACCGAGGCCTGTAATCTGGAGCGGGATCGATTTGGAGGTGGAGGGTCCGTCATGGTCTGGGGCGATGTGTCACAACATCATCGGACTGAGCTTGTTGCCATTGCCAGCAATCTCAACACTGTGCGTTACAGGGAAGACATCCTCCTCCTTCATGTGGTACCCTTCCTGCAGGCTCATCCTGACATGACCCTCCAGCATGACAATGCCACCAGCCATACTGCTTGTTCTGTGCGTGATTTCCTGCAAGACAGGAATGCCAGTGTTCTGCCATGGCCAGTGAAGAGCCCGGATCTCAATCCCATTGAGCACGTCTGGGACCTGTTGGATCGGAGGGTTAGGGCTAGGGTCATTCCCCCCAGAAATGTCCGGGAACTTGCAGGTGCCTTGGTGGAAGAGGGGGGTAACATCTCACAGCAAGAACTGGCAAATCTGGTGCAGTCCATGAGGAGGAGATGCACTGCCGTACTTAATGCAGCTGGTGGCCACACCAGATACTGACTGTTACTTTTGATTTTGACCCCCCTTTGTTCATGGACACATTATTTAATTTCTGTTAGTCACATGTCTGTGGAACTTGTTAAGTTTATGTCTCAGTTGTTGAATCTTGTTATGTTCATACAAATATTTACACATGTTAAGTTTGCTGAAAATCAACGCAGTTGACAGTGAGAGGACGTTGCTTTTTGCTGAGTTTATAAGACTGTTGGAAAAGCATTCCTCATGAAGCTGGTTGAGAGAATGCCAAGAGTGTGCAAAGCTGTCATCAAGGCAAAGGGTGGCTACTTTGAAGAATCTCAAATATAAAATATATTTTGATTTGTTTAACCCTTTTTTGGTTACTACATGATTCCATATGTGTTATTTCATAGTTTTGATGTCTTCACTGTTTTTCTACAATGTAGAAAATAGTAAAAAAATAAAGAAAAACCCTTGAATGAGTAGGTGTGTCCAAACTTTTGACTGGTACTGTATATATTTTTATTATATATTTTTATTCTATTGTTACTGTTTTATTTCACTTTGTCCTGCAGTGTTGGAGCTCGGAGCTCAATAATTTCATTGTACCCTGCAATTACACATGCAACCCTGTACATGTGACTATTAAACTCTCTAATTTAATCTTTGATACCGTATTATATTACAGTAGGTGTAATATAATATGAAATACAGAATTTTACTCGCCACTGTGCTGCCTGTAAGAATCACTGTAAAGGGGTTGCCATGAATTTGACAGTATCACATAAATCAAAACGTAACAAGGTGGCAAATTGTAAGTCATCAGATTCTGAGAGACACCGTAACTAATATGTCACAGTCAGAGATGCTATACCAGGTAGCCATACAAAATATATCATCCTCATAGTAGAATCTAGTGTCTTTCTCCCAGAAATCATTATAATCTGGAAAGTGTACATTACTGTAAGCCTAGGCTACAGTAGTTGTGAAAGTGATATGTGAAGCATAAAGGCACTGCTTGAAAGGAGCTTCTTTTGGTTGAAAAGAGGCCAGTGTTAATGTGCGTTTGGGCTCGGACTGAGGGAGTGGCTATACAGCATCTCTGCTGCTCTCTCTCTCTCTGAGCACAGATAGGCCCATTCCTTTTACACTTTGCATGATGGTGCTCATCCATCACTTTTAGACAGCTACATCAGACCAACTACAAACATGCAAAGCCCAGCAATCTAAAATATGCTGATGCCATGTATATTGTACACACATAAATGCAGACTACTTTAGCTATGCCACTGGTGCTAGTGTAGATTTTCCATCTAATGTTATGGGAATTCCCAGGTCAGAACATAGAATAACTGCATCCCAAATGGCACCCTATTGCCTATATAGTTCACTACTTTTGTAGTGTTCAAACGAGTGCACTATGTAGGGAATAGGGTGCAGTTTAGGATACAGTCAGAATGTGCCGACAGAATGAGTGAAGTATACATCTATCTGTCAGTTAGCCATGCAGTCAGTCACATGAGAGAAATAACATGGGTCCATTTAATGCCTGTTTGTTTGTCTCTTTTAGGACAGGCGATGAATGATGAACAATACAGTATGAATATAGTTGCACTGGGTTCACCTCTAACCCTTGACTAACATTCATCCCATCTGGATTTGATTTATTGAGCAGATTCATTATCCCATCTCTCCTCTTCCCCTTCTTTTATTTGATCATTTTTTACTTATTTTTTTTCAATATTTCTGTCTACACATCTCTAGCTCATTGCTAATTTTTAAGTAAGGACTGGCAGCACCAGATGGATGATTCACAATGCAATGGAACTCAAAGTTTCCTGATCTTTAGGAGAAGTTATGGAGGGTTATCTTTGGCTGTATATCTGTGCTCTCTCTGGCAGGAAGCGCTCCCCCGGTGATGAAGGATTAACCAGCGCAGCTGTCTCCTGGCCCGGGATGATGCAGTGCACTGCTCCCCGACACGACAGCATCACTTAATCTTCATGTCTGCTCCTCCGCCGCGCCCGCACAGGACAAAGCCAATCAGCGTCACATGCAACGGGGATGGACCCTGCAGCTTGGCCCTGGAGTTTCTCACCCTCGCAGGACCATTAATCAACTTCAGACACACCGCTTCAGCCACCACCAATCTACCCCAGAGTTCACTACTGCTCCCTTCTCGCCAACCCAAAACCAAACCCACAGCTGATTCGGGTGGCCAGTGATGTATAGGACAAGGAGGAGGGGATTGGGGAGGGAGGCTGGCACACGCGAGAGAAAACACTTATCAGATTGCACATTATGCACGGCTTTGTGTTACCTTGAAGAGGGTGAGAGGAAAGAGAAGATCAAGAGGGGGTAATGAATGCACTCAAGCTCTGTTTCCTTTCAAGCCCACCCAGACCACCCATTTGTTTAAAGAGATATCCTCCTGCTCAATAATGCTGTTGAATTAAAGGATGGGGCAGATCTGGAATAATGATCTCTGCTCATTTAGATAAATTGCACTCTGGGAATCCATTTGTAAAGATCTGAATTCAGCTGGAGGCAGAAGAGGATACTTAATTTGTCCTGGGTAGCATCCCATTCCTATTCTCAGAATGAACTACTTGGGTTCATTATATTAAACTGTGACTGATGCAACGTTTTACTGCAAAAATAAATGTTCCTATAGAAATATTTTGCAAATATGTTGAAGTGATAAATATATGTTGTGTTTCAGAGCTGTAGGAAATGCATACAAACACCATGCTCCCTAGATTCAGATTGCATTCTTCATTACATAAAAATACACACAAAGAACTTTATAAGACACGTGATTCTGGTTTGACTTACTTTTACCAAAATACAATACCTATTTAAGTATCCTAATGTAAGACTTGTAATTCCCTGAAAGGTTGTGAGGTAAATCAAAGAACAGACCCACACGAGACCCCCTATACAATGTAATGGAGAAACTAAACGATATCCCTTCTCATCAAGGGCCATTTAAGAGAAATATACATCCAATATCAGCCTACTGACTGAGCTGGCTTTGGGCAAAACTATAAAGTAGGCTATAAGCCCATTTCATCTGTCAGGTTAAAGTACTGTACTTGCATCAAAGTACATATTATATTATATTGCCAGACCATGTTATATTATACAGTAACTTCAACACTCAATATCCCATTAAATGAAATCATTGAAAGTCTTCAACATCATCCGACTTACTCTGTTATACCCTTCCCATTGAAATGTAAGGCGAGTCCCTCGCTAATGCAACCATCAACCCCATTCAGAAACAGATCATAAAGTGATGACACATTTATCATACCGTAATTAACAATGCTCTAGGATGAAATTAAATCAATATGCCCATCTAATATCATTTTCTGTAGTTATGCAAATCAAACATTTAAAAGCTCCCTCTGAAAAAATACTATATGAATTGCTGTCACATTTCAGTTCACACATATTATCATATCAGACATCTCAGTTTTGATGAGAGAGAGAGAGAGAGAGAGAGAGAGAGAGAGAGAGAGAGAGAGAGAGAGAGAGAGAGAGAGAGAGAGAGAGAGAGAGAGAGAGAGAGAGAGAGAGAGAGAGAGAGAGAGAGAGAGAGAGAGAGAGAGAGAGAGAGAGAGAGAGAGAGAGAGAGAGAGAGAGAGAGAGAGAGAGAGAGAGAGAGAGAGAGAGAGAGAGAGAGAGAGAGAGAATGATGGAGTAGTGACTGCTAATTAGCTAGTGACAACATCCCAAATGGCACACTATTTCCTATGAAGTGCACTACTTTTGACAAGGGCCCAAAGGTCTCTGGACAAAAGTAGTGCACTATAAAGGAAATAGTGTATTATTTGGGAAACAGCTAGTATGATGAAGCAAGGCTAAGACAATGGGATAATAATGTGAAAATTGAATCTTTAAGACGAAAAGAGAACAATGTGAATTTGTCATCGCTAAATGAAGGCACACACACTAAGCAGTGAAATGATACTGCAGCCAATGTAGCAAAATGTGTGGAATTTTGAATTCCCATTATGGCTAAGAGGCAAAGAAACCCCCAAAAATAAGGGACATAAAGGGGAAAACGTATTACTTGTAATTCCCTAACCAAAACCTGCTGTAGTATTCCTGCTGTGGGAGATGAAGTGAGGCTATTACGCCTTTCATGTCATGAATAAGAATAATAGAAATAATAATAATAATAAAAAAACACATTATAAACTGGGTGGTTCGAGCCCTGAATGCTGATTGGCTGACAGCCGTGGTATATCAGACCGTATTCTACATGACAAAATATGTATTTTTACTGCTCTAATTACGTTGGTAACTCAGTTTATAATAGCAATAAGGCACATCAGTGGTTTGTGCCAATATACCACAGCTAAGGGCTGTGTCCAGGCACTCCGCTTTGCGTCGTGGTTAAGAACAGCCCTAGCAATGGTATATTGGCCATATACCACGCCCCCTCGGGCCTTATTGCTTAAGTATAACTTATGACTTGTAATTCCCTTACCAAAACACATCCTACACTCTTAGAAAGAAGGTGCTATCTAGAATCTAAAAGGGTTATTTGGCTGTCCCCCATAGGAGAAACCTTTGAAGAACGGTTTCCACAGAGAGTTCTAAATGGAACCCAAAATGGTTATACCTGGAACCAAAAAAGGTGCTCCTATGTGGACAGCCAAATAACCCTTTTTTCTAAGATTGTAGGGTTCTTCTAGTCTTTAGCATCGGATATGAGACAAAAGGGAGGAGGAGGAGAGCGTTGATGGCTAGGCTGCAGACATGGCGAGCTGGGAGGAAAAAAGTCTAATGGCCATGATTAATGACAAAGGGCCAAAGGAGAGCTGGGACACAGGCTCTACATATATCATCCCTTCTCATGAGCCCCTGCTCCTTCGTGGCCCCTTCTAATATCTCTCTGCAAACCAGCACAAAAAAAGCACCACCTCTTTCTCTACTAGTCAACAGCGAGAGGGCGAGCGAGAGAGAGAGAAGCAGTTTCTGTTAACATTCTTTATGGGCCATGGCCACCGGGCAGGTGATGGGAGAGCAAGAAAATGACATGTAAAATAAGACATTATGATATAAACGTGAGAGAAGATACTGGGTGTGATCGCTCATGTTTTTCATGAACTGAATAGACACTGCTCCCCCGACCGTACTGAAGAAGTCCCATCTTCAAGGTCTAATCTGCCATATGGTCTTTATAGGATTCATGAAGAGATAGTAATGATAAATGGTAGTGCATGTATCTGCATAAGTAACTCACAGGGGGCAACGTGGATGTTCTAGCAGCTGTAATGAACATTGTTTGCACCGAGGGGCAACTCCATATTTACGAGCCTTGTAAATATTATGTGGCTATCATAATTCCTTCTCATCCTGTTTAAGACGGGCCATGTGAGAGGTACTCATATCTACACTGCTTTCTGAAAGTTTTCAGACCCCTTGACTTTTTCCACATTCTGTTACATTACAGCCTAATTCTTTCCTAATTAATCTACACACAATACCCAATAATGACAAAGCAAAATCAGGTTTATAGAATTTTTTGCTAATTTATTAAAAATAAAAAAACTGAAATATAACATTTACATAAGTATTCAGACCCTTTACTCAGAACTTTGTTGAAGTACCTTTGGCAGCCATTACAGCCTTGAGTGTTCTTGGGTATGACGCTACAAGCTTGGCACACCTGTATTTGGGGAGTTTCTCCTATTATTCTCTGCAGATCCTCTCAAGCTCTGTCAAGTTGGATGGGAAGCATTGCTGCACAGCTATTTTCAGGTCTCTCCAAAGATGTTAGATCGGGCTCTAGCTGGGCCACTCAAGGACATTAAGAGACTTGTCCCAAAGCCACTCCTACGTTGTCTTGGCTGTGTGCTTAGGGTTGTTGTCCTGTTGCTCAGTTTGGCCGGGCGGCCAGCTCTAGGAAGAGTCTTGGTGGTTCCAAACTTCTTCCATTTAAGAATGATGAAGGCCACTGTGTTCTTGGGGACCTTCAAATCTGCAGACATTTTTACTACCCTTCCCCAGATCTGTGCCTTGACACAATCCTGTCTCGGCGCTCTACGGACAATTCCGTTGACCTCATGGCTTGGTTTTTGATTTGATATGCACTGTCAACTGTGGGACCTTATATAGACAGGTGTGTGCCTTTCCAAATCATGTCCAGTCAATTGAATTTACAACAGGTGGACTCCAATAAAGTTGTAGAAACATCTCAAGGATGATCAATGGAAACAGGATGCACTTGAGCTCAATTTCGAGTCTCATAGCAAAGGGTCTGAATACTTATGTAAATAAGGTATTTCTGTTTTACATTTTTTATAAATCTGCAACATTTTCAAAAAAATCTGTTTTCACTTTGTCATTTTGGGATATTGTGTGTAGATTGCTGAGGATTGTTAATTATTTATTCCATTTTAGAATGAGGCTGTAACGTAACAAAATGTGGAAATAGTCAAGGGATCTGAATACTTTCCCGAAGGCCCTGTATATGTACAAGTCTAAACATACTGCCATCTATTCTTACCAGGTTCACTTTGACAGTAAACAAGTCCTAAACACAGTTTCGTGTACGACCAATTAATAGAGTATAGTCACAGGGGGCCTTATGACACACTACAGAACCTGTGATTTTAATTAGGATTCTAGAGAACAACAAGTCTGACTTAATTCAAATGAAATCCCCAATTAAAAGAATGAGCAGATTTAATTCATTACCAAACAAGACAGTAGCTACTAAAGGGGAAAAAAACAATGACTGTAAACTGAGTACCGTTCAAGCTGTGACAGGGGGAAAAAACACATTGGCCTGGGTCTGTCTCCATCTTTCTCCCCACAGGGCTACTGTAAGGCTAGCCCAGGCATGACCCATACTACCATACCTTATAGCTCCCCACAGAACTCTAGCAACAGCTTGGTGCAAATGTATAACAAAATGGCTCGTCTTTCACAGAGAAGCACTAAGTCAATTTTATGACCTGCACAACTGAACAGTTTTCAGCGATTAAATGTGACAAGCACCTTTTTATTTTGGCCTCACAGCTTTACGTACGTACACTGTAACAGCAAATAAAGTGAGGAGAATTAACAGCTATACGACTGGATCAATAGCTACCAGACTGACGACACATTGGAAAGTAAATAGTATATCTCAGCGGTAGGTCAGGCTGCCACTTTTGTTAATGAGGTTTATGTTACCACTCCTTTATGTTAGTTTACAACTTGAGAGGCTTATTTCATATAATAAGAAGGGCAGATATTTTTTAAATGTCTGTTATTTATAAATAAAAAGATAAAGTTGTGAACCAACTTGCAGGTTCCCACCATAGAATTATACACTCAGTGGCCAGATTATGAGGTACACCACCCCGTTCACGAAAATGGTTCGCTCCGACAGACAGTGAGTCACGTGGCCGTGGCTTGCTATATAAAGCAGGCAGGCATTCAGTTACTGTTCGATTGAATGTTAGGATGGGTAAAACTAGTTACCTACGCGACTTTGAGCATGGTATGATCGTCGATGTCAGGTGCGCCGGTTCCAGTATCTCAGAAAGGGCCGGCCTCTTGGGCTTTTCAAGAATGGTGTGACAAACCGGTACTAGATGGGTGAACCTAATAAACTGGCCACTGAGGGTATATATATTTTTACTAAAACCTTAGTGACAAGCCTTACAATACCGTAGAGAGAGAGAGAGAGAGAGAGAGAGAGAGAGAGAGAGAGAGAGAGAGAGAGAGAGAGAGAGAGAGAGAGAGAGAGAGAGAGAGAGAGAGAGAGAGAGAGAGAGAGAGAGAGAGAGAGAGAGAGAGAGAGAAAACAAGTCAAATCTTTGTCCTCCCAACCGTTTTAGAAAGTGTTATTTGCCATGGGGTGCCGAGTATAATTAATATCTCACCGTAGACAGGGGTTGTCATTTTTCAAATAATTTCCCTGGAAATGTTCTACACCTCTTAATGGCCCTGCTAATGCTGTAGCTGTCATGTTTTGGACAGCTGCACTTTTACAAGACAAACTCAGCTGTGCCATGAGGGCCTCTCTGTGGACTCCCTAACTCGGAGAGCTCAGAATCTGTCCCTGCCAGCTGGTGATGGCCATGGCACTATGAACATTTGATTAATTCTTACCTTGTGTTCACGACCAGTGGGGAGTCACCTAGCTTCAAATGCCATGCCGTCCGCTCCCCAAACACCTCATATTTTTCCTTCCTATTTGCTGATGGATGGTAGAGCAGCCAAATGGGCTTAGGAAGGAAACAAATGAAAGTATAGGACTAATTAAAGATGGCTTTGGAGGGACCAGAGGGGCCAGAGGCAGTGAGGTGAGGATATTTGGTGGCTAGCCAAGCCAGGAGGCTGTATTTAGCTGACATCTAGAGGAGAATATGAAGCTGTCCATATTCAATACTACTTACATGAATTTGGTGAGAGCACTGCTGAGATGATTTCACACAATGTAAAACTTTACATTCAATTTGATGCAATTTCAGCTATTCACAGACGATGCAATCAAAGTAGGTTAAATAAAAGACTGAAATGCTAACTAGCTAGCACCTAATGTCATTCGCTAACACCTGCCGAATACCTCCCCTCGCCGTTGTTAACAGACCTGCAGGGGAAAAGGGCACTGTCTACCGGTGTCCTAGCTAGCTACCTATCCCGCCTTCCATGTACCGGAGTCCTAGGTGAAGGACACTGTCTTCTTCTTTACAGTTTTATAGCAGACTACACCTATTGGTATGGGTATTAAAACAAAAAATATTTTCAGTCACAATTCAAATCCCTAAACAGGCTTGGGTGCCTGTGAGGACGGAGCGTTCATAGACAGGATTCAAAAATCAAATTATATTTTATTTGTCATATGCGCCGAATACTACAGGTGTAGACCTTACAGTGAAATGCTTACAATCCCTTAACCAACAATGCAGATTCCTTGTAATGTATCTGCTGTAAAATCCCAGATTCTCAAAAAACGCTCAGCTGCACTCACAATGATGCCTATTTTCTCAGGATTTCCTCTCCGTTTGCGCTGTGCAGTTAATAACAAAGGCAATAAACACTACAAAGTCCACCTTCTTAACATGCAACATATCAGGATCCCTCTGTTGACAAGGAATATTATCTGGTGTCTCTACTCCTACTACCATTATGTCTTCAACTTCACACCTTTCTTCCACTCTTCTCACCGCCTCCAGATAGGAGACATCCTGGACAGCCCTTAATCTGGCCACCTCCGTCTCCTTCACCTTAACAGGACACTTCAGAAATGCGGGTGCATGTTCACCACCACAATTGCAGCATTTAGGCTCAGCTGGCATATGATACCTCTCCCGTCTACATACACTTGACGCATGATTAAATATTTTGGGCACGAAGGCTCTCACAAAACCCAAATATGGTTTTGGATGGGGTGGGCTTCCTCACTCCATCCACCATGCGGGTTAGTCGGTGTGCACCAACCACTTGATCCAATTCTTCACATATATCCTTTGCTTTTACTTCTAACGCCACCCCAGAGATAACCCCCTTGATAGGCCCCAAAGATCCCCACAAGACACATTCCAATCCGATATCTTCTTGAGACTCAGAGCTTGTCTTTCTTTTCCAAAGATACACAAAAAAACATAATACACCCACTTCTCATTACTCTCATCAACGCCATCTCATCCAACGCATCTACAATTTTTATAGGGACTTCAAACAGATCTATCTAGAAGAAAAAGAAACGCACACCTATTTAGGCGAGGTGCTGGCTAGCGGAGTAGAAAACTTTAAAAATAGAGAGCCGCACACTCTAGGAGCTCAGATGCAAAAAGATTTAATTTACCAACGTTTCGACAGGCAAGCTGTCTTCATCAGGGTACAGTGGAGTGTGCGGCTCTCCTTTATTTTTAACTTCAAACAGATCTCCCAGATAACAACATCGATCCAAAACCCTTACTCCCTCCAAATAAGACTCAGAACTAGGCTTGGATTTAATAGATTCCACTACCACTTTACTTCTCTTATTCCCTTTTGTATTCTCCACTGGAATGCAGTTCTTCTCACACTCATCTTCACTCAACACGCCATCTGATTCAAACATCAGCTCCGCCATTTTCTCCAACCTCGCCCGAAGGACACCGTTGTCTACCGTTGTCTCCCCTGCCTCTTCTTCTGTGGGGTTAATCGGTGGTTGGCATCCAACGTTATGGTGCATTACCGCCCCCTGCAGTTCTGGAGCACTCGCCTCCCACCTGTGTACCAATATGGTGTAATTGCATACCGCAATTTGGAGCGTTTCTTCATGTGTGCGTTCCTTGATATCAGGAAACAGCCATTATTGGTGCCTGTCATTGGTCAGTCCATTGATACCTGCCATTGGTCAGTTCCGATGTTATGAGACTGATGGTTTCTCGACACAGATGATTTGTTTACATAGCAAGTTAGGATAACTAACGTGGCAGGTTAGTATAATTAACGTGGCATGTTAAGTGAATTAGTGTGGCAGGTTGGGAGAATGATGTTAAGGTTGGGAAAGGGTTGGGGTTGGGCTTAGCTACAATGCTATAGTTGTCACTGTTGTAGACAACTGTTGTCCCCGACGCCAAAGAAACGATCACGGACCAATGGTGAGCGTCAATGGGTGTAACTTGACATCAAGAAACGGCCATATCAGAAAACGAATTGTGGTCTGCAATTACACCCTTCTCCTGTGTACTGGAGTCCTAGATAAAAAATGGACTGATAGAAGTATAAAGAGGCATTCCTGCAGATACAAGCATTCCCACTTGCAGGACCACCCCAAATAGAGAGAAATAGTAATGGCATATTTTTGTAGGCACTAACTCTGCCATGGTTCATTGGACAAAGCCTATAGGGAAATTCGTTTTTGTAGGGTTTTTGGATAAATACCGAAAATAAGGTCTGTGGGAAACACAGGCTTAAGAGATCTAATTCGTTTTGTTCTATGAGATAATCTTCATCAGCTAGCATCACTCTGTGAATTTTGAACCATTATGTAATAAAAAAATGCACATAAAGCACATGAAGGCTTCATAATTCATAAAGGTCATGTTAACTGACTGATGTTATCTCATAGAACAACAAAATGTATAAGAACTCCTAAGCCTGTGGTATCCCTAGACCCTATTCTTTCCCCATTCATTTTCCCCATAGGAATTGCTGAACGAACCAAAGAAAACAAATTTCTGTTTTTTAAGACTACATGCAGGCGAACTCTATAGAGTGACGTTAGCTGATGAAGATTACTGTATCTTATAGAACAAAACTTCTCCTAAGTCTGTGTTTACCACAGACCTTATTTTCAGCATTTATCCAAAATTGTGGAAGGCATTATGGGTAAAATGTATTTAAAACTCTCATTTCCTGGGGTGTACTGTAATCATTAGTTCTATCAGTTTTGCAATGAAACTTAAAGTTTATTTTGGACAAATTCAGGTAGGTCCCTCCCCGTTTCATTACCTTTTCTTCCATTTAAGAAATGTTTTGCTTCTCTCAGCGTAATGAATACATCCCTGTTGTGGCCAGACATGGAAGGTTGGGCTATACTTTATTACTGCTCATGTTGCTATCTGTTATATTTTCAGCCGAATTGAACGTTTTGGAACGTTCAAATAGAAATAGGCTATGTAGATCAAACATGCCTCTCTGACATGTAGAATAAGGAATCACATCGCCTGTATTCATGGCATTTCTGTCTGCAACTTTCAAAAACATTTGTCCCCTGAACATGGCCCTGCTTTATGTCAGTGCTCTGACTTATGTTGCTATTAGTCCTGTTTAATATTTTGTAAATATTATAAGTATGTATGTTTAGTGCCTATTTATTCTCTTCTTACAGTACATAAGTCACAAACATCTAAAATATCTATTCTAAATCATGTGACAATGATAACAACAGCATTTATTAGTCCAAAAAGGTGAGAAGTCAGGCATTTTCACCCTTTCAACACGTAATTTAGCTAAAGAGAACAAAGACATTCAGCTGTGTGTTTCTCTGTGTAACAGGTGAGTGCCCCGGCTATTTAGCTATTAATTTGTGTAGGGCCACCTGCTTTAATTGGTCTTAATCTGTAGTGAACAGCTTTGATCTCGTGACAGGTTGACTGCATTAGCATGAGTGTGCTAGCTAATCCTTTGCTTAACCAGCGGTCTGTCCAATGATAACATGTCAGCAGAGGGATAAGCCTTGATCACACCAACCAGGTCTCTAAGCTTCTTTCTGAGAGAAGAAGGAAGGAAGGAAGGAAAGAAGGAAGTAAGGAAGGAAGGAAGGAAGGGATTGAAGTGCCAGTTTTGGGGTATGTACGGCTTCAAACAAAGATGGAGGTGTAGGAGAGGGTAGGCGCTATTCCCGAGGTTCTGGGCCCATATTCACTAAATGCTGATCTGGGATCAGTTTAGCCTTTTAAATCATAATGGATAATGAAGACGATGGACCTGGTCCTAGATCAGCACTCCTACTCGGACACACTGTGTGCATATGAGCCCTGATATGCCGTACTAACAACTAGACAAACAGTAGTTGGGATTGATGGACGTTGGGTGCCATTTGGGACGCAGACTCAACATGATGGAAATAAAATCTTCATTATCTGGCCATTTGGGATGTGGACACACTTCACCACATGTCTAAACAATGACTTTATCTCTGTAGCGTCATCTGATTAGGAAATGGAGAAGGTTGCCTCCTAAATAGCACCCTGTATACTTTTGACCAGGGCCCACAGTGCACTATATAGGGAATAGTGTGCCAGTTGGGACATAGTCTAAGTGTTTGTTGAAGTTCTGTTATGAACTTTGGTTGAACTGCCATGAATTATGATAACAATCTCTGTGGACAACAATGTCTGCTTTCAGTGAAAAGAGAGAGAAAATAGCATCTTGTGTGCATCTCAAATGATCATATCTCAACGCTTGTCGATTTACTTTCACAAGGCTGTCATGTTGTCTTATTTTCAAAATGTCTGTGGCTCAGAACTTTTGTTCATAGTGTTTTTGATTAATTGAATTGAATTTATAATAATTGTACATGAGTTAAACAAGAAACATTTATTTTGTTACATTTCTAGGAGTCATTTACCATAAATGTCACTTTGCTTAGAGACTTTCTAACCTTTATCAGGTTTTGACTTAGCTTTACAATGCTGCACATTGTGTTATGGATGAATTTGGATGAATGAATTCAACCTCTTGATTTTTAGATTTAACTCTAGTGGCTGTATTGGCTTGGGGAAAAACTACTGAAGAGTGAAGAAAACCCACAAAAAGGTTAAAGGGCCCAAACAGTCATTTTGATTCCCATGTAAAATAGCCTTTTGAGTGACTAAAACATCACCCACAATATTTTTCTGGATACAAATGCTCAAAATCTTAGATTTGTTTTTCTTCCCTCATGTCTAACTACCTGGAAGTCTGAAAAGAGACTGAGTGGTCTGGGAGCTAGTAGACTGAGATGGCGGGAAGCTCAACTTGACTGACAATTCTTTGAAAATGCTTATGCCAAGCAACATGGACACAGTGTTGTAGTGAGATTATCTCAAGCAAATTTCTGATAAACACAGTGACTCAAACAACATTGAAATTGCATGCAACATCCAATCCTGTCATACATCACATCATGGTTTCACAAATTATTTGTTTATCGAACTGTTTGGTTATTGTAACAGCATCAATATATAAATGTTGCCTATACAATTTAGCTAGCTAGCCCGAATAAAATTGTCTGCACTGTTTATCAAGCTAGTTCATCTTAGACAATTTTAGTTGAAACTTCGCAGGGTGAAGTCTAGGTACGTTACATATATTCAGTATATTGACTGTCAGAAAATGTTCACATATCATGACTATCAATAATGTCAAGAAGTTTGTACAAATGTCCTGTTTGGCATGTCTCTTGATGTAATAACATGACAACTGCATCAGCGTTTTAGGCAACCCTTCCCCTGCTTTTGTTCCATTCTGGCTGAAGACCTAGCTAGCCAGTAACTAGCTAACACCAGACACAGATGAAAGCAGAAACCTATAATTATATTTGCCTCAGATGAATGGGGAAACCCATAGAGAATGATAGAGGCCTCTAGCGGCCAAAAGGCTGTATTATCATAGGTAGTGTCATTGAGGGCTTCCACCATTTTAATGTAGTCACCTGGGTGGGACATGCAACTTCATTGGCTAATCCCTCCTGGTGACCATGTTGGAGTCATTTCTGAACGGGTCATCAGGAGGATCAGCCAATCTTGAAGAAGAAAATGTACTACTTCAAAATGTAGAAGTAGTCCATGCTGTCACAGATGCTATAATGGCACAAATACAAAGATGAGTCCTCTATCTATCTCTTTGGGGAAAACTCTAATTATGTTTGCAGACACGCAGTCAAGTTTTGGCACCAGTAGAACAGCTACCTATCTATGTAAACCACACCCCTCTACGAACACACCTTCTGCGATGTTGGTTACAAGGCGGTACTTATTTTTATTAGGTAAGAGAATAAGACGTTACCATTGGTGTATTAAAATGAGGCTTTTTGTGATGTCACAAAAAGCCCTTAATAATCCTGCCTCCATCCCGCCTCCTGAATCCAAGTGTTTGGCATGGGGGAGGGGACCATCATTTTATGATCAAACTTGATTTAGAAGCAACAGTCATTTTTCATACTTTTGTAGTCCTACTTTGATCTGGTTTCATCCAAATTTCATCACATTTCATGAAAATCATACATGTATAATCTACAATCAGTTCTGATACTTTAGCATAGGCCTCTTTTGTATATGCCTGTACACTGAGTATACAAAACATTAGGAACCTCTTCCTAATATTGAGTTGCACCCCCCCTTCTGCCCTCAGAACAGCCTCAATTCGTTAGGGCATAGACTCTACAAGGTGTCAAAAGCATTCCACAGGGATGCTGGCCCATGTTGACTCCAATGCAGTTGTGTCAAGTTGGCCTTTGGGTGGTGGACCATTCTTGATACACACGAGAAACTGTTGAGCAAGAAAAACCCAGCAGCGTTGCAGTTCTTGACACACTCAAACCAGTGTGCCTGGCTCTTACTACCATACCCCGTTCAAAGGCACGTAAGTCTTTTGTCTTGCCCATTCACCCTCTGAATGGCAAACATACACAATCCATGTCTCAATTGTCTCAAGGATTAAAAATACTTATTTAACCTGTCTCCTCCCCTTTATCTATACTGATTGAAGTGGATTTAACATCAATAAGGGACCATAGCTTTCACCTGGATTCACCTGGTTAGTCTATGTCATGGAAAGTGCAGGTGTTCTTAATGTTTCTATGTCAGTTCATATAATAGTATTATTCGAGTGTGTCGTGGTGACATGAGGGTTAACAGTCCCAGTTATGACAGTAATGTCAATGTTTGGTTGTTACAGGATGCTTTGAGAAATCTAAGCCGTTACTTTAGAAGTAACTTTCCACTACTAATAACATAATTGCATTAAACTGAAACACTGCCCTCAAATCTTCCCTTCACGATAAATTCTCATATCACAGGAAGTAATTGAGAAAGTGATACAAATTACCCTAATGATATTACACCACAGTTGTAAGGTTTGGCCAGTAGAGACATAATCTTCTGCGTGTTAGAAGAGAACTGTATGTCCCAAATGGAACCCTATTGCCTACACAGTGCACTACTTTCGACCAGGGCCCATAGGGTCCTGGTCAAAAGTAGTGCACTATTTAGGGTGCCATTTGGGACATACACCATATCTAATGTGTCAAAGTGTCTGAGGCCAAGGATGCAGAGGGAGAATTAATAGCCGTCTGCCTCCATCCAAGGTCCTTTAGCAGTAAATTCAAGCAGAATCTACCTCTGATCTCAGCAGCGGTATGCGCCATGCCAAAACAGCCAGGCTTTGACAGATAGTCTTGCTGCTGTAATAACTTAAGCATGTTCCCTTTCTCAAACGAGGCCATGCTTCCCTACCACCCATGCCACACCACAAAATGGAAGCAAGGATTTGTTGAATTATTTTCATTTCTCTCCATGAATATATCACAGTGTATAGTTTCCTCTTCTTTTTGGCAGGTCTCTGTTGAAATAATATGTATAATTTCGTAACACCGACTTTCTGGCTGTGGCTGTAGTGCTTTGGTTTAGCCACTACTGTCATACACACGTTGAAGGAAATAAGAAGTGTGTGTTTTGGGGATTTTGAATAAGTGGTGCAGTATATTGTTAAGCGTAAATGTATAACACATGGGTTTGACTATGTGCATTAGAAGAGCTAACTTTGTTTGTACTTACTGTAGTATGTGGTTGTAGAGACTCAAAGCAGTTACGAGCTTGGCTCTAGGTAGCTGCCTTAGCTAATCCTTTGAACGGACAGACGGACACACACACACACACACACACACACACACACACACACACACACACACACACACACACACACACACACACACACACACACACACACACACACATACATACACATACACAGAACCTCTATTTTTGAACCCAGTGGGTAACCCTGGGTTTAAACTATGTCCCAAATGGCACCCTGTTCCCTATATAGCACACTACTTTTGACCAGAGTCCTACAGGCTCTGTTCAAAAGTAGCGCACAATAAAGGGAAAATGGTGCCATTTGGTACACAACCTTACTCTAGGCTTCCACATAAAACAAACACTGCCCTGCCTCTAACTCTGCCTCTCCTTTGCCTGCAAACCCCATTGGAAAGTTTAAAACCGCAGAGTGTTGCATGGGCTTATTTATTTATTTTCCACATATACAAATGTGTCAGCCATTTCTTCTGCAGACATTTGCTCATTACTGTAAGTAATTTATGAGCCTAGGTTGTATTACAAGGGTCGCTTTGACGTTAGACTACACCTGGTTCTACCCAGTGTTTCTGGATCAAGTTGATTCTGCAGGCGGCATCAGATGAATAACAAAGATAGACAAGTTATTGAAAGATCCTTACAGCGTACTCTTCAGTTCAGGCAGCTAGCACACAGCACACAACGTATGGATGGGCATGTCAGAGAGGCGGGGGAATGAACTTTCCCTGCTATGTGTGTACTGTGTGTCTCAGAAAGCATGCTACTGCAGCGGCTTCAACCGGGTTACTAATTCATTCATCCTGCCTTGAAATACTGAAACATAGACATTCAAGAGTGGATGCTATGTGAAAATGTAAATAACCTTGTAGAGGAGCTTTGGGTCAGTATAGCATTTTTGGCATTTACTCTCCGGGCCATCATTCATCCCCCTGTCTGTCTGTCATATACAGAGAGCAGAGCGGGGCCTTGATCAGCAGAGAGAGAGAGCCCCTGTTGGCCCCTAGATGACCTGGACTCACTCAGTCAGACCAGCTGTGGTTCAGATGCCTTTCTCAGCGACTGACCTGGGTTCAAATACAATTTCAAATCATTCAAATACTTTGAGCCTGCCTAGATTGCCAAAAATTATGGGGTTACAGTTTTGGAACTTTTATATTGGTTCATTTTATGCTAGGCAAGCTCAATCAAACACAGATAAAAGTATTTGAAATGATTTCTAATACTATTTGAAACCAGGTCTGTACTGTGACGGGTGGGTACATTCACATTACTGTAATAACTGGGACTGTTAACTCTTACGTCACCACGACAAACTTGATAAATCACTATTATTTTCTGTTTATTGTCTATTTAAAAACCTTCTGTTTTTGTCTTGGTGTACTCAATGTACCTTTCAGGTTCATATCTTTATAACAATGCAGCTATATCAAAAACAATTGTTGAGTCTTGTAAGGTTCTCTTTAGTTCTTGTCACACAACAGGCCTACATTTGAGCAATTCATCACCAGTTTCCAACCACACAGACACACACACATATACACACAGAAAGAGAGAGAGAAACCGAAAACACACACTCGGTTTTGTCGCTGCCACCTACACAAACACCTACCCTACAGACGACTTTGATCAAGTGATATAACTGTTTAATGTGGAGATACATTTTATTCCCTCCTAAAGGATCTCATGGCAGTTGATCCTCCTTTACTTCTCCAATACACTGTAAGGGCATGTTTAACTCAAATACTTCTAGTAAGTTGAACTCAAAGTCAATGAAAAGTCATTATTAATTCAAATGTTTGTGGTACTGACTCAAAACTACACTGAACAAAAATATAAACACAACATGTAAAGTGCTGGTCCCATGTTTCATGAGCTGAAATAAAATATTCCAGAAATGTTCCATAGGCCAAAAATCTTATTTCTCTCAAATGTTGTGCACACATGTGTTTACATCCTGTTAGTCAGATTTTTATCCTTTGTCAAGATAATCCACCTGACAGGTGTGGCACATTGGGAAGCTGATTAAACCGCATGATCATTACACAGGTGCACCTTGTGTGTCACGTTCTTCGTCCTCCTCGTCTGAGGAGGAGTAGGAGATATCGGACCAATACGCAGCGTGGTGAGTATTCATATTTATTAGAATACTTTCAATAAAGAACAAAACAATAAACTGACAAAATAAACGAAGACGCAACAGTCCCAAAATAGTGAACACTAAACACAGGAACACACGAACAGGAACAATCACCCACAACCCACAATGACAAAACAGGCTACCTAAATATGGCTCCCAATCAGAGACAACGAAAAACACCTGCCTCTGATTGAGAACCATATCAGGCCAAACACATAGAAACAGACAAACTAGACATACAACATAGAATGCACACTCAGATCACACCCTGATAAAACAAAACATAGAAACATACAAAACAAACTATGGTCAGGGCGTGACATTGTGCTGGAAACAAAAGGCCACTAAAATGTGCAGTTTTGTCACACAACACAATGCCACATATGTCTCAAGTTTTGAGGGAGCGTGCAATTGGCATCCTCACTGCAGGAATGTACACCAGAGCTGTTGCCAGACAATCTAATGTTAATTTCTGTACCACAAGCCACCTCCAATGGCGTTTTAGAGAATTTGGCAGTACATCCAACCAGCCTCACAACGGCAGATCACATGTAACCACGCCAACCCAGGACCTCTACATCCGTTTTTTTCACCTACGCAGATAGTCAGAGGGGGAGGGGGGTAGTGCTGAGGAGTATTTCTGTCTGTAATAAAGGGAAAAACGAATTCTGATTGGCTGGGCCTGGCTCCCCAATGGGGCGGCCTGGCTCCCCAATGGTGGGCCTGGCTCCCCAATGGTGGGCCTATGCCTTCCAAGGCCCACCCATGGCTACGCCCCTGCCCAGTCATGTGAAATCCATAGATTAGGGCCTAATTTATTTATTTCAATTGACTGATTTCCTTATATGGACTGTAACTCAGCAAAATCTTTGAAATGTTTGCATGTTGCGTTTATATTTTTATTCAGTATAAATGAGAAGTCACATCAACTATTTTATAAAATAAAAAAAATCCCAGCATGATCTACTGCAGATAGATATTTTGGGAATAGTTTTTAATATCTGTGTTTTTGCATATACATTGATTGATTGATCTTATTAATTGTATGCTACACAACAGTGGAGGATGCTGAGGGGAGGACGGCTCATAATAATGGCTGGAATGGCGCAAATGGAATGGCATCAAACACATGAAAACATGTTTGATGTATTTGATACCATTCCAGCTATTCCGCTGCAGCCATTACCACGAGCCCGTCCCACTACTTTTGACCAGGGCCGATATTCCCACTATACAGAGAATAGGGTGCCATTGGAGACGTAGCCTATGTGTGTAGATAGCAACTCTGGTGAGTAGAAGATCTCATCTTCTTCTGTAGCATCTGTGTCCTATCTGAATAATTAGCATGACTCCCATGCAGATGGTCACAGGATGCGACCACCAACCGACCACCTTTTATCGCCTGTTCCCATCAATCTACCAGTAAATAGCTCCTTTGACACCCTCCCTGCATTCTCAATTTCCAAGGGGCCTCACATGACTGATGCCGCCATCTTGGAAATAACAGGAGGGGAATGGGGTTTGAGAGGTGAGTACAATACACGGCCAAATGTTTTTCTTTTAACCGTCCCAAACCCCTCAACGCTGCACACAGGCTTCATCACAAATGGCACTATATTTTATATTTAGTGCACTACTTTTGAACAGGGCTCATAGGTCAAAGGTAGTGCACTATGTTATATTTTAGGAATAAGGTTCCATTTTGGGCTCAACCATAGACATACATCCTTAGATCCTGCTAGAACTTTTTACAAATTTCTGGCAGTACCATCCGTGAGTCATGACTTACTCCTCTTGATATCATTCCTTTGAAATCTTAATGTCCAAATGCCTGCCCTTCTCCGTGGCCTCCCGTGCTACAGCTAAATCAGATTTATAACTACTGTCAAAGGCAGGCATGACATGTCAATTAATCATCCCTTCATGAGTTTACATAGCCGGCATCTGGACTGCTGATCTGGCCCTAACAAGCATAGAGGTCTGCGAGCTGTCTTTTAAAGTTGATGTGTTTCGTGGCTGCAGATGAATTACCTCTGTCATAGATATACACTATATTTACAAAAGTATGTGGACACCGCTTCAAAGTAATGGATTCGGCTATTTCAGCCACAGGTGTTTAAAATCGAGCAAAACCCCATGCAATCTCCATAGACAAACATTGGCAGAAGAATGGCCTTACTGAAGAGCCCAGTGACTTTCAACGTGGCACTGTCATAGAATGCCACATTTCCAACAAGTCAGTTCATCAAATTTCTACCCTGCTAGAGCTGCCCCGGTCAACTGTAAGTGCTGTTATTGTGAAGTGGAAATGTCTAGGAGCAACAACGACTCATCCATGAAGTGGTATGCCACTCAAGCTCACAAAACTGGACCGCCGAGTGCTGAATCAAATCAAATCCAAATCAAATGTTATTAATCATATGCGCCGAAAACAACAGGTGTATACCTTACAGTGAAATGCTTACTTACAAGCCCCTAAATGACAATGCAGTTTAAAAATATGAATAAGAATAAGAAATAAGAGGAACAAGTAATTAAAGAGCAGCAATAAAATAACAATAGCGAGACTAAATACAGGGGGTACCGGTACAGAGTTAATGTGCGGGGGCATCAGTTAGTCGAGGTAATATGTACATGTAGGTTGAGTATTAAAGTGACTATGCATAGATAATAACAGAGAGTAGCAGCGGCGTAAAAGAGGGGCTGGGGGGGTTGGGCAATGCAAATAGTCTGGGCAGCAATTTGATTAGATGTTCAGGAGTCTTATGGCTTGGGGGAAGAATATGTTAGAAGCCTCTTTGACCTCGACTTCGCGCTCAAGTACCGCTTGCCGTGTGGTAAAAGAGAGAACAGTCTATGACTAGGGTGGCTAGAGTCTTTGACAATTTTTTGGTCCTTCCACTGACACCGCCTGGTATAGATGTCCTGGATGGCAGGAAGCTTGGCCCCAGTAAGATACTGAGCCGTACGCACTACCCTCTGTAGTGCCTTGCGATCGAAGGCCGAGCAGTTGCCATATCCGGCAGTGATGACACCAGTCAGGATGCTCTCGATGGTGCAGCTGTAGAACCTTTTGAGGATCTGAGGACCCATGCCAAATCTTTTCAGTCTCCTGAGGGGGAATATATTTTGTTGTGCCCTCTTCACGACTGTCTTGGTGTGCTTGGACCATGTTAGTTTGTTTGGGATGTGGACACTAAGTAACTTGAAGCTCTCAACCTGCTCCACTACAGCCCCGTCAATGAGAATGGGGGCCTGCTCGGTCTTCCTTTTCCTGTAGTCCACAATCATCTCCTTTGTCTTGATCACGTTGAGGGAGAGGTTGTTGTCCTAGCACCACAAAGCCAGGACTCTGACCTCCTCCCTATAGGCTCTCTTGTCATTGTCGGTGATCAGGCCTACCATTGTTGTGTCAACCGCAAACTTATTGATGGTGGTGGAGTCGAGTCTGTCCATGCAGTCATGAGTGAACAGGGAGTACAGGAGGAGACTGAGCATGCACCCCTGAGGGGCCCCCGTGTTGAGGATCAGCGTGGCCGATGTGTTGTTACCAACCCTTACCACCTGGGGGCGGCCCATCAGGAAGTCCAGGATCCAGTTGCAGAGGGAGGTGTTTAGTCCCAGGATCCTTAGCTTATTGATGAGATGAGCACTATGAGAGAGCACTATGGTGTTGAACGCTGAGCTGTAGTCAATGAATAACATTCTCACATAGGTGTTCCTTTTGTCCAGGTGTGAAAGGGCAGTGTGGGGTGCAATAGAGATTGCATCATCTATGGATCTGTTAGGGCGGTATTGGAGTGGGTCTAGGGTTTCTGGGATAATGGTGTTGATGTGAGCCATGACCAGCCTTTCAAAGCTCTTCATGGCTACAGACGTGAGTGCTACGGGTCTGTAGTCATTTAGGCAGGTTACCTTAGTGTTCTTGGGCACAGGAACTATGGTGGTCTGCTTGAAACATGTTGGTATTACAGACTCGGACAGGGAGAGGTTGAAAATGTCAGCGAAGACACTTGCCAGTTGGTCAGCGCATGCTCGCAGTACATGTCCTGGTAATCCATCTGGCCCTGCGGCCTTGTGAATGTTGACCTGTTTCAAGGTCTTACTCGCATCGGCTGAGGTGAGCGTGATCACACAGTCGTCCGGAACAGCTGGTGCTCTCATGCATGTTTCAGTGTTATTTGCCTCGAATCAAGCATAGAAGTAGTTTAGCTCGTGTGGTAGGCTCGTGTCACTAGGCAGCTCTCGGCTGTGCTTCCCTTTGTAGTCTGTAATGGTTTGCAAGCCCTGCCGAGCGTCGGAGCCGGTGTAGTACGATTTGATCTTAGTCCTGTATTAACGCTTTGTCTTTTTGATGGTTCGTCGGAGGGAAAAGCGAGATTTCTTATAAGCTTCTGTTTTAGAGTCCCGCTCCTTGAAAGCGGCACCTTTAGCTCAGTGCGAATGTAGCCTGTAATCTATGACTTCTGGTTGGGCTATGTACGTAAGGTCACTGTGGGGACAATGTCATCGATGCACGAATTGATGAAGCCAATGACTGATGTGGTGTACTCCTCAATGCCATCGGAAGAATCCTGGAACATATTCCATTCTGTGCTAGCAAAACAGTCCTGTAGCTTAGCATCTTCTTCATCTGACCACTTTTTTATTGACCGAGTCACTGGTGCTTCCTGCTATAATTTTTACTTGTAATCAGGAATCAGGAGGATAGAATTATGGTCAGATTTGCCAAATGGATGGCGAGGGAGCGCTTTGTACATGTCTCTGTGTGTGGAGTAAAGGTGGTCTTGAGTTTTTTCCCTCTGGTTGCACATTTAACATGCTGCTAGAAATTTGGTAAAACGGATTTAAGTTTCCCTGCATTAAAGTCCCTGGCCACTATGAGTGCCGTCTCTGGATGAGCGTTTTCCTGTTTGCTTATGGTGGAATACAGCTCATTGAGTGCGGTCTTAGTGCCAGCATCGGTCCGTGGAGGTATGTAGACAGCTACGAAAAATACAGATAAACTCTCTAGGCAGATAGTGTGGTCTACAGCTTATCATGAAATACCTCAGGCGAGCAAAACCTTGAGACTTCCTTAGATATCGTTCACCAGCTGTTGTTTACAAATATACATATACATAGACTGTCTTACCAGACGCCGCTGTTCTATCCTGCCGATACAGCGTATAACCAGCCAGCTGTATGTTTATAATGTCATTGTTCATCCACAACTCCGTGAAGCATAAGATATTACAGTTTTGAATGTCCCGTTGGTAGTTTAATCTTCCTCGTAGGACGTCGATTTTATTTTCCAATGATTGCATGTTAGCTAGTAGAATGGAAGGCAGTGGAGGATTATTCGATCGCCTATGAATTATCAGAAGACAGCCCGACCTCCGTCCTCTTTTTCTCTGTCTTCTCTCCACGCAAATGACGGGGATTTGGGCCTGTTCCTGGGAAAGCAGTATGTCCTTCACGTCAGGCTCGTCGGACTCGTTAAAGGAAAAAAATGCTTCTACCAGTTCGTGGTGAGTAATCACTGTTCTGATGTCCAGAAGTTATTTTTGGTCATAAGAGATGGTAGCAGCAACATTATGTACAGAATTTAAAAAAATATATGTTACAAACAATGGGGGAAAAAACACAGTTGGTTAGAAGCACGTAAAACGTCAGCCATCTTCTCCGGCCCCAGTATGCGCGTAGTGTGTTAGAATTGCCTGTCCTCGGTTGCAACACTCACTACTGAGCAACTTCAGCACAAGAACTGTTTATCGGGAGCTTCATGAAATGGGTTTCTATGGCCGAGCAGCCACACACAAGTCTAAGATCACCATGCGCAATGCCAAGCGTCGGCTGGAGTGGTGTAAAACTCGCCGCCATTGGACTCTGGAGCAGTGGAAACTTGTTCTCTGGAGTGATGAATTACGCTTCAACATCTGGTAGTCCGACGTACAAATTTGGGTTTGGAGAACGCTACCTGTCCCAATGCATTGTGCATGTGACACACCGACAATCTGAGCACTGGCAAAAAATGCTCTTCTCTGACGAGTCGTGGTTTTGTCTCACCAGGGGTGATGGTCGGATTCGCGTTTGGAGGTGGAGGGTCCGTCATGGTCTGAGGCGGTGTGTCACACCAACTGTAAAGTTTGGTGGAGGAATAATGGTCTGGGGTTGTTTTTCATGGTTCAGGCTAGGCCCCTTAGTTCCAGTGAAGGGAAATATTAACGCTACAGCATACAATGACATTACAGACGATTCTGTGCTTCCAACTTTGTGGCAAAGGTTTGGGGAAGGCCCTTTCCTGTTGTAGCATGGCAATGCCACCGTGCACAAAACAAGCTCCATACAGAAATGCTTTGTCAAGATCGGTGTGGAAGAACTTGACTGGCCTGCACAGAACCCTGACATCAACCCCATTGAACACTTTTGAGATGTATTGGAACGCCGACTTTGAGCAAGGCCTAATTGGCCCACATCAGTGTCCGACTTCACTAATGCTCTTGTGGCTGAATGGAAACAAGTCACTGTAGCAATGTTCCAACCTTTAGTGGAAAACCTTCCCAGAAGAATGGGGGCTGTAACAAAGGGGGGACCAACTCCATATTAATGAAAGTATAAAATATATTTTAAACTGTATGATGTCCAGTGTTTCCTATTCAACAAAACTGTATGAATGAGGCTTGAAATGACTTAAACTCAGCAAAAAAAGCAACGTCCCTTTTTCAGGACCCTGTCTTTCAAAGATAATTCGTAAAAATCCAAATAACTTCACAGATCTTCATTGTAAAGGGTTTAAACACTGTTTCCCATGCTTGTCCAATGAACCCTAAACAATGAATGAACATGCACCTGTGGAACGGTCGTTAAGACACTAACAGCTTACAGACGGTAGGCAATTAAGGTCACAGTTATGAAAACGTAGGACACTAAAGAGGCCTTTCTACTGACTCTGAAAAACACCAAGAGAAAGATGCCCAGGGTCCCTGTTCATCTGCGTGAACGTGCCTTAGGCATGCTGCAAGGAGGCATGAGGACTGCAGATGTGGCCAGGAAAATAAATTGCAATGTCCGTACTGTGAGAAGCCTAAGTCAGCGCTACAGGGAGACAGGACGGACAGCTGATCGTCCTCGCAGTGGCAGACAACGTGTAACAACACCTGCACAAGATTAGTACATCCGAACATCACACCTGCGGGACAGGTACAGGATGGCAACAACAACTGCCGAGTTACACCAGGAACGCACAATCCCTCCATCAGTGCTCAGATTGTCAGCAATAGGCTGAGTGAGGCTGGAATGCGGGCTTGTAGGCCTGTTGTAAGGCAGGCAATAATGTCGCCTATGGGCACAAACCCACCGTTGCTGGACCAGACAGGACTGGCAAAAAGTGCTCTTCTCTGACGAGTCGCGGTTTTGTCTCACCAGGGGTGATGGTCGGATTCGCGTTTGGAGGTGGAGGGTCCGTCATGGTCTGGGGCGGTGTGTCACAGCATCATCGGACTGAGCTTGTTGTCAGTGCAGAAAATCTCAACACTGTGCATTACAGGGAAGACATCCTCCTCACTCATGTGGTACCCTTCCTGCAGGCTCATCCTGACATGACCCTCCAGCATGACAATGCCACCAGCCATACTGATCGTTCTGCGCGTGATTTCCTGCAAGACAGGAATGTCAGTGTTCTGCCATGGCCAGCGAAGAGCCCGGATCTCAATCCCATTGAGCACGTCTGGGACGTGTTGGATCGGAGGGTGAGAGCTAGGGCCATTCCCCCCAGAAATGTCTAGGAACTTGCAGTTGCCTTGGTGGAAGAGTGGGGTAACAGCTCACAGCAAGAACTGGCAAATCTGGTGCAGTCCATGAGGAGGAGATGCACTGCAGTACTTAATGCAGCTGGTGGCCATACCAGATACTGACTGTTAATTTTGACCCCCCTTTGTTCAGGGACACATTATTCCATTTCTGCTAGTCACATGTCTGTGGAACTTGTTCAGTTTATTTCTCAGTTGTTGAATCTTGTTATGTTCATACAAATATTTACACATGTTAAGTTTGCTGAAAATAAATGCAGTTGACAGCGAAAGAACGTTTCTTTTTTTGCTGAGTTTATATGATTCCTAAATATAGCACAATCAAATTATAAAACAGCTAACTATAGGATTTCACCTTCCTTATAATTTTAAAATACATATTTCCATGTCTAGTGTTAGAGAAAATATGCATATTTTCTAAAGGTCTCTCTTGATTAAAACAACTGCCCCCATCGCTGTGAAATTCTCACAGCACTCTAGCTTGGCTTCCTAAACTCGTTAGTAACTCGTCTTTCATCTCATAATCATAGCTGCGTGAAGTAGTTTGGGGGTGAGAATGTTTTGTCGACAGGGGGGTGCTGGAAAAATATTTACTTCCCGCGGCTATGCTCATATTAATCCGTCTATGACAAAAAATAAAGTGTTTTTTGTTTAAAATCTATTAATTATTTTTTAGATTAATGGCCATATATTAATCTCTGAATGTGCTACCGTGATGCTACCACTCTCCTTCTGCGCTATGATGTAACGATTGCAGGCATGTGCTTTGCCTGTGGCTGTGATGTAGGGTTCAGACAGGAGTTGATGGACAGTTGAACGAGTGAATAAAATGATAGAAGGGGCATCCCAGCTGAAGTGGTTTCATATTTCACATCCAAAGTCACACAGGTTCAGAAAAAAACCTTACTGTGTCCGTGGGGACCTGGGCTACCGCTCAATGCAATCCATTTTGATCTATGGTGTCCACAGATTAATTTATAAGCAAAAATGTTGGTTGGAACCGGTACCAGAACCATGCAGGTCCCTTACATCTGAAGGCGTCCACATGCCTCCCGTCTGAAACAGTTCGGCAGACAACATTTTGTGACATTTTAGTTAGTTTTGGACTTTGGTGAGGTTTTTTTTGGTTGTTCGGGCGCACAAACAATATTCTGAAGACAAGCTAAAGTTAGGAGTCTATGCCCCTTCGTCGGTGATTGGTCAACAGTAGGGATATTAAGTCTTTGTTATCATTCAACGAGAGACGACTCGCTTTCATGTTCATTTTTTCATTGAAAAATACTGCACCAAACATCTTAGTTAGATGTAAAATTATGTGACTAAGATCTCTTCGTAAAACATGTCAAAATTAAGGACAGATTTCTTGAGTTATCTACGGTGTCTCAAAATGGACAAACAGTACTATTGCAGCTTCTTTCTCATTTTTCAAGCGAAGGTATTTTAACTTTGGGCTGCAAGCCCGAAGCCGGGCACAATATGACAACAGCCACTTCAAGTGCAGGGCGCGAAATTCAAAATGTATTTTTTAGAAATATTTAACTTTCACACATTAACAAGTCCAATACAGCATTTGAAAGATAAACATCTTGTGAATCCAGCCAACATGTCCGATTTTTAAAATGTTTTACAGCGAAAACACCACGTATATTTATGTTAGCTCACCACCAAATACAAAAAAGGACAGACATTTTTCACAGCACAGGTAGCATGCACAAAACCAACCTAACTAACCAAGAACCAACCAAACTAACCAAGAAACAACTTCATCAGATGACAGTCTTATAACATGTTATTCGATAAATATATGTTTTGTTCGAAAAATGTGCATATTTGAGCTATAAATCAGTTTTACATTGCAGCTACCATCACAGCTACCGTCAGAAATAGCACCGAAGCAGCCAGAGTAATTACAGACACCAACGTCAAATACCTAAATACTCATCATAAAACATTTCTGAAAAATACATGGTGTACAGCAAATGAAAGACAGGCATCTTGTGATTCCAGCCAATATTTCCGATTTCTTAAGTGTTTTACAGCGAAAACACAATATAGCATTATATTAGCTTACCACAATAGCCAGAAACACAAGCCATTTACCAGCAGCAAAAGTTAGCGATCGTAACAAACCAGCAAAAGATATATAATTTTTGACTAACCTTGATAAGCTTCATCAGATGACAGTCCTATAACATCAGGTTATACATACACTTATGTTTTGTTCGAAAATGTGCATATTTAGAGCTGAAATCAGTGGTTATACATTGTGCTAACGTAGCATCTTTTTCCCACAACGTCCGGATATTTTTCTGACACTCACATATTCTGACCAAATAACTATTCATAAACATTACTAAAAAATACATGTTGTATAGGAAATGATAGATACACTAGTTCTTAATGCAATCGCCGTGTTAGAATTCTAAAAATAACTTCATTACGATATGCAGTTTACGTTATGGCGAAAGCGTGCCCAAAATCTGGGCGCAAACTACTAGTTCACATGTTCGACAGATATATGAAATAGCATCATAAAATGGGTCCTACTTTTGATGATCTTCCATCAGAATGTTGTACAAGGGGTCCTTTGTCCAGAACAATCGTTGTTTGGATTTAGAATGTCCTCTTCTCCAGTCAATTAGCACGGAAAGCTAGCAAAGTGGCGCGAAGCTCTCCTTCCTGAACATACGCAGACAAAGCAACACGCCTAACGTCCCGAAAAAATTTCAATAATCTAATAAAACTATATTGAAAAAACATACTTTACGATGATATTGTCACATGTATCAAATAAAATCAAAGCCGGAGATATTAGTCGTCTATAACGACAGCTTTTCAGAAGGCAATACCAGGTCCCTTCTCGCGAGCTCCAGAAAACAGGAAACTGGTGACACGTCATGCCAAGAGCTTTTATTCGACCCCAGATCAAGTTATACACTCCATTTCTTCTCTCACTGCCTGTCGACATCTAGTGGAAGACGTATGAAGTGCATGTATACTAATAAATATCAAGGACATTTATAGGCAGGCCCTAGAACAGAGCATCGATTTCAGATTTTCCACTTCCTGTCAGGAAGTTTGCTGCAAAATGAGTTCTGTTTTACTCACAGATATAATTCAAACGGTTTTAGAAACTAGAGAGTGTTTTCTATCCAATAGTAATAATAATATGCATATTGTACGAGCAAGAATTGAGTACGAGGCCGTTTGAAATGGCCACCTTTTATCCAGGCTACTCAATACTGCCCCTGCAGCCCAAAGAGGTTAAGGGAATATGCAAAGAGCCCAATCGTTCGGTTCTCGGCTAGGCACCAGTCAAACTGAAGCATGCTGAGTGATTAAGAGGTTTTAAGGACTATAGGGCTCTGGTCAAAAGTACTGCACTGCATAGGGAATAGGGTGCCATTTGGGATGTAGAGGAAGTCTTGTACTGTACTAACTGGAAATTCTTTGTTGTAATGTTAATAGTTGCTCATTAAAGAGGGAATCTGCAGTTGCTACATCCATTTTTGGACTCATAAATATATTATGTGTACTCATTGATTCTTGATGAATATTACTTATAAATGCCTCATGAGCTTAGTTCAACTGTCCTACCCCATCAGAACCCCAAATGCGAGATTGTTTAACTCCAATGTTGGTAAACAAAGTAAATGCAAACAAACACTGGCCGTGTCCAAATACTCATAATTACGTTCTAAATAGTAGGCATTTTGGGTATGCAAAAAACATTTATGTATGGTATGTAAAATGTCAGACATTGAATATGCTATGCCAGGATGTCATACTCATTTGGCTTTTCATTTAGTAAAATTCACTGCACACTACTGAGGAAGAGAATCGTCTTTCAGGACCCACGTGTGTTTGACAACAGCTGATAATCAGATATGGTGACACACTATACCAAAATGAACTAATTGTGGGAATTAACACAATTGAGTATTGTACAGAACAAAAATATAAATGCAACATGTAAAGTGTTGGTACCTGACGGTGTGGCATATCAAGAAGCTGATTAAACGGCATGGTCATTACACATGTGCACCTTGTGCTGAGGACAATAAAAGGTCACTCTAAAATGAGGAGTTTTGTCACACAACACAAGGCCACAGATGTCTCAAGTTTTGAGGGAGCATGCAATTGGCATGCTGACTGCAGGAATGTCGACGAGAGCTGTTGCCAGATAATTTAAGGTTTATTTCTCTACCGTTAGCCGCCTCCAACGTCATTTTTGAACCAGCCTCACAACCGCAGACCCTGTGTCACCATGCCAGCCCAAGACCTCCACATCTGGCTTCTTCACCTGTGGGATCATATGAGACCAGCCATCCGGACAACTGATGAAACTGTGGGTTTGCACAACCAAAGAATTTCTGCACAAACCATCAGAAACTGTTTCAGGGAAGCTCATCTGGGTGCTCGTAGCCCTCAACAGGATCTTGACCTGACTGCAGTTCGGCGTTGCAACCGACTTCAGTGGGCAAATGCTCACCTTCGATGGCCACTGGCACGCTGGAGAAGTGTGCTCTTGTTACGAGAATTTTGTTCTCAATGTTCTTAAACTGAACTTCAATTAAACTACTCAGTCTGCAACCCAGAGTTTGTAAGATTCTGGTTGAATGAAACAGACAGAGTACCAGCTTACAATAGTCAGAATGTTTATTCACGAGAGCGCTCTGAAGTCCATTATACAAAGACATCCATTTTATAACTTGCTCCCTACTTACGCACATACTTCCACACAAACAGTAGATATCCTACGCACATACATACACACAAACAGTAGGTGAGTTGTATCCTTCTCCAGAGTTCTCACCACTGTTTATCACTACCCAGCCGACAGTTCCATTCCCCCGAGATTAGAGGAACCTTGAGAAGGACTCCCTGTCCTATCATAAGTTTCTCAGAGTTCTAGCCAGGTCGGGTCAAACACAGTTTAATTGTTCTCTGTATTTTCTTAGGCACACACATTAAAGAATTCTAGTCTTATGATTCAAATACATTTCACTCCATTATACAGTGACAGGGTGGAATACTTTTAATCATTATCTTAACATTACCTTGAACATATAAATAATTTAGTCATTATCTTACCATTACCTTAAACATATAAATTATATGAATTTCTATTATATCAGCTCTTCACAGATAAATCCCGGTTTCAACTTTACTGGGCAGATGGCAGACAGCGTCGTGTGTGCGAGCGGTTTGCTGATTGTGAACAGAGTGCCCCATGGTGGCGGTGTGGTTATGGTATGGGCAGGCATAAACTACGGACAACGAACACAATTGCATTTTATCTTTGGCAAGTTGAATACAAAGAGATACCATGACGAGATCCTGAGGCCCATAGTCATGTCATTCATCCGCTGCCATCACCTCATGTTTCATCATGATAATGCACTGAAAATGTCCCAGTTCTTCCATGGCCTGCATACTCATCAGACATGTCACTCATTGAGCATGTTTGGGATGCTCTGTATCAATGTGTACGACAGCGTGTTCCAGTTCCCGCCAATATCCAGCAACTTCGCACAGCCTTTGAAGAGGAGTGGGATAACATTCCACAGGCTACAATCAACAGCCTGATCAATTCTATGCGAAGGAGATGTGTCGCGCCGCATGGGGCAAATCATGGTCACACCAGATACTGACTGGTTTTCTGATCCACACCCCTACAATTTTTTTAAGGTATCTGTGACCAACAGATTCATATCTGTATTCCCAGTCATGTGAAATTCATAGATTAGGGCCTAATGAATTTATTGATTTCCTTAAATAAACTGTAAAACCTTTGAAATTGTTGCATGTTGTGTTTATATTTTTGTTTAGGGTAGATGACGCATTCTCATTATGGGTGACACTAGTATCTTAATATTTGTGGCTCACTGCATACATTTCTACTAAATAATATGTTCTAAATAGTATGTAGTATACACATCGTGCAGTTTTGGTAAATAGTAGGCAAGACAGACTTCAGACATGGCCACTGTATAGCCTCAAAACATGGTTAAATGTTGAAAGATAAGACCACCAGGACTTCCAGTGCTCAACCTTGTCATTCCAGCCACAGCCCCACCCCCTCACTAACCTCCTCCCTCATCCCCACCCCATCACATGAATCCCAGCTGTCCAGCCAACCAGGCTGTACTCTCCTCTGCCTTCTGGTTGGAGGTCATGCTCCTGGTTGGAGGTCAGGCTCCTCCTCTGTCTCCTGGTTGGAGGTCATGCTCCTCCTCTGCCTCCTGGTTGGAGGTCAGGCTCCTCCTCTGTCTCCTGGTTGGAGGTCAGGCTCCTCCCCTGTCTCCTGGTTGGAGGTCAGGCTCCTCCTCTGCCGCCTGGTTGGAGGTCAGGCTCCTCCTCTATCTCCTGGTTGGAGGTCACGCTCCTCCTCTGCGGCCTGGTTGGAGGTCACGCTCCTCCTCTGCCTCCTGGTTGGAGGTCACGCTCCTCCTCTGCCGCCTGGTTGGAGGTCATGCTCCTCCTCTGCCGCCTGGTTGGAGGTCATGCTCATGATGTGGCAAGTTACAGTTTGCTTTTGAAAGTCCTAAATCTTGAAAACTTGATTCATCATTGTGGGACTGTATGAACAGTGGACTAATGAAACAAATATCAAAAGATTGTTTTTGAGTGGATTATTCCTTTAAGGGACTTGCAGATGGGGAACTGTTCCCCCTCACTAGATTTATTTTAATCTACTGTCTTGTGTAGTTGCCTGTGTTAAATTAGCTAGCTAGCTCTCCTGACTAACACAGAGGTCCAATACCAGGCAATGGAATTTTGTTGTCTTTCCTTATATTTTTTATTTGAATAATGAAACCACCAACAGTCCTCCTCATTGATGATGTGGCGGCTCAACTTTAAGGGGCAATCAGCAATTGAAACAATAATAAACACATTTTCCCTTCCCCTGTTTCAGTAAATAGCTGAGGGATTATTAGGGCTGGAGAAATTTAACCAATCTCAGATTCATAGACAGAGCAATGGATGAAAGAACTGACCACCCATGATATTAAAATAATTGTTTTAAACATGTTTTGAGGAAATGCAGTATAGTGTTTGTTTACATGTACTTTGTTTACAAAAAATGAAGTATACGTATATTTCGTTTCTGATGTGGTACGACAGTTGAACTAAACTCATGAGGCATTTGTAAGTAATATTAATTAAGAATCAATGGGTAATTTATTAGTCTAAAAATGTATTTAGCAGCTGCAGATTGCCTCTTTAAGCAACAGTACCCCTTTTTTATATTCATTCATCGCCCCAAGAATCCTCTGAGGTTTTAAACCTTCAAACAGTACCTCATGAAAAAGTCCCCCCACACCAACCCTGCTGGCTTGCCAACACCAAATGCCAGAATTGATTTTGTGTGAAGCACCACCAGCTCCTCCTCCTAGGGATCACCTACCTAACCCCTGCCAATGGCTCTCTCTCTCACACTCTCTCTTTGTGTGTGTGTGTTTGTGTGTGTGTGAGAGAGGGAGGCCCCAGGGAAAGGCAAGATAGGCTCCAGAGAAAGGCTAGCTAGGCCCCCAGATAAAGCAACTACTACATTGTACACTTTTGTCATTTAGCAGACACTCTTATCCACTTATAATCCACTTAAGATCAGTGACAACGGCACCTTAATAAAACACTTCCTCAATCATTATTTTAGACATAAATGTACAGTAACTTAGAGAATACACCTCCATAGTTTGTGTTCCATTTCCAGAGGCAACCCCAAATGGCCGTGGTAAGCTTAAATTCCACGAGGATCTTCCTTTTGCACAAGCTATTAAGGAGAGGTTAAAGGAACACTCAAAGTGAAGATTACCAATGGAAATATAATGCATTGTACTTTCCTTGCAGATTACCTGGTAATAATGACACAGAAGTCGGACTGAAGAAAATGTAAAGGTAGTATAGGTGTACATTAGACAAATGCAGTAGGGTCACTGAGAAGCCAACTGAGATAAAAGTCAGAGGTATCTTGCCTTGTATCCTGATCCTTTTACGATCCCCTTTAAATTAAACATTCTTTCCCATTTCCGTACACATACTGACACACAATATGAACATTAGTGTTATTGAAATGTTATCGTTTCAATAAGTTCATCTCACTGTTTCCTGCTGCCATGCGGGGTTGTCTGTCTCTTATCTTCCATTTTGTTTCCATCTTGTCCACTTGTTTCAATATTTATAGGGCTTGCTCGTATGAATCTACTGATTTAATAGAATCTCTGCATTTGTTGTCAATAATGTCCACATAAACCACATTCCACACTCCAGATTGTTGGAGGCATAGTCTACTATTAAATCATGCTAAATATCAATGACCCAAATTTCCCCATCATTCTGTTCTCACTCTCTCAACACACTTCCAATGACAGAACAGGAGACTGAGGAGGTGGAGAAGGAATTACATTTTTATCCATCATGTTAAGTATTAAGTAATCTAGAAACCCAGAAACAAATATGGTATGTGTGTGCTGCTCAGCTAACATTTATGTTAAGACAGAAGAGTCATCCAGGTATGACCATGGTTTCTAACCAAATGGCACCCTATTCCCTACATAGTGCATTACTTTTAACCAGAGCCCTAAAGGACCTGGTCAAAAGTAGTGCATTATATAAGGAAATGGGTGCCATTTTGTACGTAGACATGTCTCTCACCAGAAACCAGGAGATAGTGCCAGCATCTGAAAGCTGGTCTTAGCGCCATCCTACACTTCACTTCACAGGTCACTAACTGACAACACCCATGTAACCATAAACACACCACCAAATAAATACTGAAAATAAATTCCCATAATGAAATGTGTTGTGTCTTTGGCTATGCCGGATTAAGTGATATGACATGCTATTCTATAAAATCATTTCTCTGTAATTAATATTACCTGATTAAGCTAATCAGGTAGATAATTAACTAGAAAGTTGGGGCACCACGAAATAATGTTTATAGAGCTGTTATCTTCCAAATAAACTCTTAAAGACCTAGTAATCTTTGACATCAATAGCAGTCAATATTTAATCGTCACCTTATTTAGTCTCATCTGAAAGTTGTAAATTCTTGGTTATCTTCACGAACCCTGGTTAACAAGTTGAATCAGCAATACAAAATTTGGTTTCATTATTTATTTACTAAATACCTAACCAATCACACATAATTACATATACACAGAATGGAACATACATTGATTACAAATTATGTCATAAAGAAAACGTCCCTGGTGGACGGAGCCGACATGACAGCTGGTTACACAAAGAGAGGGGGGTTGGGTTTGAGTGAAAGAGCGGGAAGACTGAGGAACAAAGGGAGAAGCTATGCTATCGTAAATACAGTATCTTATGCATTCTAAATTAATGGCCATTTGAAAAAGGAGAATGCAATAAATATTTACTCTGAGCTGCGCTTCGGTAGATGGGAGGCCGGGTGGTCCAGCATGGATCTCTGGTCCTCTGAAGAATATCTGGTGGTAGAATGGATACTTGGTAGTACCGTCGTCGTGTGGTAGAACAAATACTCTGTCCGTCCTCTCCTAGCCCACGTCTACAGTTGCTGCGCTAACGCGACGGCTAGGAGGTATCACTTCTTTAGTGAATAAGAGTTCAAAGTTCATACCAAGTTGCCATACTTTAAGCTCATGCTATATTCTCGCTGGTATAGTCGAAATTCATCCTTCCGGGGTGTAGGTAGTCACCTTCACATTGAAATTCGATGCTAATTTCGTTAGGTTCTCTAAGGTTGGCTTAGTTCTGTGGGTGGTCTTTGTTCTTTCAACATGGGGACCTCAAGTCCACACGTCCTTGGAACAGCTTATTATCTGGGCCCTTTTAACGTAGGACTGTCGCCCTAACGTCCTCGGAGCAGAAAGTTACATTTTCGTCAAGGGCTTTATATAGTGGTAGGAGAGAGGGCATGTTTCATAGTTTACTAACAATGTCTCTTCACATGGGCGGGGCCACTGAGTGATCAGAGCTTTAACCTTATGAAAACCCAATTCTCTCATTTGGAAGCTAAAATTACATTCAATATTTTCACAAATTGTTTCATATTTAAACATTTAAATTGCACAACAATTTTTGTGAATCTGATAACTAGAATGTGTAGACTTTCCAAGATACAGTTTATGTCGTCCTATCATCAGTAATAATGTCTCAGACGCCAACTGATCTGGCATCATATTCATTAAGTACCAACACATATTTTCAACTGGTTGGATTACCGAAATATGGTTCCTTTCCCCCCACTTTTTGATGTTCCCAGACTCTCTATGTTTAACAAAGGCTTTTCAAGAGTCCTTCTGTAGTCAAGAGAGAGGAACTTATGGGGGGCCATAAAGGTACTTATGGGGGGCAATAAACCTCACCCACAGGCCAACATCATGACAAATGCAACAATTTAACTGGGTGTTTAAGTATTCAATCATGTACGAGCACCACATTCTAGAGAGAATTATAAAGCATTACGTGTTAAAACATTGCTTTATGAAACCAAACATGAAGTCTTGAGTTTATGGTAAATAAATGGGTTCTCTGTAAAAAGCCCTTGAGAAAACTAACAATGCTTTCTTTCCACTCTTCTGCGTCGGAAATTAGGAACACTAATTGGAAAAGTGTCCATTTTGTCTAGCAAATCTCCATGGGAAAGATGTGATCTTTTCCCAAACGTACTTATAAACCACACACAAAGCAGAAAGGATGTCAAAGAACCATGATAATTAACCAAGATAATTAAGCTATTGGTCTGTTCAAACCATGAAACCGTGAAAACAGCATGGCATGGCATTATAACATTTTGGGCCAACATATTACCCTCTGTATGAAACGAGCCCGATGAGCCCGATGGGCCATTGTCAAAAGTTAGTGCATTATATAGGGAATAGGATGCCATTTGGTATGATACCTGTGTGTGGTGGTGAGGGGTTTGGGACAGTTAAAAGAAAAGCATTTGGCCATGTGTTAAGTGAAAGCTATGAAGCAGCCTTTATTTGGATTATTGAAGAGGTCCTATTGAACTGTGCGTTAAACTGACAGACACCCCATTGAATTACAGTGAGCTATTCATCAACTACAGATTTTCTCAGAGATGGTTGTCATGTTAAGTCCTGCACTGCTTTAAAACTGCCTAAAATACTGTAGTGCACAACCCAGCCCTAAGCCTACAGTATCTGTCAATGTAGATGTAAAAGTTCTAATATATCACTAGTTACCTTGTTTTTCTACATGGTAAAATGACAGTTGGACAAACACTGTGCAATAATAATTCAGGGTTCAAATATACATGAAGGTTTATACGTTTGGCAATGGCCTGCATCTGAAATGGCACCATATTCCCTATATAGTGCACTACTTTTGACAGAGCCCTAAGCTAGCCCCTGACTGTCTCCAGTCCTCTGTCTGCTGTCACTTCTCATTTCCAGATAGACTGCTCTCTCCTACTGCCTCCTACGCCAATAATAGCTCATCAAAAACAACATTTGGTCAAAAGTGGCACCCTATTCCCTTTATAGGGCAAAAGTAGTGCACTAAATAGTGAATAAGGTGCCATTTCAGACACATGCTACATCTCTACTTGGTACTGGAATAAAGGCAGCAGCATCCCCGATGGCCCATGTCTGTGTCACTCATTTGCCAATTAAAGGGGTCCTCCTCATTCTGACACTTGCGACTTAAAAGAAACGGTCAAAAATCTGAGGTGACAGATGAGTAAACTAGGCGCTGCATTGCAATAAACCATAATGTGCTTTAGATATTAATATCAAGTGACACCACTGACAGGTCACACGAGGTTCAATTTAATTTGTCACTCTATCCCAGATGATCTTACTTTGTCTGAGTCCCAAATGGCTCCCTATTTAGTGCACTATTTTTGACCAGGCCCCATAGGGCTCTGGGAAAAGTAGTGCACTATATAGGGAATATGGTTCCATTTGGGACGAGACCTTATTTAATTTGTCACTCTATCCCATTTAATTTGTCACTCTATCCCAGACGATCTTACTTTGTCTTTTTGTTCTCTTTCCATCAAGGAAGTAACATCTCACAGCCCAGAGGGACATTTAAAGCACTTTCATTTAAAATGCAAGATGGCATACATGATATTTTCATTAAAATGCTAAATGCTTGCCATTACAGATGGATACAGGTAGTATACTATTATCTACTCAATACAGAATGAAATGAGTAGTATGTTGTCAAGTGCATCACTCTCTCACGATGGTAAAATTACTTTAAGAGTGTACTGATGAAAGGAATGACGATCCGCTTTATAAACACAGAAATAACCACCAATCAAGGTGTCTGACAAGTCAGGTCCCAGTCTGTTTGATCTGTCATTGTCACGCCAAACAATAACCATCGGAGTTAGAAAGACAGCTGTAACAGTGCTGGGTCCAGGCTAGTATTTGTTCCCAAAGGAAAAATCCCAAAACAGCTGCACCTTGCTGCAAAGCAGCGTCCAACCCTGCCTTCCAGTTTTTGCCATCATAAATGCCTTTTATGCCTGGATGCCTGCCTGCCTGCTATCCTGTCCCCCACCGCGTGACACTAAGTCTTGATTGAAGCGCCCCTCCTGGTTATCCTTAATCCGGCCTGTGAAATGTGACAAGATCATTCTTCAGGACTACTTTAGGCTGAATAATCTGCCTATCACCGACAGTCATCCCAACCTGCACCACTCCTTCCACTGTCATAACATGCTACCTGCTACCTTTCCAGCCCGGCTCAACTCTCATAAATTAAATCTTAAATTAGTAAATAAATATGGGATTAGCAAACTAACAAACCATGCTTTACTCAGTGAATTCAACATGTGAACTGTACTTGTGAACTGTACGGTATAATATTGAATTACATTTGAAAATACATTGAATTACACATTTCAAAAGCAAGATGTTATTATTGGTGTCTTTGTGATCATTCCATGTAGTGTTGTTATTGAACTTATTATCAAATAATAGGAAATGCACCTAAAACTTGCCGATAAGGTTCCTTCAGTCCTTCAGAGTGAAGCATCACACACCATGGTGCCATGCCATCCATGCTTTGATGTCTAGAACTGAAGTCTTGATTCCATTTCATTTATCTCCTGTAAGACTATTAGGGGATCGGTCTTAAATGCGTCTTCCTGAAGTTTCCACAAAGTTCTAAGGGCAGTAATATGGCAGCTGTCAAATTGTGATGCACCAGCCGTACCACACATTCGTTCCAGTCCTAACAAGGAGGGGAGGTGAAGTCAGATCCAGTCAGATCCGTTCTATACCATAACTGCAGCTTGCCAAGTTCTTCCTCGTCTACCTGGTGGCAAGAAGTGGACGACCGACAGACCGACACCATAATCTCTTCTCCAGGCTGTACTTCCGTCCAACCCACCACAAGGCTCTTCCGACCACAGCTTTAGTTAATTGATGAGACACCATGAAAAATACCCTTCACCGGAATGTTCTAGGTTTTCACCTCAACTTTTCTAACTCTGTTTCAGTCATGTCATACTGACTACACCTCATCTCATGTTGTTTCACTTCTGAAAGGCATCATGAGAGACATCATGATATTTCACGTATGTCGGCTCTCTCCGAGTTAAGTTTTTACAAATTATGTCGGTGCTATTTAGAGGGTAAAAATCTTCCATGCACCGTGCAGACAGTTGAAAGGAATGTAATGAAGAGTATTCCTTCTAGGGATCTGAAATGTCCTGTCCTGAATGCATAAGATCTGTAATACTTTCTGACAGATCCACCCAACCTTTTCCCTGACAGCTTCTGTGAGGGTTTCTATTTTGTATCTTTGGGTGCAGAACAGAAGAAAGCAGTCTCGTTCCTTGCCATTTAATAACGTTGAAAGGCATCTCTTAACTCGCAGCCTAATTCCCACACTTAAAGACAGGGATGTCTACCACAGGATGCAATAACATGCTATCAAGACCATCAGAGACTGCAATTTAGATCTGTCAGACAGCTAGCCAGGCAGGCAGCCGCAGAGAGATTGCAAAGAGTTTCACATCTAGCTCATCAGTCAGAGGCACTTTTACAAGACCAATAGAACTTAGCTCTATGATACAGCATGTAGCCCTCCTAAACGTTATTGTAGTCAGCATATAACCTCTTATAATGGTTATTGTAGTCAATACATATTATGTTGTTATTGTAGTTAGGCTTTACTGAGTTTATCCTCAGCCTATTGCCGGTTCATTCAGGACTGTAGTTCCATAAGCAAAGCATTGGCCTTAGACCCTTAAAACATACTGACAAACATCAACCTTTGTTCTTGATGATCAAACAATGCATAATCTGGGAACATTCTACACTAACACATATATATTAAAAAAAAAACATCTACAGTGGGTGCGTCACAAATGGCACCCTATTTTCTATATACAGTACAGTAGTGCACTACTTTGACCGGGCTCTGGTCAAGTAGCGCACTAATAGGGAATAGGGTGCAATTTGGGATGCACACCCTTACCAAAGAAAACAGGTTTCTGGCAAACAGTTGTAGCAAATCTTTGGCCAATTTTCCACAAATGTAATTAAAACCTCTACAGGATTGGTGGGTCCCCCTCGGGACAGTTGAGCTAACGTAGTCTAATGCGATTAGCATGAGGTTGTAAGTAACAAGAAAACTTCCCAGGACATAGACATATGTGATATTGGCAGAAAGCTTAAATTATTGTTAATCTAACTGCACTGTCCAATTTACAGTAGCTATTACAGTGAAATAATACCATTACTATTGTTTAAGGAGAGTGCACAGTTGTGAACTTGAAAAGTTATTAATAAACCAATTAGGCACATTTGAGCAGTCTTGATACAACATTTTAAACAGAAATGCAATGGTTCATTGGATCAGTCTAAAACTGTGCACATACACTGCTGCCATCTAGTGGCAAAAATCTAAATTGCGCCAGGTTTGACCTTGTTCTGAACACCTCCAAAACAAAGGTCATGTGGTTTGGTAAAAAGAATGCCCCTCTCCCCACAGGTCTGATTACTACCTCTGAGGGTTTAGAGCTTGAGTTAGTCACCTCATACAAGTACTTGGAAGTATGGCTAGACAGTACACTGTCCTTCTCTCAGCACATATCAAAGCTGTAGGCTAAAGTTAAATCTAGACTTGGTTTCCTCTATCGCAATCACTCCTCTTTCACCCCAGCTGCCAAACTAACCCTGATTCAGATGACCATCCTACCCATGCTATATTACGCAGATATCATTTATAGATCGGCAGGTAAGGGTGCTTTCGAGCAACTAGATGTTCTTTACCATTCGGCCATCAGATTTGCCACTAATGCTCCTTATAGGACACATCGCTGCACTCTATACTCCTCTGTAAACTGGTCATCTCTGTATATCCGTCGCAAGACCCACTGGTTCATGCTTATTTATAAAACCCTCTTAGGCCTCACTCCCCTGTATGAGATATCTACTGCAGCCCTCATTCTCCACATACAACACCCGTTCTGCCAGTCACATTCTGTTAAAGGTCCCCAAAGCACACACATCCCTGGGTCGCTCCTAGTTTGCAGTTCGCTGCGGCTAGTGACTGGAATGAGCTGCAACCAACACTCACACTGGACAGTTTTATCTCAATCTCTTCATTCAAAGACTCAATCATGGACACTCTTACTGACAGTTGTGGCTGCTTTGTGTGATGTATTGTTGTCTCTATCTTCTTGCCCTTTGTGCTGTTGTCTGTGCCCAATAATGTTTGTACCATGTTTTGTGCTGCTATCATGTTGTGTTGCTACCATTTTGTTGTTATGTTGTGTTGCTACCATGCTGTGTTGTCATGTGTTGCTGCCTTGCTATGTTGTTGTCTTAGGTCTCCCTTTATGTAGTGTTGTGTTGTCTCTCTTGTCGTGATGTGTGTTTTGTCCTATATTTATATTTGATTTATTTACATTTTTAATCCCAGCCCCCGTCCCCGCAGGAGGCCTTTTGCCTTTTGGTAGGCCGTCATTGTAAAAAATAATTTGTTCTTAACTGACTTGCCTAATTAAATAAAGGTTAAATAAAATATATATGTATTTATTTATTTTACTCATGCATGCAAGAAGCCTTGACCTAGTGCACACATATTTCTCTGTCCTCTGTTTTCTAGAAAAAAACATGGTCAAGTTGAGCTAGCTACTAGTTGAAAGATCTAATTTTTACAAGGAATGAATGTATGGGACATATTCATGAGAATAATACTTGCATTTGCTTACCTTATCAACTGTGAAGACGATAACATCAAAAAAGTGTTATGAGTGTACCACAAACATCTTCCCAGGGTGTCCTCTTCCCAATGCAGCCTCTTCCACCCTTCCCAAATCACACCCAATGCACTAAATAGTACACTACTTTTGAACAGAGCCCTGCACTAAATAGGGAATATAGTGTCAATGCTGCCATGGCTCCAAAGACACTGGAGTTCAGTTCATTAGCTAGGGCTGTTAATTTCCTGATAAGCACGCCACTCTGTGTGACACAGTAGGGTCACATACTTAACCATTATTAATGTGACAGGCCTCAGTGCAAAGCCAATTAATTAAACAGCAGCAATCTCTATCCATACTCAGTCCCAGGCCCTGGAATGGATAACACTTAAGACCGCTTCCATGTGGCCAAGAGTCAGACCTGGATTCAAATACATTGAGCATTTGCTTTAGCCTGCCTACTGTGCCAGATTGGTAGGACTTCCAGTTTTGGGAATATTCGATTGGCTCCCTTAATCCAGGCAAGCACAATCAAGCACAGCTAAAACATTTGAAAGGGTGGCAGGTAGCTTAGTTAAGAGTGTTGGGCCAGTAACTGAAAGGTTGCTGGTTTGAATCCCAGGGTTGACTTGGTGAAAAATCTGCCAATCTGCCCTTGAGCAAGGCACTTAACACTAGTTGCTTTGGGTAAGAGCGTCTGTAAAAATGTAACTGTATTTGAAGTGTCTCTTAGGACTCTGCTTCTATGGAACAAAGAGTTAAGGCCTCTGTGTTCTCTACACTCACTGACAGATCAGGAAAAGAGGTATGAAACAATAGCACCTTCCAACCATTATGATTCATCTCCCCTTTTAACCTGTCAGATCCAATAGTCCACCTTTCTGTCCATCTGCTGAGATGGTAACCAGCAAGCCTCTCTGCCACAACGTGAATATTCATGTCAAAGAAATGTCTTATTCTCCATTTGCTCAACATTATCATGTCACATTTATTGATCAGATTATTTATACAGGCACAGCAAGGCTTAGATGTGCAAGTCAGGGGCTCTTATATGGCATCCTTCGTTCAAATGATAGACACAGATGATTCTAATGAATACTTTGGTTTTTGCATGATGGTTACAAGCTGATACATTAGGCCTTGCTGCCACTTCCTAGATATTTCGAGGTGCCAGACAAAGACATGTTATTAGATAACACTACAGTTGAAAGATGGTAGAGGCAAAAGCTACTTACATGAATAAAAACAGCAATTCAGAAGTAGATTAGTTTTTATTCATTGTGTAATGATTATGTACATAACGAACAACTGTGTCATTGGGATCGGTTGCATGCGTGTGTTTCGTTGCATGTTTTACGTTAACTGGAGAATAGAGACATGATGAGTTGAGAACAAATGAACCACTACTGTACTCATGAATAGTAAAAACTGCGGTAAATTATATTTGCACTTATATGTCTGTAGGGTCATGTACAATACACGACTACAGTCATAATAACAGCACCTGTCATATAAACTCTTATCTCCAATAAGTTCCCCTGTTAATTAAGCCAATTGTTAAAAATGTATCTTGTCTCTAGCATAGTGGAGGAGACAGTCCAACTCATAATGGAGGTTAAAAGGCTATATAATATAATGTAAGTTTATAATTTATGGCGTCACGTCTTCAAATTGCTCCTATACTGAAGGTCTCTGCGGTTTAGGGAATGTTTCCAAAACTAAATCGGAAAAAATAACTGAGAACCCAAATATTCACTATAGCTTATTCTGAGGGCAGTTTTAGCTGTTGAAATAGTGGCACATAAGCTACATCATATCAAAACAACACTATAAAGGCTTAGCAGCAATATACGAGTTTTAGTTCATGAGAATTTAGAAATTAATTGAAATAATCAACATTGGACTTCAAAGCAACGTCAAATATAGCGGTCATGTCATATAATAAAATAAAACATTTACTATAAAACAAATGCAAAAAAAAAGCTTTCTGTAGACCTATATTGTAGGAGAGAATCAGTTACCAATCATGTGTTGGTCTCCAACCACCGTGGCTGTCCTCGGAAAAGAGGTGAAAGATCTCTGATGGACCGTCTGTGCTGTAAATAATTATATTTGCATGTAGGGAGTGATTCATAAACATGTCACTAGTGTGAAATATGGGTAGGATTTCAAACGTTCTATTTTAAATGTCATGAATTATGGCAACAAAAAATGTGTTCCCGTTTAATGCCGAGTACTTGGTGTCTGGTGCAATGGGCTATCCATCACGCGGACAATAAAAGGAGTTTTGCCTGACGGTGGAAATTTATGGTCGCCCTTCTACACCCTAATAACTCACGCGCTGTGTCGGGGGCCTGACAGCCATTGCTGAAAACAGCACCCCTGGTATCATTTTTTTTAAATCCACTTGCATAAATTGTAACTTTTTTTCTGATCAGCAGGACGCTTAAATTAGGTGATATAGGCTATGACGTTTTGGTAATATAGGAATAATCCGATCTGAAAAATGAAATTAATGACTAATTGTATTTGAGCCGTTTAGCTTGTGGAATTGGTCAAATGTCACAAGCATCTTATCATGTGAGTGACTTATTATGCAAGTTGTCGGGAAAACTATGTTAATAGGGGCGGGTTGCATTCATAATATCTTGTTTAGATGTGACAATTTATGTTCATCATAATTTTGATTGAGCAAATTGCGCACCTCAATCTAAATCGAATGTCAAACTACTGCTGTTAGGGATTCCCTTGTAGGCCTCAGATAAACTGAAAATAAGGAGTTTGATATTTTGGGGACTTTTGCATCAGTTCTTATTTTTGTACCTTTTTGCACATAATGAAAAAGACAAGCAAGAGTAGACTACATTTTACACTATTATAAAAACTATGTAAATAACTGTCATTTGAACCACAGTCAATATAATCAAACATTGTAAACTTTTCAACTCAAAACCCACCCAAAATATTAGATTTTTTTTAATCAACCCTGAATTACTGGCCCTTGGAGCTGCGCTGCCTAATCGAATGTGTCAGCCTTCAGTGTTGGTGAAATATGATGACATGAGAGTTGTCTACTTTAGGCTGAGGGATTGGTGTGAGATCCAAGCAGCACCCTGTTCCCTACATTTGCCTAGTACACTACTTTCGACCACGCCCCATAAGGCTTTGGTCAAAAATAGTGTACAATAAACAAAAAATAAAAAAGGTTCTTGAGGGGTTCTTTGTCAGGGGTGAGGGTGATATGTGTAAAAAAAAAAATGCATATCAGGAAGGGTTCTTTACTGCTGTGATGGTTGTGAAGGACAATCCTGTTATTTCCCTCTCCGCCATGTTTTCCTTTTCTGCCATGAAATGCTACACTGTTAAAAGGTTCCTGTAATTTTACAGTACACTACAGGCTACTGGTTGCAGTGCCAACTGTCAATGGAAGTGGTGTACCAAGTGGTTATGTTGTTAAAGGTTAACTGCTATTAACTTACTTGCAACTAGCTGCCTGTAAATTGCTGTACTTTCAATTAACTTTTTTTATTACAAGATAACATTAGTGACATTAGTTGACAACTACTAAGCATTCTTTGTGATGAACACACTTGGGACTCAGCCGCACCTGGCCTCAACCTCTTAGTTTGCAGGAAACTGACCTTCCTACCACACAATCAGACCAGTGAGCATGACAAATATCAGCCATAGTAAGTTACTGTAAATTTTACAATAATCACAAGCTGACAGTAAATTACTGGAAAATAAACATGAACTTCCTGGAAAATGCACGGTAACCTTTAACAGTGCAGTTCTTGATTGTCACAAGCTCTTACAAAGACTGTAGAACTGGGAGTGGACAAATGCGGTGGTCAGTCTTCATCAATATAACAATAAAACAACTTAAACTGGTACAACACTTCCATTAACGGTTGGCACAAATACAATATATTTTAGACCATGCCCCCAAATATGCTAATGAGCCCCCACCAGCACATTGCCCCCACCTACATTTCAAAGTGCAGTAATGATTGTACCTTAATATTTTATATATTGGGTAGAAAAAATACCTTTATACTAAATTTTGCACACATTTATCCTTAAAGTTACTGACCAGTACCATGTGATTACGTAACAGTGTTTGCTATAAACACATCTGAAGTATCCTATAAGTATAGCTGTAGAACTTATCATTGTTTCTACCTGGAACCAGAGTGTTCTTCATGAGAGGGCTCTATATGGAACTCAAAAGGGTTCCCCTACCGGGACAAATCAAAGGGTTCTATGTGGCATCCAAAAGGGTTCCTCTATAGGGACAGATGACAAAACCCTGGAACCAGAGGGTTCTTCATGAGAGGGTTTTGTGTAGAACCCAATTGGGTTGCCCTACAGGGACAAAACAAAGAACCCCACGAGGATTCCTTGTGAGAGGGTTCTAAAAAATCAAAGGGTTCCCTCATAGGGACAAATGGCAGAATGTCTATTGGTTCTACTCTATTAACAATCTCTATCATATTAACAGACTTGGTGGTGTAGTAGGAAAGTCAGGTCTCTGGCAACCAATAGGTTGTGACTTCAAATCCCACGAGAGGTTGACTCCCAAGTAGTGAGAATGCAGCAGCATACTATCCCTTACAGCAATAATACCTTAATCCAGCTCTAAACATATCGTAACTTATTTATCGTATTTTCCCTGCAACCAGTAGCTGGGAAATGTTTAACAGTGTAATGAAGAACCCTCTGGTTGTAACAGTGTATTGAGGAACCCTCTGGTTGTAACAGTGTAATGAAGAACCCTCTGGTTCTAACATTCTAATAAAGAGCCATACAAATGGTTATACAAAGGGATATTCAAAGAACCAATATAAAACAGTACTCCACAGATCGAGAAAGGGTTCCCTAAAGGTGTATAGGGAATAGGGTTCCAGTTGGAACGTAACCTCAAGAATTGGAAAGAGGATGAGGTGCACATTCTATCTCCTCTCATCCCTCCCTCTATCTCCTCTCTTCCTCGTTCCCTGTGACTGCTACTGCTGCATATTACCTGAATTTAGACAACTGACAAATAACTAGTATAGGGCGAAATGGACAGAAGACAGAGAGTGTGATTGAAAGAGGTGTTGGGAGGGTGTGGGGGGTAGTAAATTATATTGACAATATGGGACATGCACATTCCACTGTAGTGCCACAGCACACTGATGTCAGCAAGTGTTTGAATGGAGAATAACTAACCATACTGAAAAGCCCCAAGCATTTATCTTCAACGTTTTATAAGCATAACTATGTGTTGGAAAATCCTATAACCTAGATAGACTATATGTTTTAGGACAATCAAATTACATTAGTGCAAATTCTGCTAGACTTTTGCCTAAAATAATATTACATTTATTAACATTACATCTATTCTACATGCATAACATGTTTACAACAACACAACTTGCCATAAAACGTACAGACTCATATGTCCATGGTTTAAGTCATTCCCAGTATATCCTTTGAAAACAGTCTATTCCACCCATAATAGTCCTCCCATACACTCCCTACATGTAAATGTGCGAACGCGCATATTAAACACAACAATAAAATAAGCTCCATCGAGTTGGCAAAATAATACAGTACACCCATTTGAGGTGACGTCACATTCCATTGACCCTCCAATCACTTCAGGGGCTCATTTGATTGGAAGGCGGCAGAGGCTTTAATCTCGAGACTAATTCAGATGCTGATGAAGGGAGGAGAGCATAGGCTACTTCTGACGTAGAGAGAGCAAGCGCACAGACGTGCTACTGCCACTGCCACACTCACACACAGCGACACTGAGGAAGGATGCGTCCGAGCCACACATTCACTCCTGCTGCGATATGAACGGGATATGTTCTGATCTTCTCCGCCTCTAATAAGGATTATAAAAAGTTTATCTATTTATTGGTTTTATTTCGAACTGTGGTGCTATAGAATGACATGTTACTTTGATTAGATTTTTTATTCCCAAATAACAAATGTAGGCTGTTTTTCTTCCATTTCAATGAGAATTGGGTCATGATCACATCGCCCGCATTTTCTGTCCTGAGAAATAGTATCGCGATTCCGGTGTGGGAGAACAGTTATTCAGGGGAGAAGGGCGCACCGAGAATAAACAATCAATTTCTTCACCTCGTCTCTCCGTCAAACCCTTTACGGCAGGCTAATCGTATACCCATAAAGATTTTGAAAATGCTTACCGCACGGGGAGGACACATTTTGCACCCGGAGTACCTTCAACCTTTGCCATCAACTCCTATCAGTCCCATCGAGGTAAGCACTACGCTGGCCACAGGCTACAGGGGACGGGATAGAAAGGGATTGCAAAAGTGTGATTTTGGGCAGTTATTACTTTTGAATGAATGTTTTTCTGTCTATGTTTTCAGATTTAAAAGTATCGGTACTATTAGGCCATTTGAGTTGTATCTATATACGTTTATTATCATATAGTTATTGTACATTTAAATTCATTCTTAGAAAAAAAGGTTCTGGATAGAACCCAAGAGCGTTCTATTGATTGCTTCATATATGGCACCCCTAAAGAGTCTAACCCTTTGATCAGAACCCAAGGGTTTCTTCTTCGCTGAACCAAAATTGGTTCCATATAGAACCCTTGGGTTCCATATAGGGTTCTATATGGAACACATGTCGGTTCTATATAGAACCTTATGGGGTGCCATATATGAAGCAATCATAGAACCCTTTCTGGTTCTATCCAGAACCTATTTTTCTAAGACTGTGCAGATATATGGCTATAATAACCTTATACGCAATGCGTTAAACTCGTGCGTAATTAACGGAGTTCTCCAAGGGCACATAATACACTGTATAAACAGGAACATATTGTTTGGTTTTGAAACACCCCATGAAAAAAACATTACAGTGAAAACTTGAATAATAAATATTATGTTATCTTATTTTGCAGCTGGATGCCAAGAAAAGTCCGTTGGCTCTCTTGGCACAGACCTGCTCACAAATCGGAAAACCAGACCCTCCGTCCTCTTCCAAACTCTCATCTGTAACCTCAAATGGATCTAGTGACAAAGAGACCAAATCCGGACCACTAAAAATGAGTGACATTGGAAATGAAGACAAATCTAGCTTCAAACCCTACTCCAAATCATCGGAGAAGAACAAGGACTCCTCGTCCAGCAGTGGTAGTCTGAGTGGAGATAAAGCTAGTTTCCGAGTGCCTAGCGCCACCTGCCAGCCGTTTACCCCCAGGACAGGCAGCCCCAGCTCCTGCCACTCTGTGTCTCCGCTGCCATCTGAGGGTAAGCAGGGAGACAAGGAGGAAAAGAATAAGGAATCTGATAGCAATAAAAACAGTACAATGGAGGGAAACGGCAGTGGTAGTCACAGCCGGATATCTGGGATTAACGGTGAGGCTAACCAACACCAGGAGACCACCTCTGGATCAAAGGCTATCACATCAGACTCACTCACATCTGTCTCCTCTGCATCATCTGTTCAACTTCTGGGTTCAGGAGGACTCGTAGCGCCAGTCTCCCCCTATAAACCTGGGCACACCGTTTTCCCTCTACCGCCTGCTGGCATGTCCTACCCTGGAAGTTTAGCAGGTGCATACGCAGGCTATCCCCAACACTTTCTCCCTCACGGAATGACTTTAGACCCGACGAAATCTAGCAGTCAACTACTCAGTGCTCAGTTTGCCGCTGCCAGCCAACTTCAGTGCAATAAGGCTGGGAGCCCCTTGTCCAGGGCTTCTCCTCCGTCCCTAATGTCTGCTAGCCTGTGTAGAGACCCGTACTGCCTGAGTTACCACTGCGCAAGCCACTTATCCGGTGCTTCCAGTACCTCGCAGTGCCATGAGTCCTCGGCTCTGAAGTCAGGATACCCTCTCATGTACCCAACTCACCCTTTGCACGGCGTGCATTCCTCGCCGCCATCTTTTGCTGGACACCCGTTATACCCCTATGGCTTTATGCTCCCAAATGACCCTCTGCCACACGTCTGTAATTGGGTGTCGGCTAACGGACCTTGCGACAAACGGTTTTCTTGCTCAGAAGAGCTCCTCAATCACCTAAGGACTCACACTGCTTTTGCGGGGACGGAGAAGTTGATATCAGGATACCCGGGTTCATCATCGCTAGCCAACGCTGCGGCGGCCGCCATGGCCTGCCATATGCACATGCCTCCAAATGCGGCCCCGGGCAGCCCTGGAACGCTCACCCTCAGGAGCCCGCATCACCCTCTGGGATTGAGCACGCGCTATCACCCCTATTCAAAGAGCCCCCTGCCCCCCGGCGCTTCGGTTCAGATGCCCGCTGCCACAGGTCCATATTATTCTCCCTATGCCTTGTATGGACAGAGACTCACCACCGCATCGGCGTTAGGATACCAGTAGAAGATACAGACAGACACATAATAACTATACATTTATAAGGAGATTTTAGGCCTAAATGACTTTTATATTGGTTGTATTTCATGCAGGACGGGATCCGTGGGCTCAGTGTATTTATTTGCGATAGCTCCAAGCGTGACAAAAATAAAAAATAATTATAATATTATTTGTAAGAGGCTCAAGGTGCATTCTTTTTTACAATTAAGATATAGGCTATATTGGATGGTGCCATTTTAGATGTTACATTGAAATTACAAGGCAGTGTGTATGTTGCTTTTAAAATGCTCATTGTGAGAGTTTTATGTTTCCTACATACAAAAGGCCTATTCGTTCTATTTTTCATTGGAAAGCCGTAGCCTATTTTGAAGTCTGGTGGGCCTATGTAGGTCTACTGGCTACCGCACATCGCAAATAACTTTTCAACTTTGGCCTAAACCTTAGAATGACATGTTTAGTTCATCTTGTTGGAAAATTGGGCTCTCTCATATTTCTTCATACATTTAATTATTAATTCGACAAGCTAAATTAAGGTTTATGAATCTGGTAGGTTGTTTATGGAATAAATAATTCGACATACAGTATTAATTTACTTATAATGATAAACACTTGAATATGTGAGACATGAGCATAATTGGTCTGTTAAAGAATCGACGCCATTTAATTTGTGGAATGGCATTTAAGATCTGTGTAGGCTATTTTCATTTGAAGTCTGTGCCGTATACACTTGAGTAACATTTTAATCACATTTTATTCACATTTCGATACCTTTAAGATTGCAAAATATATTTGTTAAACTTTTTAAATAGCTAAGCCAAATTGCAGCCTACTGTCATCTGACACAGATGTATTTCGCCACCCGATTAGCATTAGAGTAATTTATCGTTGGAGTAATTTAGGCAGTAATAATCTAACTCTGATATTCATTCAGTAATAATCTAACTCTGATATTCATTCAGTAATAATCTAACTCTGATATTCATTCAGTAATAATCTAACTCTGATATTCATTCAGTAATAATCTAACTCTGATATTCATTTGAACACGCCATTATCAAATTCAGCACTGTTTTTCACATATCATATTTTCCCTACCTTCGAACGAATGATGGTGTCAGTCTGATTACATTAGAATAAGGAAGTTATCCGCTTGTGCAGTTATAACACATGCAATATCAGCAGCACATTGGGAAATAATATTACATCTAAAAAGTGACAACCCAAACAACATTAATTATTGTTTTGCGTCTTGTTCTCAGATAAAATGTGCCCTATTTGTCTGAGCAGAGAGTTTATCATAAAGGAGAAGAGGTTATGGGATACAGCTATACATTTGCTATAAAACAATTAGGCCTATAATTTTGGGTCAAATATTTAGGTTATTGTGTAGGTTATAGGGTTTAATAGCCTACGTCTTGCTCTGCATATGGACTATTTCACTGACTAGATCAACTCATTTCTCGTGGAGTCATAACTCTTTTTTATTTACTTTAAATGCTATGTTTTAGGTTAGCTATATTGTATTGCGTTTAAACGTTAGGTCTGTATTTCATCAGCTTGTTGTAAAGAAAACCAAACGCGTTCTGGAAGATATGTTGCTGCATTGCTCCATACCATATGTCAAGACAGCACACGTTTATATTTTCAACCTACAGTTATTAAATGTCAATCAAATTATTGAGAATACAACATCTTAAATCAGATGGACCACTCCATAAATACGCAAGTATTTTCGATACAATCCTTGCACAGATTAAATACCTGAGGCACACAAGATTACATAATAAACCAAAATGAGCGGTATTAAATATTGTATTTAATTCTCATATCATACACATCAATAAGTCACATCAAGAGTAGGCCTATACTGGGTTGAGAGGATTTTTTGTCTATTACATAACACACTGGGAGGGAAGAGGTTCCACTTGTTTGATGATTCTATAATGTGGAAAACAAAAACCTCTCCATCATGCTCCTGAAGAAACCGACGGCTCCGCTGCTGAAGCCTCGTTATGCACAGTAGGCCTATACACACGCACACATCAGGCAACAAGGCAGTACACCTACTTCCACTTGTATGATGCATCAGGGAACATTACAACTGTTATATATAATTGTTTGTGTCAATATAAACACATACATTAAATCTCTTGCAACATTGCATTCCTTCATTTAAACATTGCCAAATTATGAGATAATGGATTACACCATATTGTATTATGAAAGAACAAAATGGCAAGGTGAAATAAATGGCAGCTGTGCTAGACAATGATTTATGATGTCACCCAATGTGGGACATTTCTACAGCTTTTATGATTGCAGTAATGAAGGTGTGTAAAGCAGATAGCATGAAATGAACCACATCTACAGAATCAAGCAAACAATGTCATTACCCATCCCAAAGTAAATCACAGCTATTCCCAAGAGATAAAATCAACATCATTAATGGTCACATGTCATATTCATAAAATCGACGGCATCTTTTCAACAGATTCATTCTTTACGATCGCTCTCTCCCATGATGTATGTTAATGACGCTTCTAGTCCACAACTCACCATCCCAACCAGACTGTTCTGACGATATGCGGGGCCTCATACAAATGGCACATCAATGTGATATGGAGAAAACATTTTTTTTACATTATGTCACTCGTGTTGATCATGTATCTTTACACGTTTTGGGGACTTCCTGGCTTTCGGGACTTCCTGGTTTTGGTGACGTTTTGAGGTTGAACTGTATGATTGGAGAAGCAGTTCCAAGAGCCATAACATATACAAATACAGAAATTAACATATATACATAAACTGTGCAAAAGAAAAACAGATTTATATATATATAATATGTCTGTCCTGAGCAAAGTAAAGGGTCTAGTCCAGAGACTCAGGGATAACCCTGAACATCTCTGCTCAATACATTGGGGGAATCTCAATTGCATACCTCTCTTGTCTTCTCTCCTTGCCTCATCAAAACCCATTGGATGAGAAAGCCAGAGGTCCCTCTCCTCTGACCTTCTCCTCCAATGGGTTTTGAGAAGGAGGCAAGGAGAGAGGACACGAGGAGTATGCAGTTGCGATTCTCCCGTAGTCTTCCCCTTAGAGTGTACTGAATGACCTTTCCTCACCTCCACTCTTTTCTCTCACATCCCATCCTACCTACCATTGGGTCATGGTCCTCTCAATCACACTGAAATGACAGAATCTGCTTTTCCACATGTTCTCAAGTGAAATATAGTCTGTACATGAGAGACTAGATGGTTTCCTGCCTTGCTTAATCACTCTCCAATCTACCACCTGTTTTGCTTTGAACTTCAATGCTAGGAAGATTTCTGTCCCGTTTTGCCTTTTGGCCCAGAAAACATAGCAGTGTACCATGACGGGTCACAGACAAATGCTGACATTAAGACTGGTGTATGTAAGGGCCAGACCAGGCCGGGCTGTATGCTATGGGCATGCCCATCATTTGTGCTGCACAGCTGCACACCATGTGGTTGTGGGTGTGTAGTGTAGTCAATGTCTGTTAGATGTTATTGTTGAAGGCATTGGGACGTCATAAACACCACTAAGGTAATGCCGTTTGAAAGGCTCTGGTGACACCGTAAACAGTTTGATGAAAAGATTTCATTCTGGATGCGTCCCAAATGGCACCCTATTCCTTTTATAGTGCACTATAAAGGGACTAGGGTGCCATTTAGGATGAAATCCTGTTTTTTTTTTATGTTGTTGGGTTTTTTTATCGGGGGGATAGGGTACTTGCTGTGAGATTCATGGGATCATTCATGATATCATTCATGGTATCATTCATCGGATCATTCATGTATGAAGCTACATTCTGCTGTTATCCACAAATGCTTTAAGTAACCTGTCTAATAAAAATAATGATTGAAACTTCCAATACAACATTATTGGACTCCGGACACATTTTCTTGGCACATTTACTTTTATGCGGTTTGGATTTTGTATTGTGTGCGTCTCAAATGACACCCTGCTATTATTTGCATAAAGCACCCATAGGGCTCTGGTCAAAAGTAGTGCACTATATAGTGAATAGGGTGCCATTTGGGACACATTCTTACAGTCCTATAGTCCTCTGTATAAATTACCTAATCAAGAGAAAGCCTGTTTTTACCTAAACTTCAGCGGCGGTTTGGCTGGCCTGCTTGGATAAACCTTACACAATGGTTATGTACACTGATGGTCCTGGAAAGATGGCTGTTCACTGCTCACTGCTTCACTGCTTGCTGGGTCACTGTTTACAAAGGCATAGGAAATAGATTACCTTTTGCATGTTCAATCAACTCACTAAGAAGTGTGTATTCAATCATCTTGAGAGAAGTGCTGGTTTATTTTAGCTGGAGAATGACTTTAGCTCTCCAAACAAGAGCCATATTAATCACCCCTTTATCACTTCCTGATTCTGACAGGGCAGAGTAAATGAGTTGTGTCCCAAATGGTGCCCTATTCCCTATATAGTGCACTTTTGACCAGGGCCCACAGGGCTCTGGTTAAAAGTAGTGCACTACGTAGGGAATAGGTTGGCATTTGGGACTCTAGCCAACCTCAAAACAGCGAAGTTAAACCTGTGTTTTACATCAAACAGATCACTCTGGATCAATGGCATGCTGCTGTCCCCTTCAAATTCAAATCTATAGAATAAAATGGTTCTATTCTATTCTTCTATTCTATTCTTAGTGAGACATGTACTGTATATTCAGCCAACATCCATAGCAGTTGATTGATATTACATGCATAACATATCATATATTAAAGGTCAGCGATATGACAGATGCACATAGTAAATAGCATAGTGGTTGGGTCAATTTCCTCAACTAAGAGTGTTGGCGCACAAGGCTAAACTTCGTTGCTGTTTTTGGTCCTGTTGTAAAAGTGTGAAGCAAACAAGTGCACATGTGCAGATACCGTGTGAAAGCGAAGTCCTGTATCTTGCTCATCGCAAAATCTGCGGTGCTACTCATGCAACGTAATTTCGCTGACTACCTTCAAGATAATACTGTACACATCATTCAGTACTGAATAAGGCAGTGTGTGTGTGTGTGTGTGTGTGTGTGTGTGTGTGTGTGTGTGTGTGTGTGTGTGTGTGTGTGTGTGTGTGTGTGTGTGTGTGTGTGTGTGTGTGTGTGTGTGTGTGTGTGTGTGTATTTTGGCTTAAGTAAAGCACAAAGTAGAATATTTCCCTTGCAGAAGAAAATCTGTCAACACAGAAACCCTAAAAGAAAAGTGCAACAGTGAGTGGAACAGTGGGCCCTTGTCTGTCAACACTCAACATGGCCCACTAATTTATACTATAGTCTACTGGCAGCCCAGTCATGCAACCAGGACCCATAACAACTGAAGACCGACAATCATAGCGTATAGAGCAGGGGTATTCAACACTTAGACTACAAGGTCCGGAGCCTACTGGTTTTCTGTTCTACCTGATAATTAATGGCACCCACCTGGTGTCCTACATTTAAATCAGTCCGTGATTAGTAGGGAACAATTTCAAAAAGCAGTGGAACTGGCTTCCAGGTCAAGATTTCAGTTTTGGGGGTCTAGAGACAGCTAACTTTTGTCTCCCTCCCCATGTCTTGGGGTTGCATTCCAAATGGCACCCTATTTCGTACATAGTCCACTGCTTTTGACCAGAGCCCTATGAGCCCAAAAGTAGTGCACTATATAGGAAATAAGGGGGCCATTTGGGACATCTCCCAGGTCTCAGCGAGCTGACTGGTGCTAGGGCCATGATTAATGACTTATGGCCTTATTGTGTAGAGGCCCACTAATTAACTGCAGACTGAGTGAAGACACACTATGAAAATCTTTCCTGATAACCTGGACTCTTTCCTCCCTCCCGCCTGCAGAAACCTTGGCATGTGGAAGCTCTTACTGACAAATGTGTAAGAAGCAGACCAACGTTGAGTAAGACGAATGGTCTTTTCAGGAACTGTAAACAGGCTGTAATTTAACAGTATTTAAATATATGACATACTGGCATTGTGCTCCTGCACTGTTCGTGATCTCGGGTTTTGAAACTGCAGCCAAAGTTCCTACCCCGCTGTTGATTTAAAATTAGGCTTGGCATATTCATGTAGGGTGTTTCTGAGATACTGGCCTGGCCGGCATGTGTTCTTCTGCTTTTTTTAAAGAGTTTCCAGCACTTTTAAACATAGCACTTTTAAACATCGGAAAGTATTCAGACCCCTTGACTTTTTCCACATTTTGTTTTGTTACAGCCTTATTCTAAAATGGATAACAAAAAAAATATCCTCAGCAATCTACACACAATACCCCATAATAACAGCGAAACAGGTTTGTAGAAATCTTTGCAAATTTATAAAAAATTTATAAACAAAAATACCTTATTTCCATAAGTATTCAGCCCCTTTGCTATAAGACTCTAAATTGAGCTGAGGTGCAACGTATTTTCATGAGGTCGAAGGAATTGTCCGTAGAGCTCCGAGACAGGATTGTGTCGAGGCACAGATCTGGGGAAGGGTACCATAACATTTCTGCAGCATTGAAGGTCCCCAAGAACACAGTGGCCTCCATCATTCTTAAATGGAAGAAGTTTGGAACCACCAAGACTCTTCCTAGAGCTGTCCGCCCAGCCAAACTGAGCAATCGGAGGAGAAGGGCCTTGGTCAGGGAGGTGACCAAGAACCCGAGGGTCACTCTGACAGAGCTGTAGAGTTCCTCTGTGGAGATGGGAGAATCTTCCAGAAGGACAACCATCGCTGAAGCACTCCACCAATCAGGCCTTTATGGTAGAGTTGGCCAGACGGAAGCCACTCCTCAGTAAAAGGCACATGACAGCCCAAATGGAGTTTTACAAAAGGCACCGAAAGACTCTGACCATGAGAAACAAGATTAGCTGTGATGAAACCAAGATTGAACACTTTGGTCTGAATGTCAAGCGTCACGTCTGGAGGAAACCTGGCACCATCCCTAGTGTGAAGCATGCTGGTGGAAGCATCATGCTGTGGGAATGTTTTTCAGTGGCAGGGATTGGGAGACTAGTCAGGATCGAGGCAAAGATGAACGAAGCAAAGTACAGAGATCCTTGATGAAAACCTGCTCCAGAGCGCTCAGGACCTCAGACTGGGGTGAAGGTTCAATCTTCTAACAGGACAACAACCCTAAACACACAGCCAAGACAATGCAGGAGTGGCTTCAGGACATGTCTCTGAATGTCCTTGAGTGGCCTAGCCAGAGCATGGACTTGAACCCAATCTAACATCTCTGAAGAGACCTGAAGAGACCTGAGCGTTGCTGTGCAGCAACGCTTCACATCCAACCTGACAGAGCTTGAGAAGATCTGCAGAGAAGAATGGGAGAAATTCCCCAAATACAGGTGTGAAAAGCTTGTAGAATCATACCCCAAAAGAATTGAGTCTGTAATCGCTGCTTCAGCAAAGTACTGAGTAAAGGGTCTGAATACTTATGTAAATGTCATATATCTGTTTAAAAAAAACTATAAATTAGCAAGAATTTATAAAAACCTGTTTCTGCTTTCTCATTATGGGCTATTGTGTGTAGATTGATGGGGAATATATTTTTAATACATTTTAGAAGAAGGCTGTAACCTGACAAAATGTGGAAAAAGTCAAGGGGTCTGAATACTTACCGAAGGCACTGTATATGGGACAAGGCAATTAGTTGAATTCTTTAACATTTATGTGTACTGTACAAAACTGTCTCAGGGGGTTTTTCACCTACAAAAGTGCTGACGAGACCGATACATAAAGCTTAATTAAGATCAGCGATACTAGCAAGAGCAGTGTGCGGGTTTCTTATTCAATTATTACCATGGACCAGCAACAAAGATAGCTCAGATATGAGTGCCTTTGGAATTTTGAATCACCTTCAAAATTCAAAATCTAGTTGAATTTCAATCATAACAGACAAATTACATTCTTCCACACTTTATCACCTACCTCCATCCTATAATTATAACTAACATACTGCCGTGTTTGCAGTCATGTTGACGGGCTAGCTTAATCAAGTCGCTATCGAACTTGTTGTGCCTAGCCCAAAGTGATGGCTTTAGTGCCTGAAATATAGCCTTGACCTATGGGAAGAAATTAGCTACGGACGTTTGTGCAAGTTTGTACTTTTTACTTTCCTGCCAGGTGAAAAATATTGTTTTGCCATGCATTGACAATGATGGAAACAGTAGGAAACTAAAATGTTCCACATTAATGTAGAGGATGAAAAATGTTGCTAGGTCATTAGAGTGGTACAACATGCATAATGCCAGCTGGAAGACCATTATGGGTGATGGACATCTCAATTACCTAAGTAAAATATGACAGACTGGTATACATTATTATCTGGGGCAGCAGCAGTTAGCGGTTAGAGCATTGGGCCAGTAACGGAAAGGGCGCTAGTTCGAATCCCTGAGCCGACAAGGTGAAACAGCATCTGTCAATGTGCCCTTGAGCAATGTACTTAATCCTAATTGCCCAAGGGTCGCCATTGAAAATGGCTGACCCTGGCTATGACCACACTCTCTGAGGGTGTCTCAGGGGGAGTTGGGATATGAAAAATACATACAAACTTGTTCATGTGAGAAACAGCAAAAATATAAGCACCCACATTATTATATACAGGAGGAGCTGCAGAATCAAGTCTTACCATCTGGGTCAATGGACAAAATAATCTACAGCTTGTGATTAGGTCTAAGGACCAGTGTTTCACTTTAATCTTTTTCAGCTTTCAGAAATGTCCATCTGCACCACACAGCACATCATTTATCTTCAAGAGGAATTGACTATTTCCCCATGTTCCAAAAACAGATCAACAGAAAACAATCAATCTTGTCATTTCTCTCTCATCTCTCTCTCATACTGTATGTGGCTAATGCTATCTGCATCTCCCTAGTGAGCTCTGCTCAGTCACCTCTTAGACTGCACACTGTACTCAGGTCTTTGTCGATGAATATGTCATGTACATTTGTCTGAGCATAGTGATCCTTCTTCACCGACAAACATTCCCCTGGCACTTAAGAACAGTTGGTGACCTGTATATGCTTTTGACACCATATTCCCTGTATAGTGCACTACTTATGACCAAGGCATATAGGGAATAGGGCTACGGGCCCTCGTCAAAACGAATGCACTACAGAGTATATGGTGCCATTTCGGACACACGTGACACCATAACCAAAGTCTACACTGAGTGTCACAAGGGAGTGAGTAAAAAAAATGAGAACATCTCAAGTCATCCAGTCGGTCTCCAGAAAATTAGTAAGACAACACAACTGTCAGGTGTCAGCCTACTGTGTCAGTTGTCACCCATTACGCCGGGGATGTATCCACAGTGATGTTTTCACCCACCGCACTGCACGACAAAAGGGAAATGGCTCCTGTGCTTTTTTTATATAGGAGAACTGTCCTGTCTGTCAGCTGCGGCTCTGGAGTCATAACAAATCACTGGCACTCAGCTGAGACTGAACATTGCGGGCGTCAGGAAGAAGACGGATGACCTGCAGGCCTTTGAAGTGCCTTGGCAGTTCAGATGGGTCCACACGGCGCTGACAGAGAAATATACACAACAGAGCAACCAATAATGAGAACATTAAACATTCCAGCCACCTGACAGGCTGACAAAAACAGCCTGGCCCGATATCAATCATCTTCCCAGACATAACCTTGACAATTAGTCCCCTCGGATACTCCCATTAACCTCTCTCTCTCTCTCTATGTATTGTGGAAACTCTGCTGATATATATATGTGTTAAAATAGAAGGCTCGAACACATGCTAATAGAAGTTATAAAGCATTATACATGTCCCTGCAGGCTCTAAGTAGTTATAAAGCATTATACATGTCCCTGCAGGCTCTAAGTAGTTATAAAGCATTATACATGTCCCTGCAGGCTCTAAGTAGTTATAAAGCAGTATACATGACCCTACAGGCTCTAAGTAGTTATAAAGCATTATACATGTCCCTGCAGGCTCTAAGTAAAGTGGTGTAGTAATGATCATCTTCAGTAGGCTAACAAGCAGAAGTTTGTCAAACACAAAAAATGCATTTTGGTATCCAGCGTGTTTAAAACGCAGCAGCCTGCACACATATGTGCATTAATGATGCCCTTCAGGCATTTGGAAGCTATATATTCCAGTGGCGCCAACTTACTGACTCACAGAAGGGCACGGTTCAACATAAAACATGCCATCGGCTTTAATACTATTCTACATAGGTCTTACAAGGTCTTATGAGGTCTCACAGGGTGTCACAAGGTCTTACGAGGTCTCACAAGGTCTTACGAGGTCTCACAAGGTCTCACAAGGTCTTACGAGGTCTCACAGGGTGCCACAAGGTCTCACAAGGTCTTACGAGGTCTCACAAGGTGTCACAATGTGTCACAAGGTCTTACACGGTCTTACGAGGTCTCACAAGGTCTTACGAGGTCTCACAAGGTCTGAGATCTCCAAGTCTTCAGCCTTCTTACTTACTTCGCCATGGTTACCATGTCTTACAGCAGGGGTTTTCAAACTGGGGTACTGCAAGGGGGTCCGCAAATGTTTTTAAAGTGAAAAATTATTGCTTTTATTAATATTGCTAGCTACAACAGAATACCACCATGGATACAATTTTCATGTCTCTGCATCCATTGTGAAGGAAGTTAGAGATAGTTTCACGATTCAACGCTAAATAGTGTGAGCGCAATGACTGGCAGTCTACAGGAACCAATGACTGTATATACTGTATGAATAGACAAAGCCATCGATCACGTGACACCATTCATTCCCATGTGAAGACTTAATAGCGCATTGAAGCCAAATTAAGTTTGTATAGCATCTCATGGAGACATGACATGCACAGTTTGGAGTAATGAGTAACTGCATACACAGAGTGTGTCTGAAAGTGGGTGTTGGCAAGTAAGTGGGAGGATCAACATAAGTGGGTGTATGGAAACATAACAGCTAATAGGGAAGATTGGTTGCCACTCAAGATCGTTTTGCGTGGCTGTTTGCTGCTTTCTTGTAGCATTTTAGCTAAGCCTAACCATTTTCCTAACGTTAACGTCATTCTCCTAACCTTCTAGGTTAGTTCTCCTAATCTGCCCGGTTAATTCTCCTAACCTGCCACCTTAATTTTCCAACCTGCCACGTTAATTCTCCTATCCTCCCACGTTAATTATCCTAACTTGACTAAACAGCTTAGCTAAAATGCTACAAGCAAGCAGCCACGCAAAACGGTCTTGAGTGGCAACCAATCTGCCCAATTAACTGTTATGTTCCCATACACCCACTTATGTTGATCTTCCCACTTATGTTGCAACGCCCACTTTCAGACACGTTAAACGTACGCAGTTATCCATACTTGGCAGTTTGAGCTACTCCAGAAAGTGACAATGCAGGCTAGTTCAGTGCTGCCCCCTCTCATTGAGTAAGTCAAGTTCAAGGCCGACCGGGGTACTGCAGGCTGCCATTAGCAACTAAATTATCCTTATAACTTCTGTGTGCAATTTTTAAATAATCGTTTCAAGGACATACATCTGGTGTATTAGAAGCCATTATTGGTACCATGATTGTCTTTAAAAAAATATATATATAAAATTTTTACACATACAGTAGATTGCAATTTTTCCATTCACTATAATGGGGGATCCTGTTTTCTGCAAACAATGCTTGCAGTACCGAGGTCGGCTTTGAACCTCCATGGCTTCAATGAGAAGGGGCGGTCCTTCTCCCCTGACAGAAACAGTTAGCATGCTCGCTGTTCCTGTTCATCAGACTCTGAGGAAGTAAAAAAGAGCTTAATTGACAAAATCTCAAACTATCCCTTTAATATGGAGGGAATTGCAGCTATTGGAGCTAATTACATGTTTTTTTCTGTATAGAAAATGAATAGACGGGATGGAAAAACTGTTTCAGTGTCAACTTAAATGACCAAAACCAGAGAGAAAGCATGCAGAAAAAATATTGAACTATATATATTTTTATAATACCATCTTTGAGAACTAAAAATTAAATAAAATCTAGACAGTCAGGGCATGTGCCCTGAACCGGACATTCAGGGCAAATGCTGATTGATTTTGTTCTAATGTTTGAGCAGAGGAACACAGCATTAGTCATGGCAAAATGCATAGAATTGCAGGAAATTAGCTTTAAAATGGCAAAATTGTCTCTCAGCTCCATACAAAACTACCTTCAAATTAACACCAAGATACCATTACCTTTCTAGCTAATTTACACTTCCTCTTCCAATGAACTCTGGGGAGGTCAAAATAATGAAACTGTGTGCCAAATAAATTAATTGTAAAATGTTGATTACTTTCTCTAGCCATTATCATTCACCTGATGTATTTTCTTTTGCTAAAATAGGATGTAAAATACTCTGGTTCTTGAATTAATTTTTGCTCATGACCTCAACACTAATAGCTTGTTAATACACAACATAGCTTTTTTTGTTGTGGCCCGAAATCTGATACAATATGCCTTCCATAAATACAACAACTGTTTAACTAGATATTCTTGCTTTATTTTATTTCTCTGCTTTTGTTTTTAGAATCAAGTGCTCTTAATTTCCAGGGCCAGTTGAACCAAACGTACCTGACCTCCCAAACTGCAAGCTGCAATCTGACCTTTTCAACACTACATTCACTCCCAACTCTTTAGTTACACTAATGAGTAATGTGAAATGACATTTCCCTACTTAGCCTAAACACTTGCAAAAAGGTATGTGATATATGACAAGTGCCAGGGACAAATAGCAGACTCCCAAGCCAAGAACGTATCTCCACTTCAACTCATTGGAAAAGGAAAATACACCAAGAGGCCAGCCATGCAAGTCGACCGAGCCAGTGACTGACTAGACTATTACAACATCTCTACCTGAAACTGAAGCTGAATAATTAGAGGTAGTGAGGATGATGAATGACTTTCCTAACCCTCTGGGACTGCAGACTAAATTAGGATGGAGCTAATTACCGTGCGAAATACTTTGCCATGAAAGTGTGCAGCAGACCTGGGTTCACATACTATTTGAAATTGTTCATAACGTTTGAGCAATTGTGGGAGTTTGCCCAAAGTGCCAGATGGGCAGGGTTTGTCCTCTTGCAATTATTCTTATTGGTTCCAATATGCCAGGTAAGCTCAATCAAATCCAGTTAAAGTATTGGACATTATTTCTAATGGTATTTGAACCCACCAGGTCTGGTCTGCAGCCAGCCAAAACAAAAGGGTCCTGCTGTTGTCCCTGTGACAGTCCTGAACTCTGGGTTTGGCTTTTGCCTGCTAGAGTTCACTGGACGTCCATAAATCATTGGCTGCTTACAGACGGCCTTCCCTGAGTCATTAACATGCAATAATGTGAGTGACAGAGTCCCTACTCACTACATTCACCCTCAAGTTCAAACTATGCTCGTTTTAAAAACCTCTCTCTCCCTCCCACCATCTTGTACTTTGCAGGAAATTAAAACCAGATGGCTTTTAAAGACAGATTGCTGGATATTATAAAGACAGATTGCTGCATATTATAACGTAAAGCTGTCTGGGCTCACATGGGAAAGAACGAGACACAAAAGAGAGAAGAAAAATGTAAAGTAAGTCCAGTGGTGGAGCTGAAGGGAGTGGTTGGCTGGCTATGGCTCAGTGTGGAGTATCCCTGAATGTTGCTATGGCCTGAGTGGGAATTCTACTGCCCTGGTTAAATACCCCGAGGCTGAGATCAGCAACAATACCACAATACGACTGAAATACATTTTCCCACCAGAACAGATTTGGGTACAGGTGTGTGTGTGTGTGTGTGTGTGTGTGTGTGTGTGTGTGTGTGTGTGTGTGTGTGTGTACGTGTGTGTGTACGTGCGTGTGTACGTGTGTGTGTACGTGTGTGTGTACGTGTGTGTGTACGTGTGTGTCACTTTGTTTTTACCAGCCACATAAGTTTGCGCTTTTGACAGCTTTTTTTGTAGCAGTTTTATAACTCTTCCAATATCCCAATATTCACAAATCCCCCTTCTCCACTATGATTTTTCCCCTCAGGAGACTGAAAATATCCTCAAAAGGTTCTACAGCGACACCATCGAAAGCATCCTGACTTGTTGCATCACTGCCAGGTTTGGCAACTGCTCGGCCTCCGACCGCAAGGAACTACAGAGGGTAGTACGTACGGCCCAGTACATCAACGGGGCCAAGCTTCCTGCCATCCAAGACCTCTATATCAGGCAGTGTCAGAGGAAGGCCCTAAAAATTGTTAAAGACTCCAGCCACCCTAGTCATAGACTGTTCTCTCTGCTACCGCACGGCAAGCGGTACCGGACCGCCAAGTCTAGGTCCAAGAGACTCCTAAATAGCTTCTACCCCCAAGCCATAAGACTCCTGAACAGCTAATCAAATGGCTACCCAGTCCACTCTTTTACGCTGCTGCTACTCTCTGTTTATAACCCATGCATAGTCACTTTAACTCTACCTACATGTGAATATTACCTCAATTACCTCAACTAACCGGTGCCCCCGCACATTGACTCTGTACCGGTTCCCCCTGTATATAGCCTCGCTTGTTATTTTACTGCTGCTCTTTAATTATTTGTTATTTTTCTTTTCTATTTTCTACTTAACCCTTTTTTTCCACATGTGACAAATACAATTCGATTTGATATGATTTACAAGTGTGTATTCTATCTTCAATACTGCAGGTTTTTCATCAAGATATTATATGACAAGCTATTTCATTTATTATCTCCCCCATCTGCAATCAATTACATGTCCAGCATGTTTGCAACTACACCACTAAGCAAATGGCACCCTATTCCCTACAAGCCGATAGTGCACTTCTTTTGACCAGAGCCCTATGTATGTAATAGGGTGCCATTTGGGGCACATCATATGATATATCCCTCATGCAGCCAGACCGACAACAGACATTATGTGTGTTTTATTATCAGCGAAAGCTGCTGGTGACTCATACATTTTAATTCAATTGCATGAACTGGAAGGTTTAGAGCCCAATCTGCCTTTGATGTTTCCTGGCTTCAGCTGAAAACACCTGCCCGGCTCTCACAGTGCAAGTCACAGCTAATATATTAACAGAGTATGTTCCTGAACAGATGTTGCGAAACCAGCAGAGATCACAACCCCAACCCAAGGCTGACTGGATGACTTGCTGCTTTTTAGAGCACACCGTATTTGTGAGACTAGATCAGAGGCCATGTTTTATTTATCTTCTCAGTAAATCTTCACATATTTTATAAAGACATGGTTTTGAGAAGCAAGAATTCACTTATAACACCGAATTTTCTCATGATGTCAAGCAAAGAGCCACTGAGTTTGAAGGTAGGCCTTGAAATACATCCACAGGTACACCTCCAATTGACTCAAATTATGTCAATTAGCCTATCAGAAGCTTCTAAAGTCATGACATAATTTTCTGGAATTTTCCAAGCTGTTTAAAGGCACAGTCAACTTAGTGTATGTAAACTTCTAACACACTGGAATTGTGATACAGTGAATTATAAGTGAAATAATCTGTCTGTAAACAATTGTTGGAAAAATGACTTGTGTCATGCACAAAGTAGATGTCCTAAACGACTTGCCAAAACTATAGTTTGTTAACAAGAAATTTGTGGAGTGGTTGAAAAACAAGTTTTAAATGACTCCAACCTAAGTGTATGTAAACTTCTGACTTCAACTGCATCTAATCCTTCACTAAACAGAACTCGAAACACCAAAATAGTGTTTTCAACTTTTGCCAGTAGGGCTCCCAGTCACTTGATTAAGTGGTGTTACAACACACCATGTCATGTTTCACAACATCTTAAGGTTTTGTCTCCGTGTTGGTGGCAGCTCAGTTGCCTCTAATTTTGGTGTTACAAAGTGTAACTATTCAGTTTTGTTGGCCTATAAGTTAAATGTAGGCCAACCGCACTGTAAAAAATGTTTTTTTTTAATGTAAGGCAACCAAGCTGTAGTAGGATAGTGAGTTTGCTCAACAATAGGATAGTGAGTTTGCTCAACCTTTGGGCATATAGCTGAACCAACATACAGTGTTGCCTTCCAAAGCCAAACATTAATTTGTAAACTTACTTAATAAGCTTTATCAAATTCAGCTCTCTTCGAGCAGTTTGTTGAGTAAACAAACTTTAACACACTAGCTAAAATTCTTGTCCATTTGAAGTCGTCAACTCACATAAAAATGCTGTTTAAGCAATTGGTTAAGTTGGCTTTTTTAGTGTGTATGTATGAAAGTCCACATCAAATATTCTGATCGCTAAGTATCAGCAGGGATATTGTCCCATTATCCAAAATCGAAAGAGATATGACATCAACCAACCTCAAGAAACTAGTCAACAGTTTTTTTTAACTTTTTTAAAATTTAACTAGGCAAGTCAGTTAAGAATCAATTCTTATTCACAATGACGGCCTACCGGGGAACAGTGGGTTAACTGCCTTGTTCAGGGGCAGAACGACAGATTTTTACCTTGTGCAGCTCGTGATTCAATCCAGCAACCTTTCGGTTACTGGCTCAACGATTTAACCACTAGGCTACCTACCGCCCCAGGTACATGTGACCACGTGAACATGAACAATAACCCTGTATGATGCTGATGAATGTTCTAATGCACATATTGGATTTCTACACTCAAACACCTCCACGGATTTCACCTGTGTGGCCTTTTATTAATCCTTAACCAGTAAATAGTATGGAGCACCCTCTCACTTTAGTATATGATTACTTATCTATTTATTTCCCCTAAGTATATGTCATAAGTTATGTACTATGGAGGGCATAAAACCACTCTATAACACAGTATTGTGTAATAATAGCATCTAGTATTGCCACTTAAGGGTAAGTCTTAGTAAGCTTGATGTATGCCATTGTAAACTCAATATTCTGAATGTCCATTAACTGTAACTGAACATGAGATATGCCAAATAATGTCCCCCCCTATTGCTCGAAATTCTGACCGGCTTACGTAATGAACCAAACCCTCAAGTATCAGGCACAAAACAATACATAGTAATCTACTGTTGTAATGGTATATCATAGTCATTCATTTGATCTTCAGAAATTTGCGAGAGGCGTCTCTTTCAGCAAAAGTATGTTCTATTACGACTCAAATATTTATCTTTGACAGCCTCCCTATAGAATCCATTACAGTACAACCTCTCAAACTTATTGAAACTTAGAACTTGGCAACCAGGCAAGGCAGTGCCCGAGGATAGGTATACTGTAAGCAATCTGATAGTTGAAGCTAAAATGGACACCAAGTATATAGTAGTTTAGTGTCCCAGTATCATCGCAGCTTTGTTCTGTTAAGTACAGGATTGAGGTAGGTCTAAGAACACAGGGATTACCACAGTTCACATACATGGTGATCTACTGTTGTAATGGTATATCATAGTCATTCATTTGATCTTCAGAAGTTTGCGAGAGGCGTCTCTTTCAGCAAAAATATGTTCTATTACGACTCAAATATTTACAACTCAATGTGAGCAAGACAAAGGAGCTGATCGTGGACTACAGGAAAAGGCGGGCCGAACAGGCCTCCATTAACATCGATAGGGTTGTAGTAGAGCAGGTTGAGAGCTTCAAGTTCCTTGGTGTCCACATCACCAACAAACTATCATGGTCCAAACATACCAAGACAGTCGTGAAGAGGGCACAACAAAACCTTTTCCCCTTCAGGAGACTGAAAAGATTTGGCATGGGACCCCAGATCCTCAAAAGGTTCTACAGCTGCACCATCGAGAGCATCTTGACCGGTCGCATCACCGCCTGGTATGGCAACTGCTTGGCATCTGACCGTAAGGCGCTACAGAGGGTAGTGCGAACGGCCCAGTACATCACCGGGGCCAAACTTCCTGCCATCCAGGACCTATATAATAGGCGGTGACAGAGGAAAGCCCATAAAATTGTCAGAGACTCCAGTCACCCAAGTAATAGACTGTAATAGACCCCCCCCCCCCTATGGACACTGCTGCTACTCGCTGTTTGTTTGTTACCTATGCATAGTCACTTCACCCCCACCTACATATTACCTCAACTAGCCTGTACCCCTGCACACCGACTCGGTACTCGGTGCCCCCTGTAAATAGTCTCGTTATTGTTATTCTTATTGTGTTACTTTTTATTATTACTTTTTATTTTAGCCTACTTGGTAAATATTTTCTTCTTCTTGAACTACACTGTTGGTTAAGAGCTTATAAGTAAGCATTTCACGGTAAAGTCTACACTTGTTGTATTCGGCGCATGTGGCAATAATGTTTGATTTGATTGGATTTGAGTTCTGTCACACAACTCAAAGAAAGAAAAATGAAAAAAAACAGCAAAGAAAATACTGTTTAATAAAGTTTGGACACACCTACTCTTTCAAGGGTTTTTCTTTATGTGTACTATTTTCAACATTGTAGAATAATAGTGAAGACATCAAAACTATGAAATAACACATATGGAATCATGTAGTAACCAAAAAAGTGTTAAACAAAGCAAAATATATTTTAGATTTTAGATTCTTCAAAGTAGCCACCCTTTGCCTTGATGACAGCTTTGTACACTCTTATTTTATAGTTTTGATGTCTTCACTATTATTCTACAATGTAGAAAATAGTAAAAATAAAGAAAAACCCTTGAAATAGTAGGTATGTCCAAACCTTTGACTGGTACTGTGTATAAATTAATAAATAAATAAAAATATTGTATATGTACAGTACATTCAGTATTTTCAATCAAATCTATTGTTATGGAAACACTTGTATATGGTAGGCTATAAGTGGTCTATGTAATATGAAAGTATACATGTTTACGTTGCTATTATTTCAGAATGATCAAAGCCTAACAGTAAGGCCTGCCTGGGTGTCATACACCAGACAGCTTTGACACACACATACACATACACACACACACACACACATCTGACATCTCCCATTCACGCTGTGTCTTCTCCTCACATCTCACATGCACTCCCTCATCACAAGTCCACAACAGAGAAAGATGCCCCAAGTTATCATCCATCAAACCAAGCCTTTTAAGGCTCATCAAAGGACAATGCACTGTCAAAGACAGAGCAGTGTATCAGACATGATATGACAGAAAGTACTCCAGATGAGGAGAATAAACTGTCTGCTGAAATGAAAGGGCTGCATGGTGTTTGGGTAATTTGAAAAAATGAGTCAATATTATCTGTCTTTATGAGGGAACGGGGGTCTGGGATATGAACACAGCAGGAGTTCCCTCCCTTGTTCCTGATCACAGTTTGATCCTTTGGCTTGAAGAATATGCTAAGCTTCTGATCCACCATTTTGATGGGTTTAAGTGTTGAATATTTCATTGTTGACAAATGCCAGCAGTGTCCTTCAGTTCTGTGGTGCATGTTGGGAAAAAAGCAGCTTTCCGAAATAATTTATCATTAAATTACATCCAACTTTACTGTGTTCTAACTGAACATAGTGTAAGACAGGGAACGAGATCAAGAGAACCGTCGTTGGCTACTGGCACTGAAGAATGCCGATCACTGTATAGTGCAGAATGCATGGACGGAAGACTAGCACACTTAAACAAGCAAGCATGGTTTTGTGTATTTTTCTCCCATGACTTGTCGTTCTCAAATCAACCATCAAACACGCCAGCTATTACGGTGCATTGCATGCACAGCTGGGTTGAGGAGTGTGCCCCAACGCGCGATGGGTTTTACAGACCATTATGTGGTGAAGAGAGCGAGAAACAGGATCCCTGTATGATTACACTGTATTCGGCGTGTCACTGATTTATTGTGACAGCAGAAACTCCCTGCAGAACCAAGTCATCAGGCGATGCTTTGACTAGCGCCAGACCTGGCTTCAAACAGTATTTGGTTTCTTTCAAACACTTTATCTGCATTTGATTGAGCTTGCCTGGTGCAATGGAAACAATGCAGGTTTCCCAAAACTACAAACCCCACCGATATGGCACTCCAGGCGGGCAGACTCAATCAAATGCTTGAAGTAGTTGAAAGAAAATGAAAACTATTTGAACCCAGGTCTGACTAGTGTTATAGTAGGTGATAGGATGCATAGTTTCAGTCCTGACCTTCAGAGCTATCCCTTTAAGACATTAATTCCAGTGAGAAAACATGAGGGCTAGCACTCAGCGAGCATGAGTGGAAAGCAGGCCATCCCATCTGTAATCATTATTGTAATAGTGGTCTCGTATTGCCATACCTCCAAAATCACATCGTTGTCATGCCTCCCTTTGAAGTGAAGTGTTTAAACTTGTTTTAATTGTTCAAATATTACTCAAAATGAACTAGTGTCCATGTTGATTAATCATTTATCACAATCCTGCAATAAAGAGGGGAAGGGTTTCTGTCTCTAATGTGTCTGTGTTTCTGTGTTGTATTCTCAAATTAACATTTCCTTTTTGTATACAGTACTTGTAATATCTCCAAACGGTTTTATTTGATTGTCACTCTCTCTCAGTATATTTTGCAGCTTATCATATGGCATGCATCGCATGCATCATATGGCATGCATCTCCGAAGAGAATTCTCGACAGTTATTGTCACAGCTGTGTATATCCCCCCTCAAGCAGATACCACGATGGCCCTCAAGGAACTTCCCTGGACTCTATGTGAACTGGAAACCATATATCCTGAAGCTGCATTTATTGTAGCTGGGGATTTTAATAAGGCAAATTTGAGAACAAGGCTACCTAAATTCTATCAGCGTATTGATTGCAGCACTAACGCGGGCAATACACTGGACCACTGCTACTCTAACTTCCGTGATGCATACAAGGCCCTCCCCCACCCTCCCTTCGGCAAATCCGACGTCGACTCCATTTTGCTCCTACTGTCCTATAGACAGAAACTCAAACAGGATGTAGCCGTGATTAGAACCATTTGACGCTGGTCTGACCAATCAGAATCCACGATTCAAGATTGTTTTGATCACGTGGACTGGGAAATGTTCCGGGCAGCCTCAGGGAATAATATAGATTTATACAGTGGCTCGGTAAGTGAGTTTATAAGGAAGTGCATTGGACATGTTGTACCCACTGTGACTATTAAAACCTATCCTAACCAGAAACCGTGGATAGATGGCGGCATTCGCTCTAAAATGAAAGTGCAATCCACCGCATTTAACCATGGAAAGATAACTGGGAATATGGCCCAATATAAACAGTGTAGTTATTCTCTCCGCAAGGCAATCAAACAAGCGAAATGTCGGTATAGGGACAAAGTGGAGTCGCAATTCAAAGGCTCAGACACTAAACGTATGTGGCAGGGTCTAGAGGCAATTACGGACTACAAAAAGAAAACCAGCCACGTCACAGACAGCGACGTCTTGCTTCCAGACAAACTTTGCCTGCTTGAGGATAATACAGTGCCACCGATGTGGCCCGCTACCAAGACTGCGGGCCCCCCCTCTCCTTCTCCGTGGTAGACGTGAATAAGACATTTAAATGTGTTAACTCTCGCAAGGCTGCTGGCCCAGACAGCATCCCTAGCCGTATCCTCAGAGCATGCGCAGACCAGCTGGCTGGTGTATTTACGGACATATTCAATCACTCCCTATCCCAGTCTGCTGTTCCCACATGCTTCAAGATGGCCACTATTGTTCCTGTACCCAAGACGGTAAAGATAACTGAACTAAATGACTATCACCCCGTAACACTCACTTCTGTCATCATGAAGTGCTTTGAGTGACTAGTCAAGGATCATATCACCTCCACCTTACCTGCCACCCTAGACCCACTTCAGTTTGCATACCGCCCCAACAGGTCCACAGACGACGCAATCGCGATCACACTGCACATGCCCTATCCCATCTGGACAAGAGGAATTCCTATGTAAGAATGCTGTTCATTGACAACAGCTCAGCATTCAACACCAAAGTACCCTCCAAGCTCATCATTAAGCTTGAGGTCCTGGGTCTCAACCCCACCCTGGCAGTTGGGTCCTGGACTTTGACGGGCCGGCCCCAGGTGGTGAAGGTAGGAAAAAACATCTCCACTTTGCTGCCCCACAAGGGTGCGTGCTCGGCCCCCTCCTGTACTCCCTGTTCACCCATGACTGCGTGGCCATGCACGCCTCCAACTCAATCATCAAGTTTGCAGACAACATAACAGTAGTGGGCTTGATTACAACCAACAACGAGCCAGGAGGTGAGGGCACTCGGAGTGTGGTGTCAGGAAAACAACCTCTCACTCAATGTCAACAAAACAAAGGAGAAGATAGTGGACTTCCGGCAACAGCAGAGGGAGCACCCCCCTATCCACATCGACGGGACAGTAGTGGAGAAGGTGGAAAGTTTTAAGTTCCTCAGCGTACACATCACAGATAAACTGAAATGGTCCACCCACACAGACAGCGTGGTGAAGGTGCAACAGCGCTGAGGAAATTTGTCTTGTCACCTAAAACCCTAACAAACTTTTACAGATGCACAATTGAGAGCATCACCTGGTATCACCACCTGGTATGGCAACTGCACTGCCCTCAACCGCAAGGCTCTCCAGAGGGTGGTGTGGTCTGCACAATGCATCACCAGGGGCAAACTACCTGCCCTCCAGGACACCTATAGCACCCGATGTCACAGGAAGGCCAAAAAGATCATCAAGGACAACAACCACCCGAGCCACTGCCTGTTCACCCCGCTACCATCCAGAAGGTGAGGTCAGTACAGGTGCATCAAAGCTGGGACCGAGAGGCTGAAAAACAGCTTCTATCTCAAGGCCATCAGACTGTTAAATAGCAATCACTAACTCAGAGAGGCTGCTGCCTACATACAGACTCAAATCATTGGCCACTTTAATTAATGGTTTACTAGTCACTTTAAATGTATATACTGTATTTTATACCATCTATTGCATCTTGCCTATGCCGCTCGGCCATCGCTCCTCCATATATTTATATGTACATATTCTTATTCCATCCCTTTAGATTTGTGTGTATTAGCTAGTTGTTGTGGAATTGTTAGATTACTTGTTAGATATTACTGCACTGTCGGAACTAGAAGCACAAGCATTATCATTTGCTAGCCATGTGTATGTGACCAATAAAATTTGATTTGATTTGAGGCCTAGCATGATTTGAGGCCTTAGTATGATGGCATTACATAAGGTCTGGCCACCTGACAACCTGCCAGCTCGACCCCATCCCCACCTCCATTCTCCACACCATCTCTGTAGACCTTCTCCCATTCCTCACTTCCCTCATTAACTCATCCCTGACCACTGGCTGAAAATCCTCTGACTTCAAAATGGCCTGAGTTGCTCACTGAGTTGCTCACTGAGTTGCTCACTGAGTTGCTCACTGAGTTGCTCACTTAGTTGCTCACTTAGTTGCTCACTTAACTCATCTGACATCAAAAACTATAGACCAGTATCCCTTCTTTCTTTTCTTTCGAAAACACTGATCAACTCTCTCGTTATCTCTCTCAGAACGATCTTCGTGCCCTAGCCAGTCAGGTTTCAAGACAGGTCACTCAACCGAGACTGCTCTTCTCTGTGTCACAGAAGCACTCCGCACTGCCAAAGCTGACTCTCTCTCTTCTGTTCTCATCCTCTTAGATCTATCCTCTGCCTTTGACACCGTGAACCATCCGATAATCCTCTCCACCCTCTCAGGGCTGGGTGTCTCAGGCTCTGTACACTCCTGGATTGCATCTTACCTGGCAGGCTGCTCCTACCAGGTGATGTGGAGAGGATCTGTCTCTGCACCACGAACTCTCACTACTGGTGTCCCCCAGGGCTCAGTTTTAGGCCCTCTCCTCTTCTCTCTATACACCAAGTCACTCGGCTCCGTCATACTAGCACTGACTTTACTGATAGCTACTTTATTGAGGAAAAATGTACTTACTATGTCTGTGATATGTGGTTGTCCCATCTAGCTATTTTAAGATGAATGCACTAACTGTAAGTCACTCTGGATAAGAGTGTCTGCTAAAGGACTAAAATGTCAAAGTAATTACTGGCCTTATGGGCATCTGAAGCAGAGAATAGCTAAACTCACACATTGTTTACATGCTGAGCTATATGTTCTCAATTTAAAATGATACCAGTAGAAAATGTATATGACGCAAACCATATACCAGATTTTGTACATGCCTTTTAAGTGCTGACATATAAAATATTTTAGTGCAAATCCAACCCTTGTAATATAGGTACAGTATGAAAATAGATGATGCAATCTCTATTGCACTCCACGCTGCCCTTTCACACCTGGATAAAAGGAACACCTACTATGTGAGAATGCTATTCGTTGACTACAGCTCAGCATTCAACACCATAGTACCCTCAAAGCTCTTCACTAAGCTAAGGACCCTGGGACTAAACACCTCCTTCTGCAACTGGATCCTGGACTTCCTGACGGTCCGCCCCCAGGTGGTAAGGGTAGGTAACAACACTCAGGGGTGCGTGCTCAGCCCCCTCCTGTACTCCCTCTTCACTCATGACTGCACGGCCAGGCACGACTCCAACACCATCATTAAGTTTGCTGATTACACAACAGTGGTCGGCCTGATCACCGTCAACGATGAGACAGCCTAAGATTTGTCATGGGTCCTCAGATCCTCAAAAGGTTTTACAGCTGCACCATCGAGAGCATCCTGACGGGTTGCATCACTGCCTGGTATGGCAACTGCTCGGCCTCCGACTGCAAGGCACTACAGAGGGTAGTAAGTACAGCCCGGGGCCAAGCTTCCTGCCATCCAGGACCTCTATATCAGGCGGTGTCAGAGGAAGTCCCTAAAAATTGTCCGAGACTCCAGCCACCCTAGTCATAGACTGTTCTCTCTGCTACCGCACGGCAAGCAGTACCGGAGCGCCAAGTCTAGGTCCAAGAGGCTCCTAAAAAGCTTCTACCCCCAAGCCATAAGACTCCTGAACAGCTAATCAAATGGTTACCCCCCCTCCCGGAACGCTGCTGCTACTCTCCTTTATTATCTATGCATAGTCACTTTAATAACTCTACCTACATGTACATATTACCTCAATTACCTCGACACCGGTACCCCCTGTATATAGCCCCGCTATTGTTATTTACTGCTGCTCTTCAATCATTTGTTATTCTTATCTCTTGCTTTTTTTGTGGTATTTTCTTGAAACTGCAGGGCTTGTAAGTAAGCATTTCACTGTAAGGTCTACACCTGTTGTATTTGGCGCATGTAACACATCAAATTTGATTTGATTTGAAATAAGGAGACGACATAACAGAAAATTGCAATGAAAACCAGCATGCTGCTAACGTTCTAAACACACACACACATTCATTCATGCTACACACACATCACAACTGCTGCAACCAGACTCTTATTATGATTGCTAAATACTGCATAATTTAAACACTTGCCCATCAATCACCCCTTCTCAAAACAAGTGTAAATATTGGACCATTAATTGTGCCTTCCTGTATTATATTTATGCTAAAATGTTTATTCTATTCTACTGAGCCATTTACTTTATGTTCATATTCTTATCTTGTATTATTTATTTTTGCTGTTGCATTATCGAGAAGGAACCTGCAAGTAAGCATTTCGTTGGATGCTGTATACCATACGTATCCCATACATACGACTTATAAAACTTGAACTTGAACAGTGCTTGTTGGTTGCTCCTATAGCACTAATCTTTTGAGTATCTTTGGTGCTCTAAGCATTTGATTGGTTTGACGTGTTGCAAGTCATCACTGATTTACACCGGGTTCCGATCCCTCTTTAACTGATTTCTGCAATGGAACCTCACCAGGCTCTGGAACATTAGTATAATTTCAGCCAGTATAAAAATAAAAGAAACGTATTCATATGATATGTTACGAATCGAAAATGTACAATATGTTACACATTTGTTTTGCTTAAGATCCCGCCATTTTCTGGTAGTTCTAATTTCAGTGCATGTGACAAAACAAGCAAGTGTAGAGAATCATTGTACCATCTAAACCACTCTGAAATATATTTTCCATTACCAATTTTTTTTTTCTTCAGCTGTTTGAAGCTGGTGTACAAAACCGAAAGTAAAAGAAGCAAAAACAAAACTTAAGAACGGGGAGCATAGAAATAGTGCACATAGAACAAATCTAGTGCTTCTTAGACTTCCTTTCAATGAGAATGGCAGATCTATAACACACATTTCTATGTGAATTTGGTCTGGTCGCCCCAAAACGTTACATATTGCAGCTTTAAGTCAGGAGTGCAAGGATGCTGCTGACAGAACCGCCTTAAAAACCTGCCAGAACTTTCATGGCTGCAAACAAATGCATTTTGACCTTCCCTGTCACTATCAGTGAGCTCGGGACTCAGTCAGGAGCCCTTTCAGAGTGACTAGACAGGGGAAGCTAATCCACAAGGCCCTGCCGCTCTGACATTCCTTCCTGGTTCTCAGGACCCTTGTCAACATCCCAGAGGTGCAGATGCAGAGCCACTTCAGGAGGACTGGAGAGAAGGGATATGTCCCTGGGCACCCTAGTCCCTATTTAGTGCACTACTTTTGATCAGCGCCCCATAGGCCCCAAAACCCCACTCTGGTCAAAAGTAGTGCACTATACAGGGAATAGGGTGCCATTTGGGACTGGGACGCAAACAAAGCAGATAGTAGGATAGAGAGCTGAGGCTCTACAGCCTCTGCATATGATTTGTGATGTCAGCTGTGCGTGTATTACAATGGAAAACATAGTCACCGCTTATCGTTTCATGTCCCACATGCTCATGATGTTATGCACCACTACCACAGCATCTTGGCTATTTTAGGGCGATGACGTCACGTGTAGTGTTTGTGGTGTTGTCAAATTAACCACAAATTCTTGTAGGAAACTACTGTTTTAATACAATATAAACTGTACCAATGCACATTGATTTAAATAATAACAATATAATATACAGTTCAAAATGTACATAATTAATTGTCCTACAAAGTTGTTCTTATATATATTCAATGCATGGTTGGATGTGATCCACAGTAGGAGAGGCAACTGAGATGTTGTGTAGAACTTCCCATTTGCAGTGTTGACTGTATTATCTCTTGGACTCAGCGTTTTGGCAGCAGGGCATTATTCAGAATAAATGCATTATCAGGGAGTGGACACAAATGACTAAATAAAACCGTTAAGCAGGCAATCCAATGGTCACCCAACAAGATTAATAGCAGGCATTCCTGCTTCAGGATTGGATTTATTTAAACTTTTATTTCTCCTTTAATGACTAGCCGTGAACACCACTGTTAATATATCGCCCATGCCTCCAGATTGCCAATGAAACCCAATGACTAATGAGAATTCAAAATGGCCATTATCTACATTAATGTCTTTTCATTTGGAAAGTCAATACTGTGTCTGAGTTGGTGTGTGAGAGAAATGTATTCTAAGGTCGAGCAATCTGGAGTAAAGCACTAATCCGTTATCTACCATCCAATTAAAAGTGTTTTTTTAAAGTGCCCCTGCCGAACACATAATGAAAAGGTATTTTTGCTTCTATGTAAAAGTACAGTAGGGTATAACCATTACATTTGTATTAATGAATTTCCAGCACTGTTCGTGTTACTCTTTTAGATAAGTGCAAGGTTCTCCAATCGCATTTATCAGCTACTACGCCCACTTAACTTTCATCAGTATATTTATTATCACACCAACTAGATTTAAATTATTAAAAGCTTAATGATGTAGACTCTAAGAATGTGTTGTCCCCTATTTTCACCACAGAGTTATAAATGTTATACATTAGTGGGATAAATTAAGTAATACTTCACCCGGTGCGTTGCTGCCTTTAATGTGTTTCTCTCTGTAGGATGTATATTCTTCCTATACGGCTCCCAGAGGCAGAAGATACAGCTCATTTTAATGAAAGAGTCCAGCTTAGTAATGACTTCTACTGTGATTCATAATGAAATAGTCCAGCTTAGTAATGACTTCTCTTGTGATTTATATATTAGTAATGGAAATCGACTTCACATAAGCTAACAGGGGAGACGGCATCTTTTGTAGGCCTTTAAATCCAAGCATTAGGAAAGACACATTGCCACATGCAGTTACATTAAAACCTGCTATTTCTCATTGATGTACAGAACAAAGTCCGATGGATTCCATTCTGTAAGCAAAAACAGTGTACACAGATAAAATATGGCCCACAATAACTTGTTTTTAGCATGTTGTGCAACTCATGCCTCATGCAATGCTTAGGCCATGGCTTAGGCATTGTTTTACCATCCCATTCAATCTTGAATATTGTTCTTTTCATCTATGATTTAGCATAGGGAACCATGAGATAGATGACACCCTTGAGAGGACTTGATTTTCATGTCTGCCAGTCCTCTTTTATACGTATCCACAATGGTCATAAATACACTTTAATATCTCCCAGAGAAATTATTAAAGAAACTGTTTAACCACATCCTGCATGGAACACCACGGCAACATTCTTGATTAATGACAAATGCAAAGCTTTGAAAAGACGCTCCTGAGAATTTCGCAATAATATAATCTGCTTTGTTATTCTACATCTGAAAATAATCTATTCTTTCCTGTCTCTATTTGAACCTGGACATTGGGTTCTTCTGTTGAGACCACACATTGATGAGAGCTGGTTCAGAGAGCTGACCTAATGATACACTGTAATCTAGCCAGGATCACTGTGAAATTCACATTGCTACCACCACGTGAGATGAAGAAGTTAAGAACTACATGGAATGAAGTATGCAAACTGTCCACATTTGTAAAATAGAGTAACAGAGTCATTCAGGAGATAAAGTGAGAGCACGGAGAGCTGTAGGGGAGAGTGGGTTAAATTGAGCCAAATTAAAATAAATGTATTGTGTTAGAGGTTTCATAATGCTTGTATTTAAACCAAAGTAGATCATTTTAAGATTGTTCTATACATCAGTTGGGGTCTCTATAAGTTTCAATATGAGGTCCTAAACCTAGCATGAAAGTACATCCTTGTAGCTGTGTGGGCAAATATAGTCAAAAGGTTTGCCTTGGGGTAAGTTGAGCCAATGGCAAGTTGAGCAAATTGAAGTGTTTTCTTCCCAGGCATAATGCAAGCCATTATCGCTTGGACATGAGGTAACAACAGGGCCTGGCCTATGTTAAATGTGTTTTAAAAAAGTACAAAGTGTTTGTTAGGTGTTAAGGCCGTGTTAAAATATGCTTAAAATTATAAAAAGACAAAAAGCGATTGTGATTATGTTGAATTGTGTTTGGGTAATAACAATAGACGTGGTTTAAAAAAGTTATTGGTAATATATAATTCAGTACAGACATTCGTAGGCAATAAGTTGTGCCAAGAGACCACTTTTTTTGGACAACCCGTTTTCAAAACGGTTGTTCACATTAATTGTGATTATGTCCAGAGATACACCACATCCTGAAATATATGTAGATATATCTTTGTTTGAAAGGATACTATATTTCCAATGACGGAGTGATGCTGAATTTACCCCACTTTCCCCTATACAGTGATAGCTATTAATAACAACAACATGCCACCTGCTTAAGCCACTCTAGGTACATTATATCATGTCTGTCTGCAAGATGGATACCCCAAATAAATCCCAAGTATAGATCCCAAATGGAACTCTATTCCCTATATAGTGCAGCACTTGGGACATAGCCCATCAGAGTTAAACATAGAGCAAGAAGTGAGTGGTATGCGGCCTCTTCCTGTTTGGTTGTTGTGTGACAGGAGTGGGAGCACCAGTTAAGCTCCTAAACTGGCAAATCCCCTAAACTACCAGCCCGGCCCGCCATAACCTCTTCTTATAAGAGATGCAGTGTTGTGCTATGAAGGAGGACCATGTCGATACAGTAGTAGGCTACGCATAATTATTTTTACCTTTGACTGGTATTTCATGAACGGCATTTGATAATAATAATTGAAATTCACACCTTTATCGAAGCCATTTTTCAAAGTAGTGTGCAGTCAGTGCACCGACCACACACATTTTTCTTAACGCCCGTTGTCAACGTAATCTGTGTCGCTAGTTTACTCATTGTAATCATGTGAGTATTAATGATGAGTTGATACGGTTTCTGACAGATGTTCCTGGATGTATATTTTTGTACACAGCATCAAATTTACAAGAGCTGTTATCACAACAATCTAGCTAGTATATACTGACAAGTCTTTTCTTCTCAAAGGGACAAAATGAACATCTTTCAGGCAGCAATATTTCAATCAATGTGAGTTATTACTTTGGGGGGCCGTATGCTTTGTCAGTCAGCAACGAGACGATGGGTTGGTTGGCAGTGGCATGTCTTATTAACAAGACAATGTTGTGGTTGATATTTATCATATAGCTGCAGTGTCGTGATCTTCAAGCAAAATGCCACTGTGTCACACATACGCATGTGCAAGCACAGACACCCACACTGATCTTCAAGCAAATGTCACTGAGTCATTAAATGTGATGCGGGGCTTCTGCTTTGTTCTCTCTCAGGCGTCAACACTAGTGATTTCACGCTGAAGTGAGTGACTAACTTACGCTAAGCCATACACATCTTTGCCTAAACTGGGACATGCTATGTGTAGAAAGGAATATTCCTGAGGGTATAGGCAACAAAACAATGAGTGCTTTAACAAGCCGATTAGGGGCTCTATTCAATCTGTATCTCGGAAGTTCAGCGTTACAGAATGATTGAAATTTAAAGGAAATGTTCCCTCAATTGGCGGAGACTGCATCACAGTAAATGCTGAGTATGACAGCTCAATCGAAAATTACCTTTTAATTTCTAACGTTTCGATGATACAGATTGAATAGAGCCATACGCCTATTAGTTGGTACATTCAATATAGATATCACTAACTATTTTAGAGAGATATGTTTCATTAATGTTTTGCTTTTATCATGGGAGGTTAAATCCACAGGACAGACTGTTTCCTTTAGGAATATGATGAATCCAATACAGCCATATCTACAGTGCATTCGGAAAGTATTCGGACCCCTTGTCTTTTTCCACATTTTGTTACGTTACAGCCTAATTTTAAAATGGATAAAATGTATTGTTTTACTCATCAAGCTACACACAATACCCCATAAGGACAAAGCGAAAACAGGTTTTTAGACTTGATGAGAAATTATACTTTTTTAAAATCTATTTTAGAATAAGTCTGTAACGTAACAAAATGTGGAAAAAGTTGAGGGGTCTGAAAACTTTCTAAATGCGCTGTACTATCCAGCTATCTAAAGTAAGCCTACTGTAATGTTATTAGCATCCAGCCTTTCAAGTCATCTCACAACGGCTAAATTAGGTATAACTGTTTACAATTACATCACCAGACGTCAATTTCTAGTTGTAATGACGTCACCAGATGGTCGCCTTGCTTCGAGTTCTTAGGAAACTATGCAGTATTTTGTTTTTTTATGTATTATTTCTTACATTGTTACTCCAGGAAATCTTAATTCTTATTAGATACAGCCGGGAAGAACTATTGGATATAAGAGCAACGTCAAATTACCAACATTATGACCAGGAATACGACTTTCTCAAAGCGGATCCTCTGTTTGGACCACCACCCAGGACAATGGTTTTAATCCCAGTAGCCAACCCAAAACAACGGCGCCGCAGAAGGGGCATACGGAGCGGCCTCCTGGTCAGGCTCCATAGACGTGCACATCGCTCACCGCTCCCGAGTATAGTACTCGCCAATGTAAAGTCTCTTGACAACAAGGTAGACAAAATTAGAGCAAGGGTTGCATTCCAGAAAGACATCAGAGATTGTAACATTCTCTGTTTCACGGAAACATGGCTCACTCGGGATATGTTATCAGAGTCGGTACTGCCACCCGGTTTCTTCACGCATCGCGGCGACAGAAACAAACATCTCTCTGGTAAGAAGAAGGGCGGGGGTGTATGCCTTATGATTAACGATTTGTGGTGTAATCATGGCAACATATAGCAACTCAAGTCCTTTTGTTCACCTGACCTAGAATTCCTTACAATCAAATGCCGACCGCATTATCTACCAAGAGAATTCTCTTTGATTATAATCACAGCCGTGTATATCCACCTCAAGCAGACACCTCAACGGCCCTGAAAGAACTTCATTGGACTCTATGTAAACTGGAAACCATATATCCTGAGGCTGCATTTATTGTAGCTGGGGATTTTAACAAAACTAATCTGAGAACAAGGCACCCTAAATTTTATCAGCATATCGAATGCGCGATTCGAGCTGGCAGCATTCTGGATCATTGCTACTCTAACTTCCGATACGCATACAAAGCCCTCCCCCGCCCGCATTTCCGCAAATCTGACCATGACTCCATTTTGTTGCTCCCGGGCCTATAGACAGAAACTAAAACAGGAAACGCCCGTGCTCAGGTCTGTTCAATGCTGGTCTGACCAATCGGATTCCACGAATAAAGATTGCTTAGATCACGTGGACTGGGATATGTTCCGGATAGCCTCAGACAACAACATTGATGTATACGCTGACTCGGTGAGCTAGTTTATTAGCAAGTGCACCGGTGATGTTGTACCCACAGTGACTATTAAAACCTTCCCTAACCAGAAACCGTGGATTGATGGCAGCATTTGCGCAAAACTGAAAGCGCGAACCACTGCTTTTAATCATGACAAGGCGACCAGAAACATGGCTGAATACAAACAGTGTAGCTATTCCCTCCGCGGGGCAATCAAACAAGCTAAGCATCAGTATAGAGACAAAGTAGAGTTGCAATTCAACAGATAAAACACGAGACGTATGTGGCAGGGTCTACAGTCAATCACGGATTACAAAAAGAAAACCAGCCCTGTCGCTGACACCGACGTCTTGCTCTCAGACAAATTAAACAACTTCTTTGCTCGCTTTGAGGACAATACAGTGCCATTGACACGGCCCGCTACCAAAATCTGTGGGCTCTCCTTCACCATGGCCAACGTGAGTAAAACATTTAAATGTGTTAACCCTCGCAAGGCTGCCGGCCCAGACGGCATCCCTAGCCGCGTCCTCAGAGCATGCGCAGACCAGCTGGCTGGTGTGTTTACGGACATATTCAATCAATCCCTATCCCAGTCTGCTGTGCCCACATGCTTCAAGATGGCCACCATTGTTCCTGTTCCCAAGAAAGCTAAGGTAACTGAGCTAAACAACTATCGCCCCGTAGCACTCACTTCTGACATCATGAAGTGCTTTGAGAGACTAGTCAAGGATCATATCACCTCCACCCTACCTGATACCCTAGACCCACTCCAATTTGCTTACCACCCCAATAGGTCCACAGATGACGCAATCGCAGTCACACTGCCGTAACCTATCTGGACAAGAGGAATGCCTATGTAAGAATGCTGTTCATCAACTACAGCTCAGCATTTAACACCATAGTACCCTCCAAACTCATCATTAAGCTTGAGACCATGGGTCTCGACCCCGCCCTTTGCAACTGGGTCCTGGACTTTCTGATGGGCCGCCCCCAGATGGTGAGGGAAGGAAACAACATCTCCACCCCGCTGATCCTCATCACTTGGGCCCCACAACGGTGCATTCTCAGCCCTCTCCTGTACTCCCTGTTCAACCATGACTGCGTGGCCATGCACACCTCCAACTCAATCATCAAGTTTGCAGACGACACTACAGTGGTAGGCTTGATTACAAACAATGTCGAGATGGCCTACAGGGAGGAGGTGAGGGCCCTCGGAGTGTGGTGTCAGGAAAATAACCTCACATTCAACGTCAACAAAACAAAGGAGATGATCCTGGACTTCAGGAAACAGCAGAGGTAGCACCCCCCTATAGACATCAACGGGACAGTAGTGGAGAAGGTGGAAAGTTTTAAGTTCCTTGGCGTACACATCACGGACAAACTGAAATGGTCCACCCACACAGACAGCGTGGTGAAGAACCTCAGGAGGCTGAAGAAATTTGGCTGGTCACCGAAAACACTCAAAAACTTTTACAGATGCACAATCGAGAGCATCCTGTATCACAACCTGGTACGGCAACTGCTCCGCCCACAACCGTAAGGCTCTCCAGAGGGTAGTGTGGTCTGCACAATGCATCACCGGGGGCAAACTACTTGCCCTTCAGGACACCTACAGCACCCGATGTCACAGGAATTTTCTTATTCATCCCTTTACACTTGTGTGTATAAGGTAGTTGTTGTGGAATTGTTAGATTACTTGTTAGATATTACTGCACTGTCAGAACTAGAAGCACAAGCATTTTGCTGCACTCGCATTAACATCTGCTAACCATGTGTATGTGACCAATAAAATTTGATTTGACCAGTTTTGTCCGCTGGACACAGCATAGTTTACCTTCTTTAACCACCAAAGACAGGGCAGGCGGATTCCCTACGTTCTTCAATCTGGCTTTTTATTGTTGATGACCCCTGTTGTTTAGAAAAACAATCTTTTTGATCTGACCTTGCCTTAACCTGGGTTACTTCACAGAGGCAGAAATGTAAGGAATGCCACTGATGGGTTGTTGCAGGATTGTGGTAATGATGAGTGGTGACTTGGAAACAATAGCTGATACTAACGCCTTGACTTGAAATTTGCATACTCAGAATGTTTTAGATTTTTTTTTGGGGGGGGGGGGGGGGGTTTATTTGTTTAAGGCATTGCGTATTTGTGCACATACCATTTTGTGTCTATTCTGAATCAAAGAGCAAGCAGTGTACCAATTTCACTTCGGGTAAACTGAAAGCAAATAGGGTGCTCAATAAAAACATTGCTGCCTGTGGGCCTCTGTTAGAAAAATCAATAGCCAGAGGACAAAGAACCCATAGTCATCACTTAATTCTCTTATCGCTGTGATTTAGGGGACAAGGGGGATGTTAAATAACTGTAAATCCTTATCTTTGACTTTGTGGGTGGTTTATGGCAGTTTCAACAGCAGCTCAGAGACAAAAAGTCTATATCTGCAGCAGGATATACGATTTATAGCTTTATTACTCTTTGTCTAAAAGAGCAGAGAAACATATAATTGAAAGGAAGAGATAGTGGCTAGCTGGCGGCTCAGGGAGCTAGTGGGGGCTGGAGGGGGACTGGGGGGGAGAGGGGGATTAAGTATAATCATTGCGAGAGACATATCTCGGTGACAGGTTTATGGGCGTACGGAGCTAGCCCTCTATTTTTGGAACTACCCCTCTTTATAAAAATCCAATTTTTTGATTAATCTGCAAACTCACCAGATTGAGTTTTAGCATTTCTTTGCTAGACACACACACACACATGCAGGCACACACATCACTACACATGATCCTAGAGGTCACCAGGAGGACTAGGCAGGGGGAACCACATCCTCCCCACCAACCCAACCACTAGACTCTCCTCACACACCGTCTTCTCCCTCCTCATATTTTCACCCTCAGTGACACAAGGCTTATTGTTCCCACTGATGAGACCACAATGTAATGGGAATTAGGGGAGGCGTAATTCACAGAGAAATTGGGTGACACCGGATCAATAGATAGTCACAGCTTTCTCATGAACCCTGAGGGGCCATTAGTGGAGAGGACTCCTTTGTTTGTCTAATGGTGAAAGGCTTGGCCTGCATCCCAAATGGCTCCCTATTCAGTGCACTACTTTTGACCAGAGCCCAGCGCTTTGGTCAAAAGTAGTGTACACTATATATGAAATAAGAACCAGAGAGGGATATAAATGAGCAAAGACAAATAAAGGTGATTGAGATTGTAAAGCAGTAATTCCTGTTTTCCTAAAGATGCACCCTATTTCCTATATAGTACACTACTTTTGGCTAGAAATGTGCACTATAAAGGGAATAGGGTACCATAAGGTATGCAATCTGAGATTCTTCACCATTCATAAACCTTTGGGCAATGAAATTTCTACATTAGAAGTCGACCAGTTTCGGAAATCCAAGCCAATACAAAATTCGGAATAATCATAAGATCTAATGTTGTGAATTCCTCTGAAAATTACATTTTAGAAACCATTTTTTGCTGCCACTGTGTATCCTTGTTAATCAAAGACCATACATGTTTCGTACAGGAAGTAGATTCTTCATGTGTTCAGTGGACTATGGGAAAGGTTTTCATCCCCATCATCAGAGCAGCCCTCTGGCTCTAGCTCTGCGCTGTAGCCTAGCCAGAGAACGGAAATGCATTAGCCCTAATCTTATACAGTGTTCAAGCTGATGACCCCTAGCATGTGACAAGTCCAATTCACAATTAAGTTCTTAAGGCAAATGCATATTGCGGCCATCACTGTGATGCAAGCTTCTTTGCCCCACCTCCCACCTAAATGCACAGATCATTATAGCATTTCTCCTACTCAAGGAGCAGCTCCGACTACAGCCCATGAAAACCATGTGCCAATGAAAACCAAAGATATTAATTTGTGTATTATGATGGCGGCACATGCATTTTCACAATTAATAAATTCCACCCCATCGAGTTGTGATTTAATGATGAATTCTGTAAATGGTATGCCATGCATCATTTATGCATTTGATTTGCTAAATGGGGGAATGGGGATGTAGGCGTATCACAATGATTTAAATGAACTCCAAGTGTAGACAGCAGAAGTAAGAGAATACTTAGCGACCGATCAAAACTGCACACAGGGCGCGTTGCTAATGACAAAACACATTTCAGATTACAGATGAATAATTGACAAATAAGGCTTGAATGGCTATTAAAGGGCTGAATTTACTTCATATTTATCTGGTCTTCAACCCGGTTAAACAGTACTATTACATTTACACATTATTTTGTAGAATAGATAATATGTATGGATTTGACCCTGTAGAAAGAATGAACCAGTTAGAGTGATATACTATCAACCTCCTCAACACTAGGTTTTTTTCTCTCTCACTTCACTCTCTTGTCAAGATGATGCATTGCCTAGAACAAGGACTATATTTAGTTTCAAGAGGGCTGTCAAATCGAACTGTCAGACTGCACTTTTTGATGAAGCCTTATCACTCGCTCATCCGTCAATCAAGGTGAAAGTGCTCCCAAAGTCAAATTCAAGAGTGGAGAGAAACAGAGTTGTCTGACAAGCTAACATTTCACAGTCAGTGCCAGGTGATAAAGAAGTATTTGAAGGGTATTGTTATATACTTAATGGGCCCTCAGGAAAAGAACTGCATGTCAAATGGCACCCTATTCCATTGCAATACTTTTGACCAGGTCCCACTATGTAGGGAACAGGGTGCCATTTGGGACGTAGCCAGGATGTTCAGGTAGCAGATGATAGGGTATATCCTCTCTGGTATGAATTAGGAGTATTATCACACACATAGATGCATAGCATTTCAACAAATAACACCTGATTTGCCACTGTAAAAAAGGAAAAATAAATGTTCAACGTACAATTGTAAGGCAACCAGCTGCAATAGGATTGTGAGTTTGCTCAACATTTCGGCATAAAGCTGAACCAACATACATTCTCAAGTTGAATTGTATGTTCACTCAACTTTGAATTTTAGGTTGACATGCTGACCAGACCGGACACGTCGCGTGCGCGAGCGTCGCAAAATAAATTTAGAAACCCATGTTATTCAATTATTGCACCCACACTGCCTGCGCACGCCAACGAGCGTCTGCGACACCAAGGGCTAAAATAGATGTCGTTCCTATTTCTGACGCAGATCGCGCTGCAAGTCCTGCCTCTCCCATCTCCTTATTGGTTTATAGAAGCAGGTATCCACGTGCCATCTCCTCATTGGTTTATAGAAGCAGGTACCCACGTGCCATCTCCTCATTGGTTATACCCACGTGGGTGATAGAAAGACGAACTGTTTTGCCGGTAGTCGTGATAATACAATGAAAGTTTAGATGCGATCACCATATAATTTAAACGATGAAAGAGCCTGGAAGAAGGAGAGATGACTAGAAACGATTCGGATGGCCGTTTTATATGTGGATTAATTGTCGGAGTAGAGATCCTTGTCCATTTCAGGTAAAATAACAACTCAATGTTTATATCCCAGGACAAATTAGCTAGCAACAGCAAGCTAGCTAAACAGGACAAATTAACGTTAGCTAGCAAGTGCAAGCTAACTAGCTAAAATACCATACATGTTTAATGCTTTTCGACCTGTCCCTAAATTAATGTCATTGGTTCAGAGTTTGTTTTGATATTTTAACCTGCGTGTCGTGATCGCGTTTGGTGTGGGGGGGCAAAATAAATTTTGGCACGATAGCGCACGATGGCACACGCGCGCAGCCGGTTTGGGCAAGGTGTCACAGAGAGAACATACAGGGAACATACAATTCAACTTGAGATTTACATATTTCCCAGTGTGCCTTGCCTTTCGAGTGAATTGTAGTTACCACCTATGACTGTATTTTTTAGTGACAGAGACATGCTTGTTGTATTCAATGGATTTCAGTCCTGTATCCTTCACCAAGCGAATGTCTAATTGAATATGTTATCTTTATAATTAGGATCTTTATACATTACATACATCATAAGGCCTTTCTTTGAGGGCTTAGTTACTCCCTAACACAGTCGTCGGAAACTCCTGATTTACAGGCCACATGAAGCCTGCAAGTCACATTATGCTGGCTTGCAAAGTAATGTGTAATTCCTATTGGAATCCAGCCAGAGTGAGGATATCCAACAATTATACATTTTTATCACCCACAACATGCATTGAGAATGACTGCCGGAGTACGGAAGATTGTTTATTGAGACTGCCTAAATCATCTAAACTGAAACAACCCTCTCACCAACAGATTGGATTAGTTTAAAAAAGGTATGTTATTTATATTTGTGTAGCATAAGATTAATCAACCAATCAATGCACATGCAAAAACACAGGTATTGAAACAAGCAATTCAGAAAATCAACCTGCAATAGAGCATTCTGGGAAATATGATAATGATGAACGTGGTTTTGAGCAAACATGAATTAGTAATTTTACTTAACAAGCTTGTTCAAATTCAGCTCACTTTTTGCAGAGTTTGTTGAGTAAATAGAATAACACATTAGCTCAAATTCTTGTCCTGTTGAAGTCCACTCAACTCGCAGAATAATGCTGATTAAGCCATTGGCGAAGCTGGCTTTTTCTACAGGTAATGACTTAGGCATGTCGCAGCATACAACATAGCTACAGTACATAGCCAGTCAGTATGGTCTTCCTGGATTTACTTGTAACTATCATAACATATCACAGTAAGTTCGCTGGAGATGCACCATTGAGGCCCTTTGCTCCGCTAGGAGCTGAAATGACTAAGTCCAAGTCAAGTAAGTCATAACAGCAGCAAGCAGAAGCTTAAGAGCTCACAGAAATAGAATGACATTCATAAAGATATCCTTCACATCACAGCAAGTCCCCAGACATGTGGAGGAGTAATGCATCCCCTCTGGATGTTGTGTTATTGTGGGATATTGTCTTTAGCCACTTAAGAGTGTTCCCCCATGGCAGACTCCCTCAGATTCCTCCTCACCTCAGTGGGCTAGCTCTGGCTGTGAGCTCCCCTGTCTGCCCCCCTGGAGAAACTCTCTCTCTATCCTTCCCTGCTGTTCGGAGTCTGTCTGTGTTCCAAATAGCACCCTATTCCCTATTTAATGTACTACTTTTGACCAGGGCCCAAAAGTAGATCAGTATGTAGAGAATAGGGTACTATGTGGGACTCATCCCATATCAGAGGTTAATCCATTCACGAGGGGACGTCTCCCTTTCATCTGCTGCTCTGAGACTCATGAGCATAAGGTCAAGAGCAGCTCGCGTTATTAGCCGTAATGTCAGAGACAAGTGGTGTAATTGACTTCAAGGGAGAGAGGGGATGAGAGAGGGAATAAGAGAGGAGGGAAGAGAGCAGATAGGGAGGTATATAGCCAGCCAGGCAACCAGATGATCATTGTCAAATATGTCTTTTCTAAATGAGTAGTATGCCTATCACTCTGAAAAGGTCCAAAACGTCTATGACTATGTCAAATCAAAGTTTATTGGTCGCGTACACAGATTTGCAGATGTTATCGCAGGTGCAGTGAAATGCTTATCTTTCTAGCTCCAACAGTGCAGCAATACCTAGCAATACACACATAATCCAGAAAAATGCAATAATAAATTACATAGGAGGAGCCATGACTAGCATACGACATATAAAGTCGGTGAAACAGTAAACGTTATTATACAACGGGTTGGTCTAATCCTGAATGCTGATTGGCTAAAATCACATTCCAGCCGGTGTCTATTCCACAAGTTACCACCGGCTAAATCTATGACGTTAAAACTCCTATTTACTCTGTTCCATTTGGCTGAGCAATCCACTGTCTCATCAGTCCAGCCAGGTAATTTATAAACTTGATCTCCACTATAAAAAGCATCTAGACATTATCTCACATTTCTTTTAGATTATCCTTTAGTTTTCAACAGAGGAGATTTGTATTAACATTGCTGTCTGTCTCTCCGACATTTCCAACATTGTTTCAATATTCAAATTCGATCTCCAGCTGTCCCATAGCAATGAACGAGTCGGGAGGAGACAGACAGACAGGCAGCGTCTCTCAGCCAGTTGAAATCATGAATCAGCTGGCTTCATTTTTATGGATATATATACAAAGAAATGTCAATTGAAAAAAGGTCAAACGAAACGAAGTGCAGCTACTGTAGTTTGCGGTCTTTCCAGCTTCAGTTTGAAGTGATTGTGTTAGCTGTGTTGTTGGCTAGCTCCTCTGAACAAGTGTCCTGACGATTGAGCACATTTTCATACCAGGTGAAATCACGCCTCATTAACCTGTCTGGCTCTGGCGTTCCGCTAGCGGAACTCCTCCCACATTCCACTGAAAAGGCAGAGCGCGAAATTCAAAAGATATTTTTTAGAAATATTTAACTTTCACACATTAACAAGTCCAATACAGCAAATGAAAGATAAACATCTTGTGAATCCAGTCAACATGTCCGATTTTTAAAATGTTTTACAGCGAAAACACCACATATATTTATGTTAGCTCACCACCAAATACAAAAAAGGACAGACATTTTTCACAGCACAGGTAGCATGCACAAAGCCAACCTAACTAACCAAGAACCAACCAAACTAACCAAGAAACAACTTCATCAGATGACAGTCTTATAACATGTTATACAATAAATCTATGTTTTGTTCGAAAAATGTGCATATTTGAGGTATAAATCAGTTTTACATTGCAGCTACCATCACAGCTACCGTCAGAAATAGAACCGAAGCAGCCAGAGTAATTACAGACACCAACGTCAAATACCTAAATACTCATCATAAAACATTTCTGAAAAATTGATGGTGTAAAGCAAATGAAAGACAAACATCTTGTGATTCCAGCAAATATTTCCGATTTTTAAAGTGTTTTACAGAGAAAACACAATATAGCATTATATTAGCTTACTACAATAGCCTACCACACTACCGCATTCATTCATCAAGGCACGTTAGCGATAGCAATAGGCACGTTAGCGATAGGGAATAAACCAGCAAAAGATATTAATTTTCACTAACCTTCATAAACCTTCATCAGATGACAGTCCTATAACATCAGGTTATACATACACTTATGTTTTGTTCGAAAATGTGCATATTTAGAGCTGAAATCAGTGGTTATACATTGTGCTAACGTAGCATCTTTTTCCCAGAATGTGCGGATATTTTTATGACACTCCAACTATTCTGACCAAATAACTATTCATAAACGTTACTAGAAAATACATGTTGTATAGGAAATGATAGATACACTAGTTCTTAATGCAGTCGCCGTGTTAGAATTCTAAAAATAACTTCATTACGACATCCAGCTTAGGTATAGCGAGAGAGTGCCCAAACTCTGGGCGCAAACGACTATTTCACATGTTCGACAGATATATGAAATAGCATCATAAAATGGGTCCTACTTTTGATGATCTTTCATCAGAATGTTGTACAAGGGGTCCTTTGTCGGGAACAATCGTTGTTTGGATTTAGAATGTCCTCTTCTCCAGTCAATTAGCACGGAAAGCTAGCAAAGTGGCGCTAAGTTCTCCTTCCTGAACAAAGGCACACAACGCAACACGCCTAACGTCCCGAATACATTTCAATAATCTAATAAAACTATATTGAAAAAACATACTTTACGATGATATTGTCACATGTATCAAATCAAATCCGGAGATATTAGTCGTCCATAACGACAGCTTATCAGAAGGAAAATCCAGGTCCCTTCACGCGCTCTCCAGAAAACAGGAAACTGGTGACACGTCATGCCGAGAGCTATTATTCGACCCCAGATCAAGTTACACACTCCATTTCTTCTCTCACTGCCTGTCGACATCTAGTGGAAGACGTATGAAGTGCATGTATTCTAATAAATATCAAGGACATTAATAGGCAGGCCCTAGAACAGTGCATCGATTTCAGATTTTCCACTTCCTGTCAGGAAGTTTGCTGCAAAAGGAGTTCTGTTTTACTCACAGATATAATTCAAACGGTTTTAGAAACTAGAGAGTGTTTTCTATCCAATAGTAATAATAATATGCATATTGTACGAGCAAGAATTGAGTACGAGGCCGTTTAAATTGGGCACGATTTTCCCCCAAAGTGAAAACAGCGCCCTCTGTCCTCAACAGGTTAAATCATTGTTCAGGATGTATCCAAATAAATGTCACCATAAAACAGCTTAAACAAATGCAGTTACTTTGCTGTAATTCTGGCTGCACTTTTTGACGTGACTGTAAGTTAGCCATAGATGGCTAGCTAGCAAGCAAGGGATAAGAACATTGCCAGCCAGTATGTCAATGGAACATTTAGAATGAATGACTGGGTCACGTCCATCAGTGGAGGCTTCTGAGGGGAGAACGGCTCTGAGATCTCTGTGGTTGCAGTCGGTTCAGTTGCCTTACCAGGTGGTGATACAGCCCGACAGGGTGCTCTCAATGGTACATCTGTAGAAGTTTGTGTGGGTCTTAGGGGCCAAGACAAATTTGTTCAGCCTCCTGAGGTTGAAGAGGTGCTGTTTTGCGCCTTCTTCACCACACTGTCTGTGTGAAGGGACCATTTCAGTTTGTCAGTGATGTGCATTTTTTTTTCTTGCTCAAAACTTAAACCAGCGACACCTGGTGACTGAACTGTAGTAACAAACTGTGGCTCTCAAACAGTTATGAATCCTTCCTCAACTAGTTCCGCTTTTACACTCACCTTCATAAGATCATTAAATTGCTTAGGATCAAATTCAATATTTTAGTGCTCAACAATCTGTGGTATCTGTTCTTTAGTGCACTACTCCAGAAGTTCTTCATTCGGCCATTCCAACTTCTCTACATTACTAGCCATGATAAACTCAACTAAATGACCAATTTAGACAAACAAAAAATAATGCTTACACAAATAGTGTTGGTACCTAGTGTACACTGATAATGTGAAGGACAACCAAAACAAAATGGCAACACAGCGGAACCCAATTACTACCCCTACATGGTGCTCCAGCCTGACCATGCACAAACCATGGAGTCCAAACCAAAATCCAACCAAACAAAACAAATTAGCCAAATGTACAAATAACATATAACCAAAACAATCCAATTGGATGAGCCCCCACTGTGTTATGACATGGCTCATAGTTCGTAACAACAAAGGTAGACCTCGCATTACTTCAATTTAAAAAGGAATAAATGTCTTAAACTAAATAATAATAAATACAAAAATGTAACATAAGCTGTGGACGTCTGTAGAATCAGTAGTGTATGCAGTGCGTGGCTGAGTGAAGAGGGTGTTGTCTGGTGAAAACAGACCAACAAAACTAAGTGGTGGAAGCCAGCCTGCCAGTCAGGGAAGCAAGCGAGTGTTGGCTGATGTGGCCACCCTTTATAGCCTGCAGGCCAAGCCTGCCCAGGTGCGCCACATCAGCTTCCAATTCACCTCCTGCAACAAGCAGACTACCAAACAGGGGAGATCAGCAGACATAGAGAGTGGGAGAGACGTCACAGCATGCTAAGGAATTTGAAGATTTTGACACACTCCACTGCGCCCCATCGATGTGGATGGGGATGTGCTCTCTCTGCTGTCTCCTGTAGTCCACGATCAACTCCTTCATTTTGTTAGTGTTGAGGGAGAGGTTATTTTCCTGGCACCACTCCGCCAGGACTCTTACCTCCTCCCTGTAGGCTGTCTCATTGTTGTTAATAATCAGGCTTACCACTGTTGTGTTGTCAGAGAACTTGATGATTGAGTTGGAGACGCGTGGCCACGCAGTCATAGGTAAACAGGGAGTACAGGAGGGGGCTGAGCACGCACCCATGTGGGGCCCCAGTGTTGAGAATCAGCGTGGCGGAGGTGTTGTTGCCCATCATCATCACTTGGGGTCAGCCCATCAGGAAGTCATAAAGTGTAAAATCATTATTCACTGCTATAACTGATGATATGTGTCCGTTTTAGGAGCATTAGTTAATGATATGCCTCAGTTTTGACAAGCACAGGGCAGAATAAGCTCAGGATAACACCGTGACTAACCAATGTTATTATTATTTCTCGTCCTCAGGAGAAAGGATAGGGCAAGCAGCCGCCAGGTGTTACCACTAAAGGCGGCCAAAGAACACCAGTTAATTTAGAGAGAGAGAGAGTGTATACAGAATATACGACTTTGGGACCTCAGTGGCGTGCATTGTGAATAGCAGGGTATTTTCCCAAAGACCAATATAAAATACAAGTCACGCAATGTGAGTGTCTGTAGGTTCCATCCTGTTGAGTTGAACAGTTGAGCAGTCCCCACAGGCAGAGACAAACCTTGGCCCAAACCTGGTCCATTTTGACCAGGGCCCATATGGTGCTGTAGTGCATTACTAGGGAATAGGATGTCATTTAGGACCCAGAAATGGTGTGTGTCGGAGTATTAGGCTCCTGCACCGAGCCCTGTGATGGAGCCCCCATTCCCCACCCATCTCCCCAGGCAGCACCTTCTTGCTTTCACACGGCATGGTTGTGGTACTAAAAGGCCTTTGGAGAAGACTGCTTTTTCACTTTCGTTACAAATCAGAGATCAGCTCCCATGGGCCTTCTGATCACGACACTAACACATATAGAACTGGGTAAAAATGCCATGGGGCAGAGCGTTGGTCTAAGTTACATTGTTGTCAGAGCTTGAATTGTTTAGGCTAGTGCAAATCATACTGCTTTTTAATACGATAAAATGAAATCAGTCGACATGCAAGAATATATTGTTGATACCATTGGGAGGTGAAAGTTGGGGACCAATAGTAGGTCTATCCATCGCCAATATCACAGTATCCTGAGCATTGCCATGACAATACTGCCCCTCTCTGCACAAAAGTATACATCACATGTTGGTCATCCAGCTACGAATGATAATATTACATGCATTTTGAATGTTCCTAAAAGGTATTTCAGACAGTCAAAAACAGCCCAGATCCATGACAGTAGTATCAACTGGATGATTAGCCTACTATAACATTACCATCACAAAGTATCTAAAATTACATCAAAATGTAAATAACATCAGTCCATGATTTCTGACACGGTACATACTTAATATCAAAGCATGATTTCTCCATCAAATACACTGTAGCCTTCTTACAGAAATGGCAATATCAAAGTCGTCTAGAATTTCATGATTTTTAGGTATATCATTGCAAATATGCTATAGGCTAATGTTCTGGCTCTGGCCTAGTAAAATATTCCCACAAACTATTTTCAGACAAATTTTCACATTAAGTTCAAAATAACACTGTTCAAACAGACTGTCCTGTTGGCCTCTGTGTGTGATGACTGAATTCAATGATCCACATTCTGTAACTGTTCACCTGGGATCTTGTGCGAAAACTAACCACCAGTCCTGGGATTCATCATTACACACACCCGGCATCAATCATTACGCGCACCTGTAAGTCAACATGATACTCACCTGGCCTCCATCACCTTCCTGATTACCTCCCCTATATCTGCCACTCCCTTTGGTTCTTTCCTCAGTTAGTATTGTTCCTGTGTAGACGCTACTGTTATGTTGTCTCAGTTCATGGTTGTTGTTTTATTAAACGTTTCACCTGCTTCTCTACTCTCATCGTCTCCGTTACAGACTACTGACTCCAACAATGGACGTAGCAGGAAAACAGAATATCTCCCAGAAGGTTGACGAGCAGGGATACCTTCTAAGTCAACACCATGACCAGCTGGCACAACTGGGGACGGCTATGGAAGAGGTTTTCGCCGTGTGCAAAGTCACGAACACACCTGGGAGGCGTTGTCTTCAACTAGCAGAGGATACTCTACAACCAGTCAACCCAGCCCATTCCCCAACCTGCTCAGGTCAGCGACGCCTGTTTGTCCCTCCCGGATAAATATGATGGCACTCCATCTAAATGCCCTGGCTTCCTACTTCAGTGCTCCTTCTACTTTACACACCAGATGGGAGCTCCCACGGTCCAAGGTTGCCACAGTTATTTCTCTTCTGACTGGGAGGGTGTTGGAATGGGCCACGGCCATCTGGGAGAGGAGCTAGAATCTTATGAGGGGTTCATGGCTCTGTTTAAATGTCTTCGATCATCCCCCGGAGGGCAGAGAGGGGGGTGGGCGCCTACTCCAATTATGGCAGGGGGACCAGACGGCTGCCGAGTACGCGCTCACCTTCCGGACAGTACCAACATCCAGCAGATGGAACTAGCCGGCGCTTCGTTTGCTATTTAGGTCTGCGCGAAGAGGTCCAGACGGAACTGGCCTGTCGAGACAAGCTTTCCTTGGACACACTCATTGCGATGGCCATCCGTCTGGATAACCTACTTCAGGAGTGTCGGTACACTCATTGCTTCTCTCCCTCCCTCAGTGAACACACGGTTAGAGCCTGAACCCATGGAGGTAAGGGTCACACGCCTCCCTGCGGCGGAGTGATGGAGACAGCTGGGGCTCTGTCTGTATTGTGGTCAGGGAGTGCTCCAGCTGTGTCCGGCACTTCCTAATCTGGGATACACAAGAGTAGATGGACAGTCACGTGATCTTCCACCTCCTGGGGCAGGAGTGAGTATTCCATCTTTATCGCTCTCTGCTAAACTCTTTGGTGTCCATCACACTAGTTGACTGCTCCTCATGTACTGTGTCCTTGCCTCTCTTAACATATCATACCCGCTTTCCTTTCCCGGTTCAAGCCCTTGATAGTCAGCCACTAGGATCTAGAACCATTACACACCACCCAGCCACTCACCCTGGAGTCCATTCATCAGGAAAACATCCCCTTCATTACCAGTACACAAGATCATCCTCGGCCTCCCTTGGCTTCAACACCATAACCCCACCATCTCATGGTCGAGGATAAGCATCAGACTGGTCACCCGAATGCCGGAGAACCTGCTTCCCCATCCCCTGTGGTTCCATGTCAGTTGAGTCCTGTGGTTGCCCTTCAGCCCAACATCCCGGAAGTATACCAAAACCTGCGGGAGGTATTCTCCAAGACCTGCACCACCGGTCTTTCTCCTCATCGCCCCTGGGACTGTGCCATCGACCTGCTTGCAGGTTCCGCACAGACGCATCTACCCTGTCGGTGGCTGAGACCCAGCCCATGGAGGATTACATCAAAGAGGCGTTCCATCAAGGTTTCATCCGCACGTCCACTTCTCCTGCATCGGCTGGTTTGTTCTTTGTGGCCAAGAAGGATGGCGGGTTACGTCCATGTATTGATTAGAGGACTCGATGCAATCCCCACAAAATACCGGTACCATCTCCCGTTGGTGCCGGCAGCCATATAACAGCTCCACGGGGCCCGGTTCTTTAACAAACTGGACCTGCGGAGTGCTTACAATTGCATCCAGGAGGGAGACGAGTGGAAGACTGCGTTTAGCACGATGTCTGGCAACTACGAGTACTTGGTGATGCCATTTGGCTTAGCCAATGCTCTGTCAGTGTTCCAGGTATTCGTGAATGAGGGGTTCACGGACATGCTGGGACGCCAGGTGATCGTGTATATCGATGACATCCTGGTTTACTCGACTACCCTGGAGGATCACATCACTCACGTTCGTTCAGTCCTGGAATGCCTCCTGGCTAACCACCTGTTCGTCAAGGCTGAGAAGTGCCAATTTCATCAGAGGGCGCCATGGAACCATTCGTCATCCTCACCGACCATTGGAAACTGGAGTACATACGGACAGCGAGGAGGCTGAATCCGTGCAAAGAAAGATGGGCCTTTCAAGGTTTGACTTCACGCTGCCCTCTCGCCAAGGTTCAAATAACACCAAGGCCTATGCCCTGTCCTGTCTCTACGATTTCGTAGAGGGTCCTGTCCAGAACGTACCTATAATCCCATCCTTCCGAGTCATAGCCCCTGTGCTTTGGGGACGTAGATGTGGACACCCGCCAGGCTCTGGAGAGGGAGCATGCACCCACTAACTGTCCTCATGAGCGCATCTACGTTCCTATCGGGGTAAGGGACCGGCTGCTGACCTGGGCACACATGGCTGTCTTTGCTGGATATCCAGATATTTCTCGCACTACCCAATCTCTGAGAAATACTGGTAGCCCACCTTGGTGCAGGATGACACTCGTTACATCAACTTCTGTTCCGTATGTGCCCAAACCAAGACTCCTGCCGTTGTGGGTGTCGGCTCCAGTATCTGGTGGACTGGGAGGGGTATGGCCCAGAGGAGCGGTGTTGGGTTCCGGTGAACATTCTGGAGGGGGGGTGGTACTGTCACGTCTTCTCCCGCTCCTTCCCTCCGGCATTCGACATCAAACAGCCGGTCCTGGGATTCATCATTACGCACCTGCACATCAACATGATACTCACCTGGACTCCATCACCTTCCTGATTACCTCACCTATAATCGGTCACTCCCTTTGGTTCTTTCCTCAGTCAGTATTGTTCCTGTGCTTATGCATAGACGCTACTGTTATGTTGTCTCGCTTCATGTTTGTTTTAAACGTTTCACCTGCTTCTCGACTCTCAGCGTCTCTGTTACATTAGGATTTGTGTTGCTTTTTTAAGTGCCGGGGGCCATGTACAGTATGCTGTACAAACCAGAGTAGTAGAGGATGGGGTAAATGTATACATAGACTCAAAGTTTCAGAGACAAAGGAATGCAGAGAGAAACTACTACGGTCTGATTTCACAAAATTAAACGAAGTGTAGGAATTGGCTGGGGCTGTGAATGAGCACAAGCCACACTGCATTGCAGGTCTTCGTGTAAAACTACAATGGATCATAATTACATGATAGGAAATGCCATTATCTAGGTTTGGTGAACCAAGTGTTAAATTGATTAGTCACAAATCAGACCTCTATCCCTCCTGTCCTCAGAGGTAATTTTATGCAGTGTACCACAGACATAGCACTGTACAGATTCATCTTATACGGTAAGTAGGTTATTCTGCATGACCTTTAGTGCTGTAAGTGCCAAATATATTTTTGCAAATCTTCATTCCACTTATTTAATGCAGGGTTCCCCAATTATTATTATTTATTTTTTTAACAGCTTGTCAGGGGACCCGGAACATAACTATAAATAGTACACTGCAATTTGACCACAAGAATCCCAAACAGTATGACCAAACCTTAATCACATACAGTAGGCCTATGCCTCTTAACCAATTACAGTCTGGAGTGGATGAATGCAACAACCATGTCTAACAAATAGTTATTGGTGTTTCCTCTACAATTCACTTGAAAGGCACTCTGGTAAATATGCAAATAAGGCTTTACAATAAGCAGTGTTAATTTAACACTGAAAAGTGTGGACCTCCACACACAGGACCCACAGTCAGTGTTGATTTAACACATTTGCTATGCATTGTAACAAAACATTTGAGAAGCCTTTGACACATGTCCTCAAATAATGAGGAAGCATGGTCCTGATTTATAGATGTCTTCAAAACATTTGCTCAGATTTGCATTCCTGCACTACAAATTGTCATAGCTGTCATATACAGTAGTAGTGCCACAAGAGGGCACCATTTACAATGTTTCACAAGTATGACTAGATATTTACACATACTCATAGCCCACATATCATATCAACTCTTCTCGTCTGGGGCAAAAATAAGAAATTAACATTTTGGCTTTGAGGACCATGGTCATGGCTGATTCCTGGAACTCAAGGTTGCCGCTGAGTAGTCACATCTCATTGCTAACCTGGCCATGAAAGCTATAGAAATTTGTTTCCACCACCAATAACAGTGTAATGCTATTCCATATACTGTAGGTTTGCACAAATACTGTCAAATCAAAGTTCGTCACATGCAGAATAAATGTAAATTATCAATATACAACGTAGATGAATTAGCCCACAAATCAAGTACATTAAAAAATATATTTTTATTTATTTATTTCACCTTTAATTAACCAGGTAGGCTAGTTGAGAACAAGTTCTCATTTGCAACTGCGACCTGGCCAAGATAAAGCATAGCAATTTGACACATACAACAACACAGAGTTACACATGGAATAAACAAAAACAGTCAATAATACAGTAGGGAAAAAAGACAACATTTCTATATACAGTTAGTGCAAATGAGGTAAGAAAAGGGAGTTAAGGCAATAAATAGGCCATGGTGGCGAAGTAATTACAATATAGCAATTAAACACTGGAATGGTGGATATGCAGAAGAAGAATGTGCAAGTATAGATAGTGGGGTGCAAAGGAGCAACATAAATAAATACAGTATGGGAATGAGGTAGATATATGGGCTGTTTACAGATGGGCTATGTACAGGTGCAGTGATCTGTGAGCTGCTCTGACAGCTGGTGCTTAAAGCTAGTGAGGGAGGTAAGAGTCTCCAGCTTCAGTGATTTTTGCAGTTCGTTCCAGTCATTGGCAGCAGAGAACTGGAAGGAAAGGCGACCAAAGGAGGAATTGGCTTTGGGGGTGACCAGTGAGATATAGCTGCTGGAGCACGTGCTACGAGTGGGTGCTGCTATGGTGACCAGTGAGCTGAGATAAGGTGGGGCTTTACCGAGCAGAGACTTGTAGATAACCTGTAGCCAGTGGGTTTGGCAACGAGTATGAAGCGAGGACCAACCAACGAGAGCGTACAGGTCGCAGTGGTGGGTAGTGTATGGGGCTTTGGTGACAAAACAGATGGCACTTTGATAGACTGCATCCAATTTGTTGAGTAGAGTGTTGGAGGCTATTTTATAGATGACATCGCCAAAGTCGAGGATCGGTAGGACGGTCAGTTTTACGAGGGTATGTTTGGCAGCATGAGTGAAGGATGCTTTGTTGCGATATCGGAAGCCGATTCTAGATTTAATTTTGGATTGGAGATGCTTAATGTGAGTCTGGCTGGAGAGTTTACAGTCTAACCAGACACCTAGGTATTTGTAGTTGTTCACGTATTCTAAGTCAGAGCCATCCAGAGTAGTGATGCTGGACGGGCGGGCAGGTGCGGGCAGTGATCGATTGAATAGCATGCATTTAGTTTTACTTGCATTTAAGAGCAGTTGGAGGCCACGGAAGGAGAGTTGTACGGCATTGAAGCTCGTCTGGAGGTTAGTTAACACAGTGTCCAAAGAGTGGCCAGAAGTATACAGAATGGTGTCCTCTGCGTAGAGGTGGATCAGAGAATCACCAGCAGCAAGAGCGACATCATTGATGTATACAGAATAGAGAGTCAGCCCGAGAATTTAATCCTGTGGCACACCCATAGAGACTGCCAGAGGTCCGGACAACAGGCCCTCCGATTTGACACACTGAACTCTGTCTGAGAAGTAGTTGGTAAACCAGGCGAGGCAATCATTTGAGAAACCAAGGCTGTCGAGTCTGCCAATAAGAATGTGGTGATTGACAGAGTCGAAAGCCTTGGCCAGGTCGATGAATACGGCTGCACAGTAATGTCTCTTATCGATGGCAGTTATGATGTCGTTTAGGACCTTTAGCGTGGCTGAGGTGCACCCATGACCAGCTCTGAAACCAGATTGCATAGCAGGGAAAGTACGGTGGGATTCGAAATGGACTGTAATCTGTTTGTTAACTTGGCTTTCAAAGACCTTAGAAAGACAGGGTAGGATAGATATAGGTCTGTAGCAGTTTGGGTCTAGAGTGTCACCCCCTTTGAAGAGGGGGATGACCGCGGCAGCTTTCCAATCTTTGGGAATCTCAGACAATACGAAAGAGAGGTTGAACAGGCTCGTAAATAGGAGTTGCTACAATTTCGGCAGATAATTTTAGAAAGAGAGGGTCCAGATTGTCTAGCCCGGCTGATTTGTAGGGGTCCAGATTTTGCAGCTCTTTCAGAACATCAGCTATCTGGATTTGGGTGAAGGAGAAATGGTGGGGGCTTGGGCGGGTTGCTGTGGAGGGTGCCGGGCAGTTGACCAGGGTAGGGGTAGCCAGGTGGAAAGCATGGCCAGCCGTAGAGAAATGCTTATTGAAATTCTCAATTATAGTGGATTTATCGGTGGTGACAGTGTTTCCTAGCCTCAGAGCAGTGGGCAGCTGGGAGGAGGTGCTCTTATTCTCCATGTACTTTACAGTGTCCCAGAACTTTTGAGTTAGTACTACAGGATGCAAATTTCTGTTTGAAAAAGCTAGCCTTAGCTTTCCTAACAGCCTGTGTATATTCGTTCCTAACTTCCCTGAAAAGTTGCATATCACGGGGGCTATTCGATGCTAATGCAGAACGCCACAGGATGTTTTTGTGCTGGTCAAGGGCAGACAGATCTGGAGGAACCAAGGACTATATCTATTCCTAGTTCTACATTTTTTGAATGGGGCATGCTTATTTAAGATGGTGAGGAAGGTACTTTTAAAGAATAACCAGGCATCCTCTACTGACGGGATGAGGTCAATGTCAATACAGGATACCCCGGCCAGGTCGTTTAGAAAGGCCTGCTCGCAGAAGTGTTTTAGGGAGCGTTTGACAGTGATGAGGGGTGGTCGTTTGATCGCAGACCCATTACGGATGCAGGCAATGATCGCTGAGATCTTGATTGAAAACAGCAGAGGTGTATTTGGAGGACGAGTTAGTTAGGATGACATCTATGAGGGTGCCCGTGTTTACGGATTTGGAGTTGTACCTGGTAGGTTCATTGATAATTTGTGTGAGATTGAGGGCATCAAGCTTAGATTGTAGGATGGCCAGGGTGTTAAGCATGTCCCAGTTTAGGTCACCTAGTAGCACGAGCTCAGAAGATAGATGGGGGGCAATCAATTCACATATGGTATCGAGGCCACAGCTGGGGGCAGAGGGAGGTCTTTAGCAAGCGGCAACAGTAAGAGACTTGTTTCAGGAAAGGTGAATTTTTAGTAGTAGAAGCTCGTATTGTTTGGGTACAGACTTGGATAGTAATACAGAACTCTGCAGGCTATCTTTGCAGTAGATTGCAGCACCGCCCCCTTTGGCAGTTCTATCTTGGTGGAAAATGTTATAGTTAGCAATGGAGATCTCAGGGTTTTTGGTGGTTTTCCAAAGCCAGGATTCAGACACGGCTAAGACATCCGGGTTGGCAGAGTGTGCTAAAGCAGTGAGCAAAACAAACTAAGGGAGTAGGCTTCTAATGTTAACATGCATGAAACCAGGGCTTTTACGGTTACAGAAGTCAACAAATGAGAGCACCTGGGGAGTGGGAGTGGGGCTAGGCACTGCCTAGGCATACCAAATGATTGGTATGCAGATGCAGTTTGGACGTTTCACTGGTAAAATGTGAAGAATTATCATTCACAATTGACAGTGATGGCCTATTATGAAATTAGGTATGCCTAAGGCTGTGTTTACACAGTCAAACCGATTATTCTTTTTACAAATTGGTGTTTTGACCATCAGATCAGCTCAAAAATATCGGAGATCAATTAGTGTAAGAAAATAATCAGAAACGCGGCCTGTGTGGGCCTAGGCAGATGAAGGATTTGGAGGATGCATTTTATGCATATTCTAAAATTATATTCAATAGGCTACATTTGTCAGCAAAACTTTGAATGTTCTTAAAATAAAATTAAAAACTCCAGCACCCACCCAAAAAACAAAAAGAAACCACCAAACCACTGCTACAATCAGACTGTACCTTGATTCAATGTGCAGTCTTATCATGGGTACAGTATTGATGATAAAGACACCAAACACAGAGCATCATCTATGGAATGAAAACATAGCACAAATCACATTCCATTGGTCACTTGCACCGAATACAACAGGTGTAGACTTCACAGTGAAATGCTTTTGTATGAGCCCAAACCTAACAGTGCAGACTAAAAAATATATAAATAACACTAATATTTGCTAAAGGAAATTGTTACTATATATATATAAGGAGTACCAAGTGTGTCTGTGTGTGAGTATGTGTGTGGCGTCATGTTGCATGTGTTTTGTGAGCATATGTAGTGGACATGTTTAACTATTCTTGTGGGGACAGAAGTCCCACAAGGGCAAATGCTATTTCTAGGGGGTTTAGGATTAAAGGTTAGAATTAGGTTTTTGGGTTAAGGTAAGGGTTAGGGAAAATAGGATTTTGAATGGGACAGAATTGTGTGTCCCCACAAGGTTAGCTGTACAAGACTCTCTGTGTGTGTGTGTGTGTGTGTATGTATAGAGCCAGTGTAAAACCATTAAGATAAATAAATACATAAAGGGGGTCAATGTAAATTATCCAGGTAGCCATTTGATGAAGAAGCTGGTTATCATTTTGTGAACCTTTAGATTTACAAGACGCTGCCTATGTACTGCACTTTATAAAGTGATGAACTCAGACTTCTGATTGCTTTTCACAGTCCCTCAAAATCAATACAAGCTTTGAGAGACTGGCTGTGTGATAGATTGATGATGTGATGTAAAAGTCATCTGATCTATCAGAGAGCCTGGGCGTATTCCACATTGCAGCCGACATTAAAAAGGCGAGTCGAGACTGATCTGCAAATCACCTTGCATCGTGAACAACTACTCAATATTACTTGTAGATCAGTCAGTCACAATTTACCCATGATACATCACGGTTTTGATGCTCTCGAGCACAGCCCTTGTCAGAGCATCCATTACCAACAGTCTCCCCTGATAACATAAGTTCTTCCCAAAACTATTTTAACACCTTCAATAAAAACCCTTGTCAGCTGTTTACAGAATTGGTATCAGAAAAAGCAATGTGTAACCATGGACTTTATTATACAACTCCCTGACCAAGCCATGGTCCTATTTAATTATATATTTTTAGTAGACCATAAAATAGATCTATGCCTTCAGCCGGCATTGAAATCTCAACGTACAGTTATAACGGATATCCATTAATCAGCATGGATACAGAAAAGACAATGAACAAATGTATTCAGACTCACATTTCCCTCTCCTCCTCCTCAGAAGACCTCACTACTACGAAATATGTGGGTAAATATGTGGGTACCATCTATTGAGGAAAGGAGGCATTTTTGCCATTGATAACGTGAGTATTTCAATATAGCTCAGTCATGTAGGATGTTGGCCATAATTCAACAAAATATCTATTCAATGATCTATTCAATTTTGGCATTCAGAACCAAATTAACATTTGTCAAAGACTACCACAACAGTTCATCTCAAATCACATGAGGGGCAGGCGTAAGCAACTAAGAAAAAAACAATTACAATGCTCATTGCTTTAGTTCTGTGGAGTGGGAAGGTAGTGAACTCTGCAGCTGATGTGGACACCCAGGCCATGTGTCAGATGGGCTAACACTGGCCTTCAAACTGTGAGACACTGGCCTATACTGTAATAAACTGCAGTACCTTGGCTTGGATTCAATCCGTAGTGCTGAAGACCCGCGCTATTGGGCGATTGAAATTTAAAAGGCAAAGTTCCCGCGTTCAAGGAGACTGCATTCAAGGTAAACGCTGCATATGACGGCTCAACCTTTACATTTGAAATCGCGCATCGTCTCGCGTCAGATGGCGTCACTTCTCCGTGACGCTGTCCCTTTGTGCAGGCAGAATCTACGCGCTAATCTAAAACAATGGCTATAACGCATATCTTCCTCGCTATGGATTGAATCTAGCCTTTAGTGAACTTTTCGTTATGATAATCAGCTGGTACTTGCCATCTTTTTAGTACAAGTACTGACTTTTCAATTGTCATTTATCATGTCATTAATTCAATTAGTGTTATGCTGCCTTGAATAACTCATGAAATGGTTTAAATGAAAGGACCAATGTAATAAGGGTAATAATGTTTACAGTTCTACACATTTTGTACACAGGTGAGTCATACTTTCACTGTATACTTGTTTGTTTCGAATGTTCATTATGGTTGAGCTGTACATTCAGTTGTAAAACAAGTGACTTGTTGGCTTGGATATTTTCATTTTGTCCAACTGTATGAAGAGGTGCCATGATATATGAAGGAAGAAAGGATTGACTTGTTTAAAGACTTTATTGTAAAGGTTGACACACGAGTGGACTTGGTTTCTGATCAATGTCCCAGTCATATCATTTATACACAGCTATGGGAAGGGGAGGTGGAGGATACACTCTATTAATGGTTTCGCTTTTCAAATCCCATTTGGCATTGTCGTGCAAATTTACATTACCATGTTCAACTAGGAAGCAGGTTAGTTAATCAAGATAGTACAAGTCTGCTAATGACCGCAGAGTGGGTAAGCAATAAGCATAGTTAACAAATCCTCAAGAAAATTAGCTAAATAGATCAACGTTTAAGGTCTCTGGAGTTGATGATAAGCATTGTGAGTAGGAGCCGTCCCAACAACAGGCAAAGCGTTGCTAACCGAATGCTACTATATGTGCAAATTAAACAGGGAAAGACGGGACATAAATATAGGTACGAAAAAAAAAAAGGTATAATATAAATTTGCCTGTGCGCAAAACAGTTCAGGATTATTGTCACGATATAATAATAACATATTATTATACATACTTAAAGCATATATCTTCATACAACCCCCCTCGGACTGTACAATCCAATGAGCCAAACCAATAAAGCAAAACGCTTTAGGATGTATTTCACTAGTGGTACAGCACAGTATAGAAACAAACACATGACTTGATAAATAGCAGACCTAGTAGTACTAGCCTACAAACCATATGAAAGGAAATAAGTGGCTGATGGGTTTGGGGATCTATCTAACTGACAGTACTGAGGGCTATGTTGGGCAGGGCGTGTTGTTGCTTTAGATTAGATTCATCCCTTTGAGACATACCTTAAATGGTGGTAGGGCTGGAAATACATAAGGCCAAATTATTCTGCGATTCCCTAAATTAAATTAAATACAACGACTTCACTACACAGGATAGCTAGATACTTATGCTTCCAGCTCCAGTCCCAGTCCCAGTTTGTGGCCACCGGAGTTTATGCTTTTTCCATCGACCAGTGCAGACAGGACGAGTTTCATACCTGCAGAACAGGAAAAATAAATAACAACTTTGCTACAACAGCCCACTTTGGAGATGGTTGCCAACGCTTTTGCAAAGTAGTGAGAGCCAGTTCTTACCTGGCCGTAGTGTCTGGGTATAGCCAACTCCCACCAAGCTGGCATTGTTAACTTTAGCCTGGAAAATATAGCAACAAAACACACACAATTAAAGATATCTTCCGAAACTTTGGCATCTACTATCTCCCGCTTTGGGCTAGATGTGTCAATGTGTAGTTCATACATGCATAATCTATGAGCAGAATACTGTTTTACCTCAATTAGCTACGAAATCCCTAGCTTAAAAGCAAAATTCTGGAACCTGTGCTACGATATTTTCCCAGACCTGCCAACCCTGTCCAACTTTTTAGAGTAACAGATGCACGCGGCAAATAGGAGATTCAACCAAGTTTAGTCTCTATAGTAGAGGAACGCTTGTCACCTCTCAAACAGGGCCAATCACTAGTGCCAGCTCACAAGTATTGGCTTTTTAGTTAGTTCCTTAGTTCCTAATCAAAACTAAAAGCAAAATCATTTTAAAAACAAAAACAAATGATCGCATCAACACAGACTGCAAACTGGCTACACGAAGCTTAAGTAGGCTACCGCAAAGAATCTGAACGCTGTTCGCTAGAAGAGTCCGCTGTTTCAGCCTATGTAAAGGTGCCTATTATATTTCTATGCGGCGCATACACCATTTCAGATTTTCAAAATTGATAAAATCTCAAATCTAGTGCAAAGGCATTTTAGAAGCATTGCCTCTATAGCTAATGCCGGACACTCATTCATTCTTCATCACGCAGTCTTCTAATCTCCCGACTCGATTTAATGGCAAGATGTTCATATTTATTTTTTATTATACTTTTGTAATGCTTTTTGTGACATGGATCATACAGTCTATCAGGTTGCGTGATCCTCGTAATGTTACGTGGAAAGTACAACTAATGGGATGCAGAATTAAATGTATATCACACTCGCACAAATGTGACCAGTTATTTTTCGTATTTGCATTTAATTTCTTTCACTAGCAAATGTGAGTGAACTGCTGGCACTTTAGAGCCCACTGAATGTCCATCTTATGCTCGCTAACGTTAGCTTGAAATAATTAGTGTTTACTTTTCCACAACACACGGAGTCGAAAAGTGATTTGTCCATGTGTTTACGTACAGCTGGCAGTCGGCAAACTCAGCATCACAACAAACAGGAGGGGCAGACAGGGGGTAGCTACGTCGAATAATGATGTGTTAAGTCGCCATGTCCGTTGACACAAACGCCGTACATGTCTGTGTGTTGCAGCTCGAGAATCAGGATGGTAGATTTTTTCCCCCATCAGGCCCTATTAATTTCTGCATACTTTTAACTCGGATCTCGTACATGGACAGAGAATTGCGTAGTTGGTATGCAAAATGTGTGCATGTTGGCAGGTCTGTTTTCCTTACATTTTGCCTTGTGGGCCAGCCCTCTGGCAATTCTAGTTCAACCAGTAAGCTTCAGCCCCTCGCCATATGAGTGACAGCTAGCAAGATGCACATGATGCACCCACAGCAGAGAGAGAGCAATGACGTGGTGCACATATGTGATGTAGTACACCATATTCGGGGACCACTTTTGGCTTGTGAGCACTACTTTCAGAACTACTGATAAAAAACTATACAAAAGTACCGGATAATCCCTTTAAACACTGGAATACAAAGGGTTATATGATAATTATTGTCACGGAATAAAACATTTTTTTTTTTAAATGTAAACTCCAGTTACTTCCTAAAATACCCATTCAACAAAATCTCACAGAACCAGAGTCTCTGAATATTGAACACAGCTGTAAAGTCTGGCATACAAAACGTATAAACGAGACAAGCAAAAGAGCAGCACTCACAGATATGGAGGTACTGGAGTCCAGCTGGTACTTGGCAGCGATGCCAAAGCGGGTGCTGTTGCTGCCTGCTGTCCAGGCCAGGTTCACAGCAGTCTCCAACTGGTCATTCACCTTCTGGTAGATGGACCCTCCAAACTCTGTGCCATCATTACTGGGATATATGAAATAAGCAGACATACATTATGTTATCCTTGTCTGATGAACTGCTCTTTATGTTTGATAACTCAATTAAAAGATGAACTGAAACGCTCAAATCCACCTACAACTTATCAAAATCAATTGCTAAAACATTTCAGTTCACCTTTAAGCACAAAGGAGACTCCTCTTTCTAACCATGGTAGAAAAATTAACCCTTGTCACTTTAGTGCCGAGACATACAGTAAGTTCTCCGAAGTACAATCGATATGAAGCTTACACATTGGTGTGCAGCTGGAAATCTCCTGTCTTATAGCCAACAGCGAAGTTGCTCTGGGTCATTTTGGACTTGGCCGTGTCGAAGGTCATCTGATAGCCAGCCAGCCATCCCTCGTATCCGGCCACCGCTGCCCCGTGGATGGCCGGGCCGGCAAAGTCAAAGTCAAAGTCCACACCCAGGTTGACGTATTCACGCTTATAGGCAGTCTTCACCTTCCCACTCTTCTTGCTATTAGAGGGGGAAAAAGTATAGAGGGGAAAAAAGAGGATTAATAAACATCTGATATCTCAGTTGTTCTTGTTCAGTCTTCCCTTTATTTTCAATAAAGAAAGTTTGGTGGATTATGCAGCGCCGAACATGCACAATAAATGTTATCGATTCCAGGGTCTCAAAAGACTGGTGACAAACATTCAGTTATGCTTTAAACTAAAAAAGGCACAAACCTTACCCAGAATTTGGTGAGAATTGGGTGTCGAAAGTAAGTTTCAGTCCTTTGGTGATCTATGGAAGAAGAAAAAACTAAGCACAACCAAATAGAAAGCTCACAAATCACTTCAGTTAGACTGGTTTCTCCTCTCTACCTGGTCTTCAACAGTGATCTCAGTTCCCAGAGTATTGTCTGTGGTCCACTTCTCTGTAAAAGTCAGGCCGTATTCACCCCATTTGTACTTGGTCTCCAAGTTCCCGTTGACTTTGCTGGTGTCAGTATTGGAGGAGCCTGAGGTTTTGAATTCCTAAAGGACAAGTACGACAGGGTTAGTTAGGAGTTGTAGGCTATCCTATCCTTTTTTATACAAGAGCATAATGCACAGTAATTCCCTGGCAGGATTGAATAGCCAAACTCACCACTCCACTTGAAGACTTGGTCTTGACATCAAGTTTCACCAATCCAAAACCTTATGAAGAACAAATCATAACATTCAGACCACCACATGTTCCTTTGTACGGTAAGGTTCCTTTGCATTTCAATATTTGACAAATGGACCACTACATGGAGAATACTGATCCATACAGTCCAACTGTGACATGGCTTGAACAAATTGAATGTCTGGTTGTCATCATGTTTCCTTCCTGTGAAATGCCCTGTCAGTGTGAAATATGTTCTGTGGATTGATGTAAACATTCCCTTTTAGGCTACTGGCAAGTCCTTCAAATTGTTTTCAGATATACCTTGTGTAGGGGTAACAAAACACAACCATGTTTTTCCACATCTCTAAAGGACTCCCATATATGAAAGGGACGGTTGTGTAAAAATATTTTACTGCAAAAGTGGTTTAATTGATAGATATTGTGACACACCCACTTAACTCAAACAGTGCCTTGCTGGAGGGGGAAGGGAGGGGTAACCCATAAGCTCATGTAACCCAGTATTGCAAGCGCTGATATTGCGAAAATGTGGAATACGTGTAGTCAAGTGTCTGCCTTTTATACAATTTGGGATATCTTAAAGCATTTTGGAAATATATACCTGTAAACACAGATATAATTGCCAGAAATATCAACTGTGAATATTTATAATGAATGTTAACTTCACTTGTTGGTAGCTGTTCAAAATAACTTTCAAAGTCAGATTTGTTCTCATTCAGTGCTGTATGGTCCAGCCTGACCCCCAAATTAAAAATAAAATACAAGTTGTGTTCGAATACCCATACTACATCTAAAAAAACATTATTTAACCTTTATTTATCTAGGCAAGTCAGTTAAGAACAAATTCTTATTTACAATGATGGCCTAGGAACAGTGGGTTAACTGCCTTGTTCAGAGGCAGAACAACATATTTTTACATTGGCAGCTCGGGGATTCGATCTAGCAACCTTTCAGTTACTGCCCCCACGCTCTAACCACTAGGCTACCTGCCGCCCCATACATAATTAAAATGAGTATACACACACACATTACATACTGTACTATTAGTTTATTTTAGTATACTGTAAATGACTGGTATGCTTTCAGTTGAGCGTATTAGCGCTTCGCCTGTCTACTGGAAGTTGATGATGTTGCTGTGCAACCTCTTGCTAGCATAAATTACTAGCTAGACATTTTACGACTTCGGGTGCGTTCTTAAATTCAGAGCGTTACGCTCTCGGAGCGCACACTGGACGCTCTGGTCGAGGAGTAGGGTTGATTCGAGCGTTCTGACCTTACAACGGCAGTCAAGTACCCAAGCTAACTGGCTAACGTTGGCTAGCTACTTCCAGTCAAATGAGAACACCTCACTGACCATTTTACTCACCCTAGCAGAGCTGGTTAGGCTGTATTCATGTTATCCAGAGTGTTGGTGACTAACTGTGCTGCTGGCAACTCTTTAATTACTTTTTTTGTCGACGTTTACTGACACCGGCCATATTCAAACGGGTGTTGAGCGTTCATAAATTAAATACGTTTTTCTGTGCTCTGAGTCTGGTACACTCAGTCGAGAGTACTCTGAAATCGTAGTAGATAGCCAGAGCAAATTTACGAAAGCACCCAAATGTCCATTGAGAACTCGACTATAGCACTTAGCTAAGCGAAGAATGACGGGAATAATCAAGTCAATAAACGCTGGGTTTTTAGATAGCATATCGTTAATATACTGGCAAGTTTGATGTATTATTAGCCAACTAACGTTAGGTAACTAGCTAACATTATGGTAATGTTACTGCTGTAATGATATGCTATGTGGTTCATAAGGACAGCGTAGCTAACAAATTGTCCGCCAACATAACATAAGGTAACTTATTTGAAAAGTCATTACATTGCTCAACATTAGTTAAAGCAATGAATTTGTATCCGCTCTCGTTGGACTTCGGCTGCATATTTTCTGCCACTTTCTTCAAATCTGAAAACGATGCGAAGCCACGCTAATTTTCTGAAGAATTCCATTACGGGCCCTAAAAGCACTGAAATAGTGTTCACTGCTTGTATACTTCGTATTTTGGCGGAAGTAGTACGACATCCGGGAAATTTTGGCATTCTAACTATATCCATACTATGACCTAAATTAACGTCACAAATAGTACCATTAGTATGAGTATTCAAATACAGCAACACATTTCTTTAGGTTGTGGCTATTGTAATCTGCTCAAAGGAAAACACACGCTACACTCAGAAAGTGTTTTCCATTAGTGCCGGCTGTCAGCTAATAACCCGATTACAGACTAGTGATGGGTCGTTCGCGAACTAGCCAGGTCTTGTAGGTGAACGTTGGGAGCCGGCTCGCATATCGAGACGATTTATTTATAAATCTATTTATAAAAATAAAAAATTGATATGAATAATCAAAAGATTTAAATGAATAGAAGTAACTAATTCAAAAAACAAAGAAATAAAATATAGGCCTAAATGCTCAACACACACACACATTCGTTCTGACTGTCTGCTCAGACTAACAGCCTCACTTGTTGTTCCTGTCAGACACGCAGTGTCAACCAATGAGCCAAAGATGCGTGAGGGAAGGCCAAGCCAACTCACAGTCACACACTTAGCAGCCGTGGGGAGAGAGGAAGGACAGCTGTGAAAACAACAGCTAGAAAATGAGTCGGAAGCACAGTAGCATTTGGATGCATGTTAATAATGTAGACAATGTTAGAGCACAGTGTAGAATTTACCAAATCAAAAATCTCATAAAGCCGGTTCGATGCACAACCTACACGGCATAAGCGAACTGTGCACCCAACTGTAAAGCTAGCTGCAGCGGAGCTTTGAGAAACTAGCGGGAATGCTAGTGATAGTGGTGGAGTCAGCATCTCCACCACTCAGTCAAGTAGGCCTACTCCGCAACCCACAGCAAAGCAGTCTTCTATGGACCAGTTTATGCCAAAGTCTATAGCAAAACAAGGTCAAATTGATATTGCATTGGCTAAAATGATTACCACCGATTTCCAGCCATTTTCAATCGTGGAGGACAGAGGTTTTAGAAATCATAGCAATAGTCTAAATCCAATGTAGACAATTCCAAGCAGGAAAACCCTTTCAAATCACTTATTCCACAACTGTACGAGAGCACACAGGCTTCAGTGCGGGAAAGAGTCCAAAAAGCTACTGCACTGACTGCTGGACATCAAGGGTAACCACTTCTTACATGTCGGTTACATGTCACTTTATTGAAGATTTTTCAATGTCTAGCAGTCTTCTGGACTGCTTTGAGTTCAGCGACAGACACACCTCAGAGAACTTGGCAGAGGAACTGTTGAGTGTCCAGAGAATGGCAAATAGATGGAAAAGTGGTCTGTTGTGTTCGTGATAATGCAGCTAACATAACCAAAGCCATGAAAATGTTAAAATGGAACCATCATCCATGTCTTGCCCACACAATCAACCTCATTGTAAGAGATGCTCTGAAGGTGATGAAGCCCCATGTGGACAATGTGAAAGCAGCTGTGGAATACTTCCACAGGAGCACAGTAGGTGCTGAAAAACTAAAGTCTACATAAAGCCAGATGGGGATGCCTGAGCTGAGGCCTAAACAAGACTGCACTACAAGTTGGAATTCAACATTTATATGTTGAAGCGGTTTCTTGAGTCAAAGGATGCCATCCTCTCTACCCTGGCCATTGTCAATGCACCTGTTGAGGCTCTGACCCAAGAGGAATGGGAGGTGGTGTGCAGAGTCCTGGAACCCTTTGAGCAGGTCACTGTGGAGATCAGTGGAGAGGGGTACAGTAATCAGTTAATACTACATCATTATTTAATCCAGTATTATATATGTATATGAGCATGTAGTATCAGTAGACAAAACATGAACTAATAAGTTACTGTTCTCTCTTTTCAGCTATGTGACAGCCTCAAAAATGATACTCCTGTGTAAGGTTCTGCAGCGAATCACAGCCAGTCGCCAGAGAGAAGCAAATGTAACCACAGGACATGTGACAGAGTTGATGGACACCACAGAATGGAATATAATCACGTGCTATCAGACTCCGCTGCAGTTGACCCCAGGTTTAAGAGGTTAGCCTTCAGTGATGCCAGAGCGATTGATGAGGAGCTTCAAAAAATTATATCAGCAGCAGGGAGGGGCAGCCCCAGCAGTCAGCTGGCTCAGGCACCAGGTCAACAGGAAGAAGAGGGATCCGATGGGGTAGGAGCACCAGCAGTAGTGCCACAAACATCTGCTGTTTGGATAATGTTTGACGAGAGAGCAACTGGGATGCCATAATGGAGGTCCGATCCTATTAGCAGATCCTCTGAGCTGGTGGAAGAACAAGGCCTCTCTCTACCCACGGCTTACTAAAGTCATGACAGGGAGACTCTGCATAGTGGCCACATCCGTTCCCTCAGAGGATCTTCTCGAAAACGGGACAAATAATTAGAGAGAAGAAACCGCATCAGCCCCTCGAAAGTGAGGCAGCTTGCATTTCTGAATGCTAATCCCTCAAATGCAAAATATGGTCAACATTGCTGTGTGCTGCTGGTTATAACATGGCAATAAAGGAGAGAAAAGAGGGACCAGTTTAATGATTTAAGTGGGATGCTGCAGTTTTGCACATAGTTATTAATTTTCTTTGATATGGTGCAATATTCTATTATGCTGTTCAGATTGTATTCATTTTGAATGGTTAGATTCATATGCACTTTGTTAATATACATTAAAAAGTTATACTTTGGGCCTCCCGGGTGGCGCAGTGGTCTAGGGCACTGCATCGCAGTGCTAACTGCGCCACCAGAGTCTCTGGGTTCGCGCCCAGGCTCTGTCGCAGCCGGCCGCGACCGGGAGGTCCGTGGGGCGACGCACAATTGGGCTAGCGTCGTCCGGGTTAGGGTGGGTTTGGCCGGTAGGGATATCCTTGTCTCATCGCGCTCCAGCGACTCCTGTGGCGGGCCGGGCGCAGTGCGTGCTAACCAAGGGGGCCAGGTGCACGGTGTTTCCTCCGACACATTGGTGCGGCTGGCTTCCGGGTTGGAGGCGCGCTGTGTTAAAGAAGCAGTGCGGCTTGGTTGGGTTGTGCTTCGGAGGACGCATGGCTTTCGACCTTCGTCTCTCCCGAGCCCGTACGGGAGTTGTAGCGATGAGACAAGATAGTAATTACTAGCGATTGGATACCACGAAAATTGGGGAGAAAAGGGGATAAAATTAAAAAAATTAAATAAAAATAAAATAAAAAAAGTTATACTTTAAATGCAAATGTTTAATAGCATTCTTTTTCATAACAAACCAATGCATTTTTAAATACATTGCAGTTATGGTAGAGTATGAATTCATTGAATAATTTAATTTGAATTGTTTTAACACCAATCATAGTCAAACTATAGCAAACTGTTTGACTTGAAAAAATACAAAACATATTTTTTTAAAGAGCCGTTTGGGAGACAAAAGAGCCGGCTCTTTTCGTTCGGCCCATCACTACTAACTTGTTATGCTAACTAGCTAGCAAGAGGTTGCATAGCAACAGATTCAACTTCCGGTTGACCGGCGAAGAGCTAGTATGCTCATTTGAAAGGATACTGTTCGTTTACAGAATACTAAAATTAACTAATAGTATATACACTCATTAAATATGTAGTATACATTATATCAGTATGGGTATTCGAACACAGCTCATGTCTCGATTGGCTCAAAAAAATCATTCTTTAACTTTATCTACACTGATTGAAGCGGATTTAAGAGGAGGCATCAATAAGGGATCACAGCTTTCACCTGGCCAGTCGGTAACGGAGAAAGCAGGTGTTCCTAACGTTTTACATTTTCTCTTTCAATATATAAGACCACATCATCCTCAAAAGTCTTGTGAATTAACTATTTAATTTGCCTGAGCCGAGTATGGAAGTTAATTTATAATAACCTCTACAGGTCAAAAAATATTTTCACCTCAATAATTGTTGTATCGTATCTGTTAACTACCTCATTTTCCAATTTATTTAATCTAGTAAATAAAACTTCAATTAATGATTTGTGAGCGGTTGGGTTCTTGAGGTTCCAGAGCTTGACGACGGTCCAGAATGAGTATATAGCAAAATTGACTGATTATATTGTTGATTGTGTTAACACTATAACAGTTAATGATAACTACCAATAGAGTTAATTCAAGGGTTTCTCTATAGCAGTAAAATGGCGCCGGAACAAATGGCAGCAGTTTTACAGGCGTCGAACCAATTCTGCTATGTGTTTTTTTCTCGCATTATTTGTAACTTATTTTGTACATAATGTTTTTGCCACCATATCTTACGGCAAAAAAAAGAGCTTCTGGATATCAGAACAGCGATCACTCAACTCGGATTAGACAAATATTTTTCTTCAACAAGCAGGAAGCACAGGATGTACTGTGAACATCCGACAAGGCCGACATCCCCGTTATTGGCAGGAGATAGAGACGCAGGAACAGAGGACACAGAGCAGGGTGCCTCGTAAGGATCCAGAGAAGGCGAGTGGGAAAGCTACCGTCAACATTACTCGCCAACGTACAATCATTGGACAATAACTTAGACGAGGCACAATCACGAATATCCTACCAACGGGACATCAAACTGTAATATCTTATGTTTCACAGAATCGTGGCTGAATGATGACATGGACATTCAGCTAGCGGGATATACGCTGCACCGGCTAGATAGGACAGCACACTCTGGTAAGACGAGGGGGGGGGGGGGGGGGGGGGGGGTCTGTGCATATTTGTAAACAACAGCTGGTGCACGTAATCTAAGGAAGTCTCTGAATTTTGCCTGAAGTGTAGTTTCTTATAAGCTGTAGACCACACTATTTGCCAAGAGAGTTTATCTATACTTCTCGTGGCTGTTTATTTACCACCACAGATCGGACACTGGCACTAAGACCGCACTCAGTCAGCTGTATAAGGAAATAAGTAAACAGGTAACCGCTCACCCAGAGGCAGCGCTCCTAGTGGCCGGGGACTTTAATGCAGGGAAACTTAAAATCAGTTTTACCTCATTTCTATCAACATGTTAAATGCGCAACCAGAGGGAAATAAATTATACATGAACTGTACTCCACACAGAAACGCGTACAAAGCTCTCCCTCGCCCTCCATTTGGTAAATCCGACCACAACTCTATCCTCCGGATTCCTGCTTACAAGCAAAAATTAATGCAGGAAGCACCAGTGACTCGGTCTATAAAAAAAGTGGTCAGATGAAGCAGATGCTAAAATACAGAACTGCTTTGCTAGCACATACTGGAATATGTTCCGTGATTCTTCCGATTGCATTGAGGAGTACACCACATCAGTCACTGGCTTTATCAATAAGTGCATCGAGGACATCGTCCCCACAGTGACTGTACGTACAAAAAGGGTAGAACTGTCGCTTTCAAGGTGCAGGACTAACCCGGAAGCTTATAAAAAAAATCCTGCTATGCCCTCAGACGAACCATCAAACAGGCAAAGCGCCAATACAGGGCTAAGATTGAACCGTACTACACCGGCTCCGACGCTTGTCTTATTTGGAAGGGCTTGCAAACTATTAGACTACAAGGGGAAGCACAGCCACGAGCTGCCCAGTGACACGAACCTACCAGACGAGCTAAATCACTTCTATGCTTGCTTCGAGGCAACCAACACTGAGGCATGCATGAGAGCATCAGCTGTTCCGGCCGACTGTGTGATCAAGCTCTCCGCAGCCGATGTGAGTAAATAGGTCAACATTCACACGGCTGCGTGCGGGGACAAACAGATTACCAGGATGTGTGCTCCGTGCATGTGCTGTCCAACTGGCAGGTGTCTTCACTGACATTTTCAACATGTCCCTGATTGAGTCTGTAATACCAACATGTTTCAAGCAGACCACAATAGTCCCTGTACCCAAGAACACAAAGGCAACCTGCCTAAATGACTACAGAGCCGTAGCACTCACATCCGTAGCCATGAAGTGCTTTGAAACGCTGGTAATGGCTCACAACACCATTATCCCAGAAACCCTAAACCCACTTCAATTTACATACCGCCCAAACAGATAATGTAATTTCTATTGCACTCCACACTGCCCTTTCCCACCTGGACAAATGGAACACCTACGTGAGAACGCTAGTCATTGACTACAGCTCAGCGTTCAACACCATAGTGCCCTCAAAGCTCATCACTAAGATAAGGATCCTGGGACAAAACACCTCCCTCTGCAACTGGATCATGGACTTCCCGACGGGCCGCACCTAGGTGGTGAGGATGGGTAGCAACACATCTGCCACGCTGATGCTCAACACTGGAGCCCCTCAGGGGTGCGTGATTAGTCCCCTCCTGTACACCCACGACTGGGTGGCCAGGTATGACTCCACACTATCATTAAGTTTGCAGACGACACAACAGTGGTAGGCCTGATCACCGACAATGACGAGACAGCCTATAGGGAGGAGGTCTGAGACCTGGCCGGGTGCTGCCAGAATAACAACCAATCCCTCAACATGACCAAGACTAACACGGAACTGAAATCGGCTGCGCGCATGCGCCATCGTGCATAAATGTATTTTGTCCCGCCACACAAACGCGATAACACGCAGGTTAAAATATCAAAATAAACTGAACCAATTACATTACATTTGGTGACAGGTAAAGCATTAAACATTTATGGCAATTTAGCTAGCTTGCTGTTGCTAGGTAAATTGTCCTGGGATATAAACATTGAGTTGTTATCTTACCTGAAATGCACAAGGACCTCTACTCCGACATTTAATCCACACATAAAACGGTCAACCCCGGGCCCTTGGGTACCTGCTTCTATAAACCAATGAGGAGCAGGGAGAGGCAGGACTTGCAGCACGATCTGCGTCACAAATAGAACTGACTTCTATTTTAGCCGTTGGCAACGCAGACGATCGTTGGTGCGCGCGAGCAGTGTGGGTGCAATAATTTAATATAGATTTCTAATTTTATTTTGTGTAGTCAGCCTGTAAGGAGATGATCGTAGACTACAGGAAAAGGAGGACCAAGCACGCCCCCATTCTCATCGACGGGGCTGTAGTTGAGCAGGTTGAGAGCTTCAAGTTCCTTGGTGTCCACATCACCAATAAACTTGAACGGTCCAAACACACCAAGACAGTCATGAAAAGGGCACGACAAAGCCTCAGGAAACAAAAAAGATTTGGCATGGGTACTCAGATCCTCAAAAGGTTCTACAGCTGCAACATCGAGAGCATCCTGACTGGTTGCATCACTGCCTGGTACGGCAACTGCCCGGGCTCCGACCGCAAGGCACTACAGAGGGTAGTGCGTACGGCCCAGTACATCACTGGGGCTAAGCTGCCGGCCATCCAGGAACTCGACACCAGGCGGTGTCAGAGGAAGGCCCTAAAAATTGTCAAAGACCCCACCCACCCCAGTCATAGACTGTTCTCTCTACTACCGCATAGCAAGCGGTATCGGAGTGCCAAGTCTAGGACCAAAAGGCTTCTCAATAGCGTTTACCCTCCAAGCCATAAGACTCCTGAACAGGTAATCAATTGGCTACCCGGACTATTTGCATTGTGTGTGTGTGTGTGTGTCCCCAATCCCTCTTTACACTGCTGCTACTCTGTTTACCATATATGCATAGTCACTTTAACTATACATTCATGTACATACTACCTCGACTAGCCGGTGCTCCCGCACATTGCCTACCCGGACTATCTGCATTGTGTCCCGCCACCCTCTCTTTTACACTACCATCTGTTTATCATATATGCATACTCACTTTAACCATACCTACTTGTAAACTCGTTCCTTTTTCAGGACCCTGTCTTTCAAAGATAATTTGTAAAATAATTTCACAGGTCTTCATTGTAAAGGGTTTAAAAATGGTTTCCCATGCTTGTTCAATGAACCATAAAACAATTAATGAACATGCACCTGTGGAACGGTCGTTAAGACAGTAACAGCTTACAAACGGCAGGAGATTAAGGTCACCGTTATGAAAACTTAGGACACTAAAGAGGCCTTTCTACTGACTCTGAAAAACACCAAAAAGAAAGATGCCCAGGGTCCCTGTTCATCTGCGTAAACGTGCCTTAGGCATGCTGCAAGGAGGAATGAGGACTGCAGATGTGGCCAGGGCAATACATTGCAATGTCCGTACTGTGAGACACCTAAGACAGCGTTACAGGGAGACAGGATGGACAGCTGATCGTCCTCGCAGTGGCAGACCACGTGTAACAACACCTGCACAGGATCCGTACACCCGAACATCACACCTGCGGGACAGGTACAGGATGGCAACAACAGCTGCCCGAGTTACACCAGGAACGCACAATCCCTCCATCAGTGCTCAGACTATCCGCAATAGGCTGAGAGAGGCTGGACTGAGGGCTTGTAGGCCTGTTGTCTGGTGAGGACCTGCCTTACATCACCAGCAACAACGCTGCCTATGGGCACAAACCCACCGTCGCTGGACCAGACAGGACTGGCAAAAAGTGCTCTTCACTGACGAGTCACGGTTGTCTCACCAGGAGTGATGATAGGATTCGTGTTTATTGTCGAAGGAATGAGCGTTACACTGAGGCCTGTAATCTGGAGCGGGATCGATTTGGAGGTGGAGAGTCCGTCATGGTCTTGGGCGGTGTGTCACAGCATCATCGGACTGAGCTGTTGTCATTGCAGGCAATGTCAACGCTGTGCGTTACAGGGAAGACATCCACCTCACTCATGTGGTACCCTTCCTGCAGGCTCATCCTGACATGACCCTCCAGCATGACAATGACACCATCCATACTGCTCATTCTGTGCGTGATTTCCTGCAAGACAGGAATGTCAGTGTTCTTCCTTGGCCAGCGAAGAGCCGGGATCTCAATCCCATTGAGCACGTCTGGGACGTGTTGGATCAGAGGGTGAGGGCTAGGACCATTCACCCCAGAAATGTCCGGGAACTTGCAGGTGCCTTGGTGGAAGAGTGGGGTAACATCTCACAGCAAGAACTGGCAAATCTGGTGCAGTCCATGAGGAGGAGATGCACTGCCGTACTTAATGCAGCTGGTGGCCACACCAGATACTGACTGTTACTTTTGATTTTGACCCCCCCTTTGTTCAGGGACACATTATTCCATTTCTGTTAGTCACATGTCTGTGGAACTTGCTCAGTTGTCTCAGTTGTTGAATCTTATGTTCATACAACTATTTACACATGTTAAGTTTGCTGAAAATAAAATGCAGTTGACAGTGAGGATGTTTTTTTGGTGAGTTTACTTACTACCTCAATTAGCCCGACAAATCGGTGCCTGTATATATAGCCACGCTACTCTTTTTACTGTTGCTTTTTTATTTCATTATTTATCTATTGTTCACCTAATACCTATTTTTTACTTAAAAATTGCACTGTTGGTTAGGGCCTGTAAGTAAGCATTTCACTGTAAGGTCTACACCAGTTGGTTGTATTCGGCGCACGTGACAAATAAACTTTTACTTTATATCCAACCCTTGAAGATGCCCCTCAGGATACATAAATGTATCAAATAAAATCTGATTAATTGCTGGAATAATTCATCAGTAAATTATCTAGAATATTAATTAGCCAAAAGTCACAACAGCTTGGAGGGCACTAGGCTGAGCTGTAGTCAATGAACAGCATTCTGAAATAGATATTCCTCTTGTCAAGATGGGATAGGACAGTGTGCAGTGCCATGTCGATTGCGTCATCAATGAATCTGTTGGGGCAGTATGCAAAATGTAGAGGGACTAGGGTGTCGGCTGTTCAGTTATGTTCACTTTCTTAGGTACAGGAACACTGTTAGACAGCTTTTGAAGCAAGTGAGACAGACTTGGATAGGGAGAGATTGAATATGTCCGTAAACACTCCAGCCAGCTGGTTTGCACATGCTCTGAGGACACGGCTTTGGATGCCATCTAGGCCGAAAGCCTTGAGGGTTAACACGCTTAAATGTCTTACTCACGTCGGCCACGGAGAACGAGAGCTTACAGTCCTCGTGAGCAGTGGTGGCCCTGCGTCGGTAGCTCAGTGTTTTCCTCGAAGCGGGCAAAGGTGTTTAGCTAGTCCGGGAGAAAGGCGTCGTTGTCCGCAACGTGGCTGGCTTTCCCTTTATAATCCGTGATTGTCTAAAGTCCCTGCCACATACTTCTTGTGTCTGGCCCATTGAATTGGTTTTTGGTTTGGATAAATTCTAAATCATCATAGAGGAAACAACATCTTCTATGCACTTCCTGATGAACCCAGTCAGAGTCTATACTTCAATACTTGTCTAAGAGGCAACCCGGAACACCTCCCAGTCCGCATGATCAAAACAATCTTCGAGCATAGATTCCGATTGGTCAGACCAACATTAAAACCGTCCTTAACACAGGTACTTCCTGTTTAAGTTTTTGCATATAGGATGGGAGGACAGTTCTGGGAGATTCATGATGGTATTGACATTGGAGAGGTGCAATTCCTATGACATGTGAAAGCCCACTAAGTTGATGGCATTTCGTGACAATGAGTGTCAGGATGTGTTGGTTCATTTTAGTGAACACCTGCCTTAGTCACTTAGGATAGGAGAAAATTGTCTTAGACAGTAGACACACATTACTGCTGTATACAAAATAAACACTGTACATTACACACAACATAAATCGCACATTACCCTTATCATACACTTCTCATATAGCCACACACATAATACTTTGCACATTCCCTTATTCTGTCAGTATTGTACTAAGCAAGCTCAATTTTACCTATTGCTGTTTAGGTATTTGATGGACATGGGAATGAGGGAGTGCTTATACCTGTTCAGCTTACATGTAGGGACCCTATAGTGTCTGCCTGATACTCAGAGTGAAGTACATGGGAGGGATCTGAAATAATTTTCTGCGCTGGTCTGGTAACGGTCAGTTCAGAAATAGTCTGCAGGGAAGGATGTTGCCTCACGCCTATTACATTCATGGCAGTTTGTATCAGGCGGGATTTCAGTTGGACTGATAAATTGGCAAACCAGACTGACGCCATATATCAGGATACTCTATGACTGCATGGTAGAACAGAAGCATTCTTTTCTGGTCAACTCCAAAAACCCTGAGTCACCGTAGGAAATAGAGGCGCTGTTGTACTCTGCAGCAGACACTACTTGGACCTTCCAGCTCAGGACATTGTCCATGTGTACACCCAGGTACTTGTACAAACTAACCTGTGCTATGTTGGCATTGTAGACAACCACAGGCACGTGGTCACAGACAAGATTTGGGGTCAAACACCATCTCCTCTGTTTTCTTTACATTGAGGATGAGGTGGTGCCCATCACACCACTTGAAAAACCTTTGAAACTAAGACCTGTAAACATGGTTGTAGCTTGTCATGTCTGGTTGCATCCAGGGTGGGAAATTAACTTTGTCCAACAGTTACGGTGACCAGTAGATAAAAAAAATACAAATCTACCAGCCACTCTGTGCCATTGTTACAGCTCACTGCCATTGTTACAGCTAAAAACACAAATAACGAATGAGCATGCTTTGTAAAATGTTTCTAAAGCAAGAAATGCATTACTAGTAAGATGTAATGTGGTATATTGCTCAATTCAATTTCATGTTTGTGACCTGAGTCTTTTAACTGTGTAAACAAAACATTAGGAACACCTTCCTAATATTGAGTTGCACCCCTTTTTCCTTCAGAACAGTCTCAATTCGTCAGGGCATGGACTCTACAAGGTGTCGAAAGCATTCCACAGGAATGCTGGCCAACGTTCCTTAAAAATTAAAAAAATAATAATAATCAGCACTGAGCAAATTTCAGGTCTGCTGAGCGCAAACTTGAAAGTTGTGAAAATTCAGGGCAACTTCCAGCTCATGTTTACTGTGAACACTGAGGCTGTACCCGCTTTAAGTTACTATTTCAGATAGTGGTCAAGTAGGCTTCTGTGGCTATTTGATTATAACATAGGCCTACCAGAGTGGCAATGGAGAACGGAGAAAATGCATCACATAAAATGTTAACATGAAACTAGCTGTTCTATCATTCAGTCTACAGTAGCAGACAATGTGTGGTGTTAAAGTAGGCCTACTTTCCATGACATGCAGGGCTTGATATTAACCTGTTTATCCACTTGTCCTTCAGACAAAGAGGTGACTGAAAATGTTGTTTTGATGCAAGAAACCACTTTACAAAATAAAATGCATTATTATTATTCCCATACCATTATTACAGAGAATCAGACAAATTATGCTACCCTCTGACTATTGGCTACTTAGCTTATTCAAGCAAGTCTCAAAATACAAAACTGCCCCCTGCTTGTCATGCCAAGCAGTCTTGCTTTTTTCTCTAACTAGACTAGAGGTCGACCAATTATGATTTTTCAACGCGATACCGATTATTGGAGGACCAAAAAAGCCGATACCGATTAAATCGGCCAATTTTTATTTTATTTATTTGTAATAATGACAATTACAACAATACTGAATGAACACTTATTTTAACTTAATATAATACATCAATAAAATCAATTTAGCCTCAAGTGAATAATGAAACATGTTCAATTTGGTTTAAATAATACAAAAACAGTGTTGGAGAAGAAAGTAAAAGTGTAATATGTGCTATGTAAGAAAGCTAACGTTTCAGTTCCTTGCTCAGAACATATGAAAGCTGGTGGTTCCTTTTAACATGAGTCTTCAATATTCCCAGGTAAGAAGTTTTAGGTTGTAGTTATTATAGGAATTATAGGACTATTTCCCTCTATACCATTTGTATTTCATTAACCTTTGACTATTGGATGTTCTTATAGGCACTTCAGTATTGCAAGTGTAACAGTATAGCTTCCGTCCCTCTCCTCGCTCCTCCCTGGGCTCGAACCAGCAACACAATGACAACAGCCACCATCGAAGCAGCGTTACCCATGCAGAGCAAGGGGAACAACTACTAGAAGGCACAGAGCGAGTGACGTTTGAAACGCTATTAGCGCGCGCTAACTAGCTAGCCATTTCACTTTGGTTACACCAGCCTCATCTCCGGAGTTGATAGGCTTGAAGTCATAAACAGCGCAATGCTTGATGCACAACGAAGAGCTGCTGGCAAAACGCACGAAAGTGCTGTTTGAATGAATGTTTACGCACCTGCTTCTGCCTACCACCGCTCAATCAGATACTTAGATACTTTTATGCTTGTATGCTCAGTCAGATTATATGCAACGCAGGACACGCTAGATAATATCTAGTAATATCATCAACCATGTGTAGTTAACTAGTGGTTATGATTGATTGTTTTTTATAAGATAAGTTTAATGCTAGCTGGCAACTTACCTTGGCTTACTGCATTCGCGTAACAGGCAGTCTCCTTGTGGAGTGCAACGAGAGAGTGGCAGGTCGTTATTGCGTTGGACTAGTTAACTGTAAGGTTGCAAGATTGGATCCCCAGAGCTGACAAGGTGAAAATCTGTCGTTCTGCCCCTGAACAAGGCAGTTAACCCACCGTTCCTAGGCCGTCATTGAAAATAAGAATGTGTTCTTAACTGACTTGCCTAGTTAAATAAAGGTTTATAAAAAAAAATAAAAAAATAAAAAAATAAAAAAAAATCTATGTAAAAAACATAATAATAATACAAAATTAATAAAAAATAAATATCGGCAAATCGGCGCCCCAAAATACCGATTTCCGATTATGAAAACTTGAAATCGGCCATTCCGATTAATCGGTCGACCTCTATTCTAGACAGTGTGAGTGTATATTGGATACCTAACATAGTTTAAGTATACAAAAAGAGTCTTCAGTATTGTTTATAAATTTAAAAAACCTCACTTAAAAATACGTAGATACTGTATACGGGTGATTTTTATTTACTAGGCAAGTCAGTTAAGAACAAATTCTTATTTTCAATGACAGCCTAGGAACAGTGCCCCTGAACTGCCTTGTTCAGGGGCAGAACGACAGTTTTTTACCTTGTCAGCTCAGGGATTCGACCTTGCAACCTTTCAGTTACTAGTTCAATGCTCTAACCACAAGGCTACCTGCCACCCTGATTAACCCATCATTTAAATGGTATTGTGGCAGTCATATTGGATTTAAAGTAACATTTAAGGGGGGGCCCACTAACGTAATTGCAAGAGTAAGGGGTGAACAAATGAAATACAATTTGATTAAAAAATACTAAAAAAAACTGTGTCTGACCCCACTTGCCTTAGAGCAGATTACAAAAACTACAACATGAAAAAAATACATGTGTAACTGTATGCATTTTTGTCAGGCAGTACCTTACAGCACTGAATGAGAACAACTTTGGAAAGTTCTCTATTGAACAGCTTCCAAAAAGTGAAGTTCATCATAAATATTCCTAGTTGATATTTCTGCTTATTGCATCTGTGGGTTTATATTTCCAAAATGCTTTAAGATATCCTAAGGCTGTTTGTATGTTTACTGTATAAAGGGCAGATAATTTACTGTTTGTATCCCCCCTACACTGTTTGTGTTAAGGGGGTGTCACAATATCTATAAATTTAACCACTTTTGTAGTAAAATATTTTTACACAACCATCCATTTCATATATGGGAGACCTTAGAGAAATGCTTTGTTATACCTCGGGTAGGTATATCAAAAACGAAAGCCCTTTGAGGAACGGCCACTAGCCTATTAGGGCATAAGAGAGGCCAAAGCAAAGTGACACTTCATGTTCAAGCTGTCACAAGAGGTCCCTGTTACATATATGTTTGTCACTCTCGTCATTTCTACAGGGGTAAACCAACCAGTTGAGACATTTACCATATCCTTTGTTGAAGATGTCCTTTGCAGATTTGCCAAGGTCACCATATGATGGAGGCACTGCCATTACACCTGTGACAAGAAAAATGGAAGATGAGAAATCTAGCCATTGAAGTACTACTGACTGAGTTCAGCATGTAGCCTACAGAGTGAAATAGTAGTAGCGCCTTTTTGTAGGCACCAAATCCGCCATGGTTCTTTGGACAAAGCCTATGGGGAAATGAATGCCATTTTTGTAGGTTTTTTGAATAAACACCGAAAATAAGGTCTGTGGTAAACAGACTTAGGAGACCTTATGTTTTGTTCTATGAGATAGCTGATGAAAATTAACATCACTTTGTACATTTTAAAGCATTTATGTAACAAAAAAGCACAAAGCCTTCATAATTCATAAAAGTCATGTTAACTGACTGATAGTAGCCTATCTATTAGAAAAAAAAACAAAAGCTCCAGTCTGTTAAGCACAGACCTTGCCTGGAAACCTTGACGTTGAATTGCATTGAATTCTATGTCTGGCAGAAATTAGCATTTGAATCAGGAAAGTTTCCTCTCATGACCTCTACATACTAAAATGTTGAATAAAATTATATTTTAAAGTACTTTACCGGTTGTCTGTGCAGTTGGTCCTTTTGGGGGTAATAATGTGGGTCGATATATCCACAGGAAAGTATAATTACATCAACTTTTCAAAGCGCTGGTAGTGCTTTATAATTTGAATCACCTGAAGCATGTGCAGAACCATGTAAAACACGTGCAAGAGCTTGGCAAGTATGCATGTATTGTATTGTTGTGTGCATGCTTCAGGTGATAGAAATCTGAACACACTACCAGCGCTTTGAAAAGTTGATGTAATCATACTTTCCTGTAATCATACTTTCCTGTGGATATATTGGCTCACATTCCTACCACCAAAATGCACAGACAACCGGTAAAGTACATAAAAATGTAATTTTATTCAACATTCTGGCTTGTAGAGGTAAATTCTGCCCAACATAGAATTCAATGTCGGGTTTCCAGGCAACAGCAGGCATTATTTCGGCATTTATCCCAAAACCCTATTCTTTCCCCATAGGGATTGCTGAACCAACCAGATAACTAATTTCCGGGTTTTAGGACTACAAGCTGGCGAGCTCTATTGCAGCAAGTGTATGACAAAGATGGTATTGCCACAACATGCATGTTGTTGTTTGCTTGTCATCACTGATTGACTAGTGCCAGTATAATCCACCACCCAGTAACTGATTAGATAGGACATTTATGATCATCTCAGCATAGCACCTTGCAAACATTTGAAGGGATATTGCCAGGCCTACAACCACAACCTCCAGACGAGCTTCAATGCCATACAACTCTCCTTCCGTGGCCTCCCATCTGCTCTTAAATGCAAGTCAAACTAAGTGCATGCTCTTCAACCGATCACTGCCCGCACCTGCCCGCCCGTCCAGCATCACTACTCTGGACGGCTCTGACTTAAGTATTTGTAGTCGTCAACATATTCTAGGTGTCTGGTTAGACTGTAAACTCTCATTAAGCATCTCCAATCCAAAATGAAATCGGCTTCCTATTTCGCAACATAGCATCCTTCACTCATGCTGCCAAACATACCCTCGTAAAACTGACCATCCTACCGATCCTCGACTTTGGAGATGTCATCTATAAAATAGCCTCCAACACTCTACTCAACAAATTGGATGCAGTCTATCACAGTGCCATCCGTTTTGTCACCAAAGCCCCATATATTACCCACCACTGCGACCTGTACGCTCTCGTTGGCTGGCCTTCGCGTCATACTCGTCGCCAAACACACTGGCTCCAGGTCATCTACAAGTTTCTGCTAGGTAAAGCCCCGCCTTATCTCAGCTCACTGGTCACCATAGCAGCAACCACCCGTAGCACGCGCTCCAGCAGCTATATCTCACTGGTAACCCCCAAAGCCAATTCCTCCTTTGGCCGCCTCTCCTTCCAGTTCTCTGCTGCCAATGACTGGAACGAACTGCAAATATCACTGAAGCTGGAGACTCTTACCTCCCCCACTAGCTTTAAGCACCAGCTGTCAGAGCAGCTCACAGATCACTGCACCTGTACATAGCTCATCTGTAATTAGCCCATTCAATCTACCTCATCCTCATACTGTATTTATTTATTTATCTTGCTCCCGAGTATCTCTACTTGCACATTCATCTTCTGTACATCCTACCATTCCAGTGTTTAATTGCTATATTGTAATTACTTCGCCACCATGGCCTATTTATTGCCGATACCTCTCTTATCCTACCTTTCTACTGTATTTTTGATTGTATGTTTGTTTATTTTATGTGTAACGTGTTGTTGTATGTGTTGAACTGCTTTGCTTTATCTTGGCCAGGTCGCAGTTGCAAATGAGAACTTGTTCTCAACTAGCCTACCTGGTTAAATAAAGGTGAAATTTTAACATTTTAAAATCTACACAGGTGAAGCTTTGAAGAACATGGTTATCTACAAGCAGCAGCCGTCTTGACATCGATATTAGCACTCCTACGCCTCTGCATTGTCTTACCTAGATCATTCCAATGACTGACAGTGGCGACTTGTTCAATGAAAGTCAAGCTAGCTAACTAGCTAGTAGGGTTAGCAAATAGCCAGCTAACAAACCATCACATCACAGACAGGGATAAAAACGTTGAATAAAAAAATGCACATTTACAATGTCGTCAACGACCATGACTTGCCTTTATCCTTGACAAGGGACCAAACTTTAGCTAGCTGGCTACACGTTTCTCTTCGCTGGATTCTGGCTGGCCATGTCCCCGTCTTGACTTTAGCTAATGGCTCTTTGGCTAGCTAACGTTAGCCCACAAAGACACCTAACGTTAGCTACTGTAGCTAGAAAAAAAGGCTGACATTTAGGCCTAACGTTACTTAGCTACATTTTGCAGGAATATTATAACTTCACCTCAGTTGCTTGGAGCTTTGCGTTGGTGTAGATAGTTGGTTTGACTTGTTTTCAAGCTGTTTCTGACACCGCGTCGCGATACAGTCCTGTCCAGCTGGAGGGCGATGAAGGAGAAACCCATAGAGATAGATAGAGGTCTCTAGAAGAGGCAGCGAGACATCCCACACCTTCAATTTCTGTTTCAATGGAAGTCAATGAACTAAGTAGACCAGACCCAGCTGTTATCGTATTGGTATCTTTGGGAGAGCCAAGTAGACAGGAACTGGCCATTTTTTTCAGTGAACTGTCTTAATTCATCCACCATCTTTGACTCTAGTGCCCACAAACCCATTTTAGCATGGGCAGCACCATTGAGGACTTTCACCATTTTGAAGTAGTCAACTTGGTGGAACTTCATATAGGTTACGGAAGGTTCACATAATTACTTCCATGTCAACAGGAGGGATCAGCCAATGAATTATACTTGTGAGCAATCATTCCATAACTGCAGGTGGCAGCAAATCACATACCTTGACTTTTAAACCCTTTCAGTTTGTTTGCCAACTCATAGAAGTTGTAGAAGAAAATGGGACTACTTCAAAATGGAGATGGGCTCAATGATGCTGCCAAAGACAGTACAGTATGAGGATAGGCTAAAACTGCTTCTCCAATAGAAACCCTGCTCACACTTGGCTAGCTAAGTTCATACGTAGAAACACGGCATCGAGTCTTACGACGCAGAACTGTGCCTATGCAGGCCGTCAAATCAAAGGCACTCTTTCGATATAAAGTTGTCTTTGACATAAATGAAAATATGTTAGTTTGTCACTTTCACAAGGTTGGAGTAATAACATGTTGAACTACTGAAGAAATTGGCTAAAATCTAGATTGCCTTTAAATTTCGAGAACATTAACAACGAAGGAAGAATTTCTCACTTCTCTCATTAACTTTTCAAACCCCCGCCTGGTCTGTTTCACAAGCGTTCCCGGAAGTCTCACGATGTTGCGCCTCTGGATTTAGAAACTCTGTGGCACTGCGCATACTCTCACAGACGCAATAATGGGACAGATACAATGTTGCGTCCTCTAACTATCTTTATGGAGAAACCGCAACAACAAAACAACCCTCAAGACCCTGTAAATGTAGCTGCTCGTTTATTTGCCTGTCTAAAACAAAGTAGGATGACCTGAGTTATGCGCTAATTTGATTATTTGTAAGTCCATATTTGAGTATTAAGTTAATAAAAGACTAAAACACTTGAAAATTAATGTATTTATTAACTTAATGCAATTGTCTTCACGAATAATATATCTGGCAACTGGAAGCAGTCTTTACCCTCACCATAGCAACCATGGTGCTTGCCTTAATATGTAGCCCCAGAACCATATATTTAAGCCATGTTTCCATTGCCACTTTGAAGTCAACCTTGGTGGGCTAGCTAAAATTATTTCCACTGCCTCCAGAAATGTAAAATGATGCCATGTTGATAGGTAGCCAATATGTGAATGCAGCTGGCTTCGCTAATGTTGCTAGCAAGATGTTGAAGAATGTAATTCATCTTCACCATGTTGTAACTAACGTCACCCCCATACTTAGAACCTTGTATTTAGTGTACTGACGTTAGCTAGCTAATCAGTTAGCGACGTCGCTAGAATAACTGGCTAACTAGCTTAAGTCCTCCCTTGCTCGTCATGGCATTGGCTATTAGCTAACCAAGCAAACGAGACAACGTTTGATATGATTTAGCTAGCTTTCAATACGACCTGACCAACTACAATCCATGCTAGCTCACGTTAGCCAGCTTGTTTCAACTCTGTTTTGCTAGCTAACTTTAGGTAGCTAGCATTCGTGGGCTGACTTTTAATACAAGTTTATTGTGTAGTCCAAAAATTAATGAAGGATCCAGCTGTGGTGGTAATTCGTGTCATGTCTGACTACTGCAGTACTGCTTGTCCATGTGCTAGCTAACAGTAACAAGCCCAGACGAGATAGCTAACGACGTGTCATTGAGCTGGCACCAGTTGTCCATCGAGCCAGCTCGAATTTGGTCCTAAATTTAAAGGCTTTTAGGACAACCTTTAGAATTTTTAATATTGTTCTAGTTCTATACATTCAGAATAGCATTGTTTAAATATTCACCGTGTTATGTTAATGGTAAGCTAACATGGCTTCCATAGACCTGACATGTAAATTCCGTCACGTTAGTATGTTAAATCCATGCTTAGTGTAATGTAAATGCTTCATAATGTAGAAACCGCATTGTCCCAACTCAAAATACATGGCTCTCTGCATGTACACGTTTTTGTAACCTTTATTTCAACTAGGAGTCCCACTGAGTCCAAGGTGTCTTTTGCAAGGGAGCCCTGCATCTACAACTACCTCTTTACCTACTGTATTTATTTATTTAGCTCCTTTGCACGCCATTATTTCTATCTCTACTTTGTACATTCTTCCACTGCAAACCAACCATTACAGTGTTTTTACTTGCTATATTTTATTTACTTCACCACCATGGCCTTTTTATATTTTTATTTATTTATATATTTTGTTTGCCTTCACCTCCCTTATCTCACCTCACTTGCTCACATTGTATATAGACTTATTTTTCACTGTATTATTGACTGTATGTTTTACTCCATGTGTAACTATGTGTTGTTGTATGTGTCGAACTGCTTTGCTTTATCTTGGCCAGGTCGCAATTGTAAATGAGAACGTGTTCTCAACTTGCCTACCTGGTTAAATAAAGGTGAAATAAAAAATTAAAAAAATAAATCTTACATGATAGATCTATATTAATAATTTAATATGTAAATAGCTATTTAAAAATATTAAAGTATTTCTGGTGAAGCAGTCAGATTTTCTCTACAGTTAGTTTCAGGATGTTTGTATTTTGTTCACAGCGGGATTACTATAACTGGTGTCAGAAACACTTCAAGAAACCTGAACTAACGTTAGATATCTAGCTAAACTACCAGCATTCTGCAAAGCTTGATGGGTGTTGTTGGAAAACTCTTCTAGTGGTCAAAACAGAAACAGGTGTTCTAGCTAACTAAACAATACACAATGTTACACTGAATCAGCACTTTGACCGTCAGAGAAGTAAGAAAACTTGACCTGAAGTGACATTAACTAGGCTAATGAGATCAGGATGAACACACATGCTTTTTTACCCTAGCAGAGACCTGACATGTAAACTCAGTCACGTTAGTATGTTAAATCCATGCTTAGACTCTGGACCTCAGTCACAATAGGAATCCAAAATGTAAACTGCTCAGAATAGCTCTGAGCGAATTCCCAGAATCCGCTTTAATCCACTGCACTCTGACTATCTCGTGCAGATAATGTGTCACCATGTCCTCTAATCGTGTAGCTAACTGAATTACTGCCTTGCACTCATCCTTACACACACACACACATAGGGCTCCGGGGTGACTTTTCACTAAGTACAGTTCTTGGATCAGCTTCCCCTTCCCAATACTAACCTTAACCATTAGTGGGGGAAATGCTAAACTGATCCAAGTTCAGTATCTATTGGCAATTTCACCCTACTCTCACCTTCTCGATTGAAGAATCACATCCAAGACGACAGACCCTTGATTTCTACTGTTTAATGATGGTAAAGACACTTGTCATTTGCAGGACATTATTGATTAACCCAATACAACCACACTGGCTGTTATTGCTACATTTGCATTACATTGGTAGTCAATTACTGTATCTTGAAGATAAGTAACATACCGCTATAACCACACCAGTGATAAGGATTAGTAACATTTTTATTAGAGGGGTTAAAAGTGACAACTAAGAACAAATTCAAGAGAGAAAAGCCATCATTCATAAGTATGTATATAACATCTTAGCAGAAAACTATGAATTTGCAGCTAGCTACCTAGCTCACATGCACATGAGCTGGCATTACACAAACCAAAAGATTTATGCATTAGGAACTAGTTGGAATTATAAGAAAGGTGGGGGGGAAGGTAAAGACTCAACCAGTAACGGGTTACGATCTAGGCCTAGTAGTACAAGTAACTATTCCACAGCTGAAATTCCAAATAAAACATGGGATGGATATAGGACAAAACCCACTGGACTCAAACTGATTGATAGAACATTGTTCCTACGCCATTTCAATAAAAACATTCAATGTGATGACGTTGAATCACTGTGGAAAACTGATTGGATTTGCAAAAAGTTATCAAACGAAGGAATTTCAGGAATTGTTTTATTTCATGTTAGTCGACAACGCAATCAAATAACTAGATGTTGAACTCACGTTTGTGCCCAGTGGGAAGTAATACTTCATTGTTTTACAAATATGTACTAAGTGGGTTGTAACCAATACCATTAATGGCAGTTTCAGACCTGATTTGAGTTACTGTGGGGGACTTTGTGATGGTTTGCATTTGTTTTCAATGATTTGGGTGAAAGGGTGATTGAAATAAATCCTATACATAAAAGCACATTGTGTTTCAAACAAATATAGTTCTGCACAACTGTAAACATATTCCTGCTGAAGTGCATATTGCAATAACCTTTTAGTACATCAAATACCTATAAAAAAATGGTATTTACATATACCAAATTAAATAAATTAAGATGCAGTCAAAATTAAGTCCAAGGGATCTGTGGAAGAAGTAAAAATACACATTTTTTCAATTACTTTGTAGGGATTGATATCCTTGTATGTTATTCTAATCGTGAATCTTGGTCAATTACTATTTTACAAGCTAGTACAAAACTCAACAAAATTCAATATTTGAGATATGCATTTCCTACACAGACAATGTTACTATAACAACTAAAGCTATTGGCAAATGGAATGGTATTTAAAACAATTGTTCACCATTTTCCATTCCATAGTTTTGGCTGCTTTTTGCGATCTCCTAAGTAACAACCCTGGTTACGGTAATGTCTAGTTAGGACAAGGCAGGATAATAACTGAACAATACAAATATTATAAAGGAAACCAAAACAGTTCATTTCAAAATGAGCCATGAATGACTCATTCAGCATTCTAGTAATACTGTCAAAACCACAGTAGTGTCTTAAGGAATGCAGAAGCTTTACACACTACCTAAAGAAACAATGGCAAACAAGTAACAAGACCGGTCACAACATCTTGAACTATGTTATTGCTATACATAAATTCAGCAACAGTATCATCTGTGACGTTTTGATATTGCCTTTAAGGTGGTCCATACTTGTATTAGAACTAGAGTCCAGATAAAACATTGAAAGAAACATGTCAATAATATTATGAAAAGTGCCCTAACTTCTCAGGATATCTAGTGAACACACAATAGCCCATTTCACTAACGCTGTTGAATTTTAGATTTCAACAAACTTTACTGACTTAAAATAATGTGTTTGGTTACAATAGGCTGCCTGAGAATTCTGCTTTTATGTTTCCCCAAACCTATAGCTTGCCGTTACCCCAATTTTCTATCAGGTTGCAAGTTAAGAGCTTTTAAGGCTCACACACATTGCAACGAATGTGCATCTAGCGTTAGTCTGCCGATCATTCACATTTTTCAAGCAATTCTACATGTAAAATGAGTGTCCACTTGGTTTGCAAATTATGTTCAAAGGTGCTAACTACTCCCGACCAGCAAACCCTATTGGTGTGTCTGAGCCCTTAAGCATTGAAATGGTAGCCTGGTAGTAGCAGATCAGTTTGTGCTTTAGTCAACTCCTCTGTCGAGTTTGTTGTCATGCCATAATCAGATTGTATACCATAACAACAGAAGAGGAATTGACTAACTCCTCTGTTGAGTTTGTTGTCATGCCATAAACAGATTGTATACCATAACAACAGAAGAGGCACTGACTAAAGCACATACATATCTGTAACCAGATTATTGATCTTGTGGCAAAAGTTGTGGGACATTTTTTTTTTTTTACTCATCCCCTTTCAAATGAAGAGAGAAAATTGATAAAAGGATCAGTCCCAAATGGCACCCTATTCCCTATGTAGTGCACCACTTTTGATCAGAGCCTTATGGGCCCTGGTCAAAAGTAGTGCATTACATGGGAATAGGTTGTCAATTTAGACACAAGCCTTACTTTAATCCCTTTTAACAGGCTGACATGGGACAGAATATGAGGAGTCACATCTCTGTCTGTACCCGGTCACATCATGGCACCAATAGGATCCCAGAAGCCATCTCAGTTAGCAATCTCTTGTAGATATTGGAATATAAAGTTCATATCACATAACCACAGTTAGCAACTTCTTTCAGAGGGCAGTAGCAAAAATAGCACGACAGGGCTCAAAGTCACCAGTAGTGTCTATTAGATGAGATCAATGTCCTTGTGGCTGCATCACAGACAGGTGTCCTCTACCACCTAGTACCCAATCATCCTCCTGATCATGGCGGGTTTAGAGAAGGGCCAGCCGTACTCGTTGGGCACAGGGCCGTTGACGTTGCATTCGAAGAAAGAGAACATGGGGAACCAGATGCGGGCCCTGCGACTCTGCTGGTAGGCCCTGGTGTTAGCCAGCGTGTGGTAGTACAAGAAAAGCCTGGTTGTGATGTAGAAAGCAATGAAGACGTCGATGGAGTAGTGTTCATGGGCCGCCAGGATAAAGAAGATCCCAAACAAGTTTAGGACCCAAGATAAGGTGTGGATGAAGTTCCAACCCCTCGGTGTGTCTGTTGATGTACACAAAAGCAGCAAATTGATGAGTTAGAAAGTTGAATTTCAGTCATGTTAAAACTCAGATTGTGCCCCAAATGACACCCTATTCCCTTACATAGTGCACTACTTTGGACCAGAGTCCTATTGCCTCAAGAGTGCATTGAATGACATCTTTATTGATTCTGGTCTCAGTGTAGACCCATTATCTGTATGCGATTTTCAAATCAGTCAAACTTAATTTATAGAGAACATTTCTCACAGAGAATGCATTTCAAAGTGCTTAACAAATAAAACAATAAAAAAAGGTGAGAACATTAAAAACCTAATACATTTTCTAAAATGAGAAACTCAAAAGAATTGTAAAACAATAATAAATTAACAGTGGACATGAGACTAATGAATTAAAATAAATTGAAATAAATAAGATGTATAGAATGTGATCAAATAGTATGGCTAAAAGCACACCAAGTAAAAGCACGGCTAAAAAGATTATACAGTAAAAAAGTTTCTGAAGCCCCTCCCCTCCGGTAGGCTGTTCTAAAGGCCAGGACCATAATGGCTAAAGGCAGCCTGACCTTTGGAACAACTAAAAGGCCGGACCGACTGGACACATATCTTAAAAGCATATCATACACGTATTCGGGTGCAAGGCCACGTAGTGCTTTGAAAAGCTTTAAAAACGTTTTAAAATTAACTCTAAAACTAGCAGGCAACAAATTCAGGGACTTTAAAAATAGGTGGTATGTGTGCTCTCCTTCTGGTCTTCGTTAGCACACATGCTGCTATAAAACAGTTTAAAATCTGTCAGTGGCTCAGTTGGTAAAGCATGGCGCTTGCAACGACAGGATCCTGGATCTGATTCCCACTGGGGTCACCCACTGGGACAAAAGCGTCAGGTAAATTGGCATATATTACTATACTGTAAGTGGTCTGGTCTTGATGCCCTTCATGCAGTTACAGCTAATGGACACATGATGGCAACAAAGGGACAACACATGATGTACATAAGTTCTTCCCACTTACAGTCAATTACAATTATTGTCTGCAACAGGTGACAGTGAAAGTAACAGTAAAATGATATGGAACACTTACATTCTGTCACAAAGAAGTTGAGCATGGTGATGACCACTGTGTGACCGCTGAACATGTAGTCACCACATGTGTGGACACCTGTGAGAGACATTCCAAATCCACTCCAGATGGCCAGAGCTCGATGCAGTTTTGCCCACATGTCACCATAAATCTCAGGGAAAGAGAAGTTAAGTGTCACTATTGAGATTTTACCCTGTCGCGAGAAGAAAGAAAATTGCTACCCATAGTGTTTTTACAGTGCGGCCAGATTGTATCTATAAAAAGCTACACGTGTGTGTGTGTGTGTGTGTGTGTGTGTGTGTGTGTGTGTGTGTGTGTGTGTGTTATGATGAGATCATCCTCAACCTGGAGGAAATGCTGATGTATGTGTGTGCATGTGCATGGAGCTGTAGTACCTTTCCTGAGCACTGCAGGTGCTGTCCTGGCACTGACAGAGAGGTGACGAACATGGTGATGCAACGCAGCATGAACACTGTCCCCATGAGGCTGCACAGGCGCCGCAGCAGAACTGACCTTCAGCAGAGCAGACGTTACACATGAACTAGACCAGTGGTTTTCAAACCTCTCCTCTGGGACCCCCGCAAGTTTCACAACTTTGTTGTAACCCTGAACTAACTCACTGATTCAAGTAGTCAAAAGGCATAATAATTAGTTGATCATTTTAATGTGGTGTCCTAGCTCTGGAATAGTTCAAATAAATAGAACGGGTGGGTGTCCCTAAGGAGAAGTAAAAATAAATTAAAAAAATTAAACCCTGGACGAGGTAAAACATTCTACAATTCTATTCATTTAATGGTGAAATTCTAGATACTAGTTTAAATAATGTCTAGGCTATAGGTGTGACGAACATATTTTCCTATGGACCAGTCAGTAGCCAGTACTCTACCTGTGCTTGTGCAGCAGCAGAACTAGCAGCCAGATATTACACAGGATCACTCCACATGCCTCTGCCATGGCAAAGGCCCATGGTATTCTAGGTACACTGTTAAGAGAAATAAATGGTTATTGGCTAATCTACTTAAATGCAAGCTGCCTGGTATTGAGCATTTTGATTATTTTCCCAGGCTTGGCTAATGTTTATGAAGTATCACAACCATTAACAGATAATAGCCAATAATAATAATAATATGATGATGAAGAATAATACACTATCAACGTTCAATATGACTTAATTGAAAAAACGAAATAGCCTAGTAGATGCAAACTGCAAGCCTAATCCAGTGCAACTGGAAAAATACACCTGACAAACCTGCATGAGGTTAAGGCAAACGGCAAGCCACCTCTTGCACCAAGATAAGCCTCTATGTCAGGTATGACAACCTGCCAGTCAGACAATAAACGTAGGGCTACATTTAGCATAGATGCTGCTTTCTCATTTAATTGTTTATTTTATTTAACCTTTATTAACTAGGCAAGTCAGTTAAGAATAAATTCTTATTTACAATGACAGTCTACCCCGGCCAAACCCTAACCCGGGCAACGCTGGGCCAATTGTGTGCCGCCCTATGGGACTCCCAATCACGGCCGGTTGTGATACAGCCTGGAATCGAACCAGGGTATGTGGTGACGCCTCTAGCACTGAGATGCAGTGCCTTAGACCGCTGCTCCACTCGGGAGCCCACATGGTATAGAGAAGACGGAACCACTGGTTGCCCTCTAGGTTACAGAGAGCTGGTAGTCCCAAACTACCAGGTGTGAAACAGGGAAGGGACTCAGGGGGTATGCTAATTTGGTATAGAGCAGACCGAACTCACTCTATTACATTAATCAAAACAGCAACATTTTACATTTGGCTCAATTTTAAAATAAAATTTTCTTAACAGAGAAAAATGTCCTCCTGTGTGCTACCAATATTCCCAGCCCACTGACACTCCTATCAGAACACAGCAAAATCACAGTCTACTTGAACAGAGCAATACTCAATCATGAGGCATCAAAGCCAAAGGAACTGAATAATATTAAGAAATGCTATAGCTGGAAGGAATGTAGTGTGGAAACCTACCAAAAAACAAGCCCACTCATCTTGCCAACAGTAATCTGAAACGTTATCACACTATGAGTAAGTCCAACTACACTCTCAGTTAGAACAAGCTGGACATTCAAGTCCTGTGTGGCTCAGTTGGTAGAGCATGGTGCTTGCAAAGCCAGGGTTGTGGGTTCGATTCCCACGAGGGACCAGTACAAATAAAGTATGAAATGTATGCACTCAGTACTACCAGTTGCTCTGGATAAAAGCGTCTGCTAAATGACTAAAATTGTCAATAGCAATGCGAGTCATCATGAACAAAAGGTCAAGCAAGCAATCTACTCAAAGTAGAAGAATTCAAGAAAACCATTAATGGCAGGGCATGCTATTTAGATTCAGAATAGGCTATGGTTGTGTCCCAAATGGCACCTTATGCCTGTATAGGTGAAACACTGAACACCATTGCAAAAACAAACAAGAGTTCATATTGGACAAATTCAAGTAGCGTAAGTTCAGTTTGGTTCCTAGTAAAATGTTATCACCACAGCATCAGTTATGTTGACATTCGAAACAGAGGTGTTTGCTGAACACGCAGGTCTACATGTACATTACTTAGGATGTGGGGATCAGCATGATCAACAGCAACCCACCTGTCTAAGAAAATGTCTGGCAAGGGCGGGTAGGTGCGCATGTCCGGCACCCTCTCGTGCACGATCACCATGACGAAGGAGGTAAATCCAAACACGAACACAACATAGATGGCACTAAGCGCCGTCTTCCAGTACTCAGGGTCCAGCCTCCTGCTCCCTCCATGCTTGTACTTCCCATTTGTATACTGAAGATACTGCTCTCCAACCGGTGCAGTGTCTGTGTTAGAGTTATCACACTCTCTACTGGAGTCTCCATTGCAGTGCCAGTCCCCACCGCCACCCTGAGGGGAGTGTCCGTCGAACGGGACCCCCAGCTCCTCCAGGATGTCCAGGTTTTGTTTCTGCAGCTTGCGGAGGGACACCATCAGCCTCTTGATATCCCCCAGCACCTTGAGCTCAAGCGGGGGAGAGCGTAGGTCATACTCGCTGAGGGTGAGTAAGGACATGCCATCCAGACGGTGCTTGTTGCACAGCAGGTCAACATAGTGGCAGAAGCCCTCTTCCTTCAGCCACTTGGCTACATGCTTGGTGGTCCACTGTCGGATGTTCAACTGGGTGCTGCTAGACATCTCCAGTTCACTCTGAAAACTGTAAAAAACAAACAAAAGATTAATCTTGACTCCAAGAACCAAATCTTGCATGTGCCCTTATTAAATCTGTCACGAGATAAATGCATATCACGTGAAAAGATATGAGGAATAAAAAAGGAAGTCCCCAAATCTATTGCAGCAGTCAGTACCCAGTACTTTTACGAAAGAGAAAACACTGCAACACTGTGCCATTACATAGAGAACTAGTCATCCACCATCTCCACTGAATCAGCATTTCAGAAATACTGTTGGTTCCCTATAAAGCCAAGCAAGACTTCAACATTTGTCAAATCAAATTGTCACATGCGCTGAATACAACAGGTGTGGACCTTACCGTGAAATGCTTACTTACAAGCCCTTAACCAACAATACAGTTTAAAAAATAGAGTTAAGAAAATATTTACTAAATAAATTATAGTAAAAAATTGAAACGAACACAATAAAATAACGAGGCTATATACAGGGGGTGCCGGTACCGAGTCAATGTGCGGGGGTACAGGTTAGTCGAGGTAATTTGTAAAGTGACTATCCTAAGATAATAAACAGTGAGTAGCAGCAATATCACTGACAAGAGGCACATACTATCCACTGCTTCAAGACAAACTTCACCTTCTCCTCCCGTCTGGTTGTTAAATTGTGGTCACTAAAAACAGTTTTCCACTGAAACGTATGTATTCCTATGAAAGGACTTAGCCTAGCCTACAGTACACATTGTCAGACTTCAACTTATGTACTTATCTACCTATATCCCTCAAGTACAGAAACTGTGTGTCAAGCTGATATTGACGACAGACAAAGGAACAGAAACAGTTGCTTAATCTTGAGAGCCACACCCTCCATTATTCCATTGTGGAATACCAGAGTTGTTACATATAGGGTAAAGAGCAACTTGAACTAGACTGCTTGCTTCTGTTTAGAGAACAGAGCAACCATCTGTTACATTCTTTCAGGTGGGGCTGTGTGTCACAAGGACAAATTAAAAAAAAAAAAAAAACTTCATAAAAAGACAGCCCAACAATGCAGCAGCCCATCGATGCTGAACAAAAATATCAAAGCAACATGCAACAATTTCAAAGATTTTGCTGAGTTACAGTTTATATAAGGAAATCAGTCAATTGAAATAAATTCATTTGGCCCTAATCTATGGATTTCACATGACTGGGCAAAGGCTCCGCCATGGGTGGGTATAGGCCCACCCACTGGGTGCCAGGCCCAGCCAATCAGAATGAGTTCTTCCCCTACAAAAGGCCTATATTACAGAAAGCATGATGGTGCACTTACTACGTGCAAATGCTAAAAGAAAGGAATGAGGTGGGTAGATAACTAAGTTTATCATTGTAGCTAAGTATTTATAAACAAAAAAACATATCTTAAACGTTTCATTCATTTTTGTTCTATTATCTATACAATACAGGCATAAATGATTTTGGCCCAATAGGCCTGGCATATTCCCATGTTCAAGGAGCTTTCCGTTCTGATTGGGTTATTTTGCCTAAAGCCATTTAGGCCTACCTATAGTTGTTGTTTTAGCATAGTTGTGAGCATTTAGAGGTTTTTAGCGGAGCAGTTGGAAAGAGGCTGGAGCGCCTGAGCGGGGCTCAAGCACTACTCCATGAGCGGGATTTCCAACTGCTCAACTCCATCATAAATCATGGAGTTGAACTTAATCGGCTAACTTGGCAGAGGACAGTGTTCTAATGACAGGAAGTACGATTATTTCTACTAACTCAGATCTTTTCGACTCCTTCATTTAAAATAACTAATCTTCCGACTCAGTTCGTTAATTTGGGTCAGATGAACTGAAAAGTAGAAATAGTAATGATTCTACAATTCTCGTTCACAATAAGGGGATTATTGGAGCTGTTATTTGTGACAGACTTGTAAAACGGTGTTTTAAACAATGTACATTGTTGATTACTAGGCATACAAATAAGATAATATCTTGGAACATTTGAAACGAGGTCTAGTTGTGGCCGCAACCGGACTAAATCGTGAACGATTTGACAGAAGACATTACTTCTCTGCAGTGAGGGTGATATGAACACAATATCGTTCGCGGGCTGCAGCAGCACCCCAAACTATTCGAGTTCGTTGAACAGAGGATGTGTATGTTTTAGTTCTACAAAGCTGTGTCCATCATAACAATCAATTATCAATTAATTGCATTAATTCTTGCACAATGTGATCAATGATCAGTCCTAAACATGTATTTTTATTCTCTGCCTGCACATCACTACTGTGTACAGTGTCCCTGTCAATACAAACTGTCCCCATGTGATGGTATTTCCCCACTTAAGTATTGCACCCATTAAACGCAATACAGATAACTTGTGGGCTTTTAACTAATATCAAATACACAATACACAGAGAATGATGGTGACATCTCTGGCAACAGCCTAGTCTTTAGCAGGCCAGGCAGGGATGACGGTGGCTACAGTAGTTAGCTGATACAGCTGAGGACTTTAGTTAACTGACATTAGCTAGCTAGATAGTTAACTAACTACACGACTGACTGATATACCGCCAAGCCCAGTAAGCTTGTTGTGTAGCTACCTAAAAATATGCAGAACACATTCCCATGCTCAGAATACATTAGTTAGCAACAAAGCGTACATTCAGGCATAGCGTACCAGTTAGCTAGCATGCTAACGTTAGGCTGATACGGTAGCTAGTAATCTAGCAGTAAATACTCACCAGAATTCAGATTAAACTTTTAGCTGCCGCGGCGAGTAATATGACTAGCTATATGGCATCTCACTTGAATCTGACGAAGCTATAGTTACGTTTAGTGCAATAAGAGGATTGAGGCAAATCATTTCGCCCGGCTGCTGATTATAGTATCTGCTTTGCTGTTGACATTACCAAAAAGGAGCGACGACCGTAAGTACTAGAAGAGCCGCGCACAGGCGGGCTAGTCAGTTTTCTTGTACTATGACCTCTACTGGTGAAATTACAGTATCGGTATGCAAAGCACAGTAAGTCGTCCAATGCATTGTTTATGACCCATAAAATAACCTATAACATAATGTAGAATATATACAAATGTGGTGGGTCAATCACTGTAGCCGACCTTAGCTCTATGTAAAGTTGCAAGACATATGTACGATTTAAGACATAGGTCTAAATTTAACTACACAAACAGACATAAATCAGGTCATTTTAATTTTAGACTGAGGGGAAGGAAGGACACCTGTTCCTGTCACTATACACAGGCCTATCTAAAGCCTCAACTAGGCTAATTACCACCCTACAACATCAGAAAATGAAGAGGAAAGATAGCTAATATCTCATAGGAGCCCATTTTACCAGTGTTGTAATTGTGCCTTTTAAAACATGTTCTATTGAATCTTATTTAAAGCTCTCACAATGTCTGAAAGGGACATTTCATTGCACTGTGTACACTACACTGTATCCTGTGCATATGACAAATAAACATTGATTTGTATGTTGATTGTGTGGTACCAGTATCGCACATTGACTCGGTACTGGTACCCCCTGTATATAGCCTCGTTATTGTTATTTTATTGTTGCTCTTTTATTTTTTACTTTAGTTTATTTAGTAAATATTTTTCTTAAAACTGCATTGTTGGTTAATTAAGGGCTTGACAGTAAGGTCTACACCTGTTGTATTCAGTGCATGTGACAAATACAATTTGATTGGAAGTAGTCCAATTAACGAGAAAATAAAAACTTCCCCATGCAAACTAACATCATCTATCGGGCACACCTGCAGCAGGTCATTTACATCTGCAACATCACCCTGCAAGAACAGAGATCACAGAATGACAGCCAGATGATTGATGACTATGATCATTTTAGATAATGGCATTGGCAGGGATACACATTGCTGACAACATCTTTGTGCGTTGTTTTCTCCACATTGTTTTATGTCAGGAGAAACAGTAATCAACATTTTGGTTTACTTTAAAATGCCATTACAAACTTCAGCCAACTTTAGCTAAAACTCAACGGCAGTGATGGGGCAACAGTAAAATTAATAAAACATGGTAAAATAAACTCAAATATTTGGTTTGATGTTACTTGAAGATGACTGGGCCCTATACACTTCCATTGGTTGTGAGCTAGCTGTGGCAAAAACTAGCTGTGGTGGCTGTTAATAATTTTTTGAATCTTTAAAAAAACAAAACATGGAATACAGGTTCTCCTGGCATATAAGCCACTTTCAGGCTGAGGAACCATCTAACATTAGGTTGTAAAATACTGACTGTTGTGAAGGGTCATGCCACTCCTACAGTCTTCTAATTGTCTCCAATTATCCTGGGTTACACCTCTTTCCTTCACACCTGTTTCCATTCCCAAATCACCTCTCCTCTGCCTTTTTCACCTCTTTCTGTTTCCTCCTTACACACTAGAATAGTTTGCATGGTGATGTCACGGCGTGGCCCCATCTGTCCTCCCATTGGGCATAATACACTGCTCAAAAAAATAAAGGGAACACTTAAACAACACAATGTAACTCCAAGTCAATCACACTTCTGTGAAATCAAACTGTCCACTTAGGAAGCAACACTGATTGACAATAAATTTCACATGCTGTTGTGCAAATGGAATAGACAAAAGGTGGAAATTATAGGCAATTAGCAAGACACCCCCAAAAAAGGAGTGATTCTGCAGGTGGTGACCACAGACCACTTCTCAGTTCCTATGCTTCCTGGCTGATGTTTTGGTCACTTTTGAATGCTGGCAGTGCTCTCACTCTAGTGGTAGCATGAGACGGAGTCTACAACCCACACGAGTGGCTCAGGTAGTGCAGTTCATCCAGGATGGCACATCAATGCGAGCTGTGGCAAAAAGGTTTGCTGTGTCTGTCAGCGTAGTGTCCAGAGCATGGAGGCGCTACCAGGAGACAGGCCAGTACATCAGGAGACGTGGAGGAGGCCGTAGGAGGGCAACAACCCAGCAGCAGGACCGCTACCTCAGCCTTTGTGCAAGGAGGTGCACTGCCAGAGCCCTGCAAATGACCTCCAGCAGGCCACAAATGTGCATGTGTCAGCATATGGTCTCACAAGGGGTCTGAGGATCTCATCTCGGTACCTATTGGCAGTCAGACTACCTCTGACTACTCGCTACTTGCAATATAGCCTAACAAGTTGTTATATTTAAGCAATAAATCATGAGGGGTTTTGGTACAGTATATGGCCAATATACCATGGCTAAGGGCTGTTCTTACGCATGATGCAATGTGGAGTGCCTGGATACAGCCCTTAGTGTTGGTATATTGGCAATATACCACAAAACACCTGAGGTGCCTTATTGCTATTATAAACTGGTTACAAATTAAACTAGAGCAGTAAAAGCAATGTTTTATCATACCCGTGGTGTCAGCCAATCAGCATTCAGGGCTTGAACCACCCAGTTTATAATGGCTTTTATAAACTGGGTGGTTTATATATTTTTTTAAATCTTGGAATTTGGGGAAAGTTACACCAGCATTTTGCAACCCTACGTGCAGGCTTGATGTGGACTGAAAAGCTAGGCCTCTAAAGAAGGCCTTATGAGATATGTAACGTATTGTCATAATATATTTATATTTTTTATTTCACCTTTATTTAACAAGGTAAACTAGTTAAGGTAAGCAAAGAAAGTCATGACCTGGCTGTTAACAATGATCTGGAAAGCCTCCTGGGGATTCAGGTCTCCCCATTCAGGATCAGATCTCTTCAGAGCCCTGAGGATGAGGACGTCACAGAACCCGATGGTCGGGATGGATATTATGTATGGCACGATGATGACGGGACTGGAGAATAAACTGGGATCAAGTAACAATGCAGTCCCATTGGCTACTGTGATAGCCCAAACACCAACAGACATAAGAACCCTGTAAGTCAGGCCCTTCCTCACATGTAAAGTGATTGGATGTACCATAGCCTGGAAGCAGTCCAGACACATACAGGTCATGAAGAGAGGTCATCCAGTTGAGCTCAAAGCATTGATGAAATTGAAAGTGCATTCGAACTCCCAGTTGTGCCCAATTAAATAGTTTCACACACCTGGGGGGATGAAAACTAAGAAAACCAAGTCCATGATTGTGAGGTTTAGCATGAAGACGTTGTGGTGGGGTGCCTTTCCTGTTTCTCTGCAACGGCTCCGAAAGGATGACAACACATGCAGTGGACCCAAACAGGAAAGTGACCACACCGAAACAAGCCCAGACTATTATACCGACCATCATGTCATTGCTCCAAGTAAAGTAAGCTAGTTCCCCAGAGTTATTTTAGTTTAAAGTTGACTGTAGCTGTAGCAGTGGAGATTAAATGTTGTTATACCTAAGATATGTATAAATCTGAGAGAATCTAGGAGCAGCAAAATGTGCACATCAATGCTAGTTCTGTATACAACAGATGTTTTTAAATAGGTAAGTGGAACCATAGGGGGATACCTAGTCAGTTGTATAACTGAATGCATTCAACTGAATTGTGTCTTCCGCATTTAACCCAACCCCTCTGAATCAGAGAGGTGCGGGGGGCAGCCATAATCGGCATCCACGTCTTTGGCACCCGGGGAACAGTGGGTTAACTGCCTTGCTCAGGGGCAGAACGACAGATTTTTACCTTGTCTGCTCGGGGATTTGATCCAGCAACCTTTTGGTTACTGGCCCAACGCTTTAAAAACTCCCTAGCTTTGCATATACAAGTTTTATTGTTATGTTTTATTTATTTTTCTTTGCATATGCAAGTGTCACTTCTACAGAGTAAAACTCCACTAGGGTGGCTTGTCAACATGGATTGATTTTGCAAACCAAATAGACACAACCAGGTGCAGAGTCATAAGGTAGAGCAATGGATAACATTTGTTTTAGCAGTACTGGAAACATTTACATTTGGTCCTCCAGCTTCCTGTTCCATGATCTAACTATTACACAATGCACCAAAAGCTGTGTTAAAAACAAACCATGTAATGTCTGGTATTTTTTATTTGTCTAAGGGTAACAGACAGGGATGACAACATTCTTCTCTAATATTCACCATAACCTTCAAGTTGCATTAATCAGAGTGTAATCTCTCATGGACTGACTATGTAACATAAATGGTATCGTAACATATGTCAAAAGACTGTGGGATGCGAAGACTACTGGGCAACAGTTGTTCCAGTTCACAGGTTTTTGGTCACTGGTAACTTGAACAAATTGTGATTTAGATGGTGTTCACTTCTTTCGAAATTCGTAAGGGGACATTTGGCCCATAGACTTTCTCGAAACTTGCAGAGAGAGGAGGTTGGAGCTACCGCCCTACTTCCGCTGCTCGTTCTAGTATCTTTTCTCATGCATCTCCCGTCAGAACAAAATCGAGCATCTGACGCAATTACGCAACATTAACATTTTGGATTTCCGAGATTATATGTTGAGAGCACGACTGAGTTCCTAAAAAAAAGCTTATGTCGCTGATTGGCTGGGCCGGCACTGCATGTGTGTCACACGTGCTGCTAGTGAAACCAGATTAGTCAAACAGTGTTTAAGGCAATGAAATGGCTTTAATGAGAACTTCAATGTGAAGTAACTTAACTGGGCAAAGAAACACTACATCACCAAAAGTATGTGGACACCTGCTTGTTGAACATCTCATTCCAAACTTATGGGCATTAATATAGATTTGGTCCCCACCTTTAATGCTATAACAGCTTCCACTCTTCTGGGAAGTCTTTCCACAAAATGTTGGAACATTGCTGCGGGGACTTGCTTCGATTTAGCCACAAGAGCATTGGTGAGGTCGGCCACTGATGTTGGGTTTTAGGCGATTAGGTAAGTCGGAGTTCCAATTCATCCCAAAGGTGTTTGATGGGTTTGAGGTCAGGGCTCTGTGCAGTCCAGTCAAGTTCTTCCACACCGATCTCGACTAAACATTTCCGTATGGACCTCGCTTTGTCCACGAGGGCATTGTCATGATGAAACAGGACAGGGCCTTCCCCAAACTGTTGCTACAAAGTTGGAAGCACAGAATCATCTAGAATGTCACTGTATGCTGTAGCGTTAAGATTTCCCTTCACTGGAACTTAGGGACCTAGCCCGAAGTATGAAAAACAGCCCCAGACCATTATTCCTCCACCAATCTTTTATTTTTTTAAATTATTTTACCCCTTTTTTCTCCCCAATTTCGTGGTATCCAATTGGTAGTAGTTACAGTCTTGTCTCATCGCTGCAACTCCTGTACGGATTCAGGAGAGGCGAACGTCGAGAGCCATGCGTCCTCCGAAACACAACCTAACCAAGCTGCACTGCTTCTTGACACAATGCACATCCAACCCGGAAGCCAGCCACCAGAGATTCTGGGTTCGAGCCCAGGCTCTGTCGCAGCCGGCCGCGACCGGGAGGCCCATGTGGCGGCGATTGGTGGAGGAATAATGTAAAGCCAAAGTCTGAGCCCGTCCAGTTCCCCTTGATTGCTCACGAGCAGTGCAGCGGTCTAAGGCACTGCATCTCAGTGCAAGAGGCGTCACTACAGTCCCTGGTTCGTATCCAGGCTGTATTACATCCGGCCGTGATTGGGAGTCCCATAGGGCTGCGCACAATTGGCACAGCGTCGTCCGGGTTTGGCCGGGATAGGCCATCATTGTAAATAAAATAAAAATTCTTAAATGACTTGCCTAGTTAAATAAAATAAAATAAGAGATTGCTCAGGTAGACAGTCATGACTAGGCTGTTAACAATGATCGGGAAAGCCTTCTTCAGGGGATGGAGGTCTCCCCCTCCAGGATCAGATCTCTTCATAGCCCTGAGGATGAGGAGGTCACAGAACCCAGACTAAAACTCCCGCATTGGCTGGAGAAGGTGCCCATGTACTCGTGGACCGAGCATGCTCCGTTGAGACCAGCTTCCTGGGTTATCTTTTTAAATTATTTTATTTTCACCTTTATTTAACCAGGTAGGCTAGTTGAGAACAAGTTCTCATTTGCAACTGCAACCTGGCCAAGATAAAGCATAGCAATTCGACACATACAACAACACAGAGTTACACATGGAATAAACAAAACATAGTCAATAATACAGTAGAAAAAATAAAACAAAAAGTCTATATACAGTGAGTGCAAATGAGGTAAGATAAGGGAGTTAAGGCAATAAATAGGCCATGGTGGCGAAGTAATTACAATATAGCAATTAAACACTGGAATGGAAGATGTGCAGAAGATGAATGTGCAAGTAGAGATACTGGGGTGCAAAGGAGCAAGATAAATAAATAAATACAGTATGGGGATGAGGTAGATAGATGGGCTGTTTACAGATGGGCTATGTACAGGTGCAGTGAGCTGTGAGCTGCTCTGACAGCTGGTGCTTAAAGCTAGTGAGGGAGATAAGAGTCTCCAGCTTCAGTGATTTTTGCAGTTCGTTCCAGTCATCAGCAGCAGAGAACTGGAAGGAAAGGCGACCAAAGCAGGAATTGGTTTTGGGGGTGACCAGTGAGATATACCTGCTGGAGTCCGTGCTACGAGTGGGTGCTGCTATGGTGACCAGTGAGCTGAGATAAGGCAGGGCTTTACCTAGCAGAGACTTGTAGATAACCTGTAGCCAGCGGGTTTGGCGACGAGTATGAAGCGAGGGCCAACCAACGAGAGCGTACAGGTCGCAGTGGTGGGTAGTGTATGGGGCTTTGGTGATAAAACGGATGGCACTGTGATAGACTATATCCAGTTTGCTGAGTAGCGTGTTGGAGGCTATTTTGTAAATGACATCGCCGAAGTCGAGGATCGGTAGGATGGTCAGTTTTACGAGGGTATGTTTGGCAGCATGAGTGAAGGATGCTATGTTGCGATATAGGAAGCCGATTCTAGATTTAACTTTGGATTGGAGATGCTTAATGTGAGTCTGGAAGGAGAGTTTACAGTCTAACCAGACACCTAGGTATTTGTAGTTGTCCACGTATTCTAAGTCAGAGCCGTCCAGAGTAGTGATGCTGGACGGGCGCGCAGGTGCGGGCAGTGATCGATTGAATAGCATGCATTTAGTTTTACTTGCATTTAAGAGCAGTTGGAGGCCACGGAAGGAGAGTTGTATGGCATTGAAGCTCGTCTGGAGGTTAGTTAACACAGTGTCCAAAGAAGGGCCAGAAGTATACAGAATGGTGTTGTCTGCGTAGAGGTGGATCAGAGAATCACCAGCAGCAAGAGCGACATCATTGATGTATACAGAGAAAAGAGTCGGCCCAAGAATTGAACCCTGTGGCACCCCCATAGCGACTGCCAGAGGTCCGGACAACAGGCCCTCCGATTTGACACACTGAACTCTATCAGAGAAGTAGTTGGTAAACCAGACGAGGCAATCATTTGAGAAACCAAGGCTGTTGAGGCTGCCAATAAGAATGTGGTGATTGACAGAGTCGAATGCCTTGGCCAGGTTGATGAATACGGCTGCACAGTAATGTCTCTTATCGATGGCGGTTATGATATTGTTTAGGACCTTGAGCGTGGCTGAGGTGCACCCATGACCAGCTCTGAAACCAGATTGCATAGCGGAGAAGGTACGGTGGGATTCGAAATGGTCGGTAATCTATTTGTTAACTTGGCTTTCGAAGACCTTAGAAAGACAGGGTAGGATAGATATAGGTCTGTAGCAGTTTGGGTCTAGAGTGTCACCCCCTTTGAAGAGGGGGATGACCGCGGCAGCTTTCCAATCTTTGGGAACCTCAGACGATACGAGAGGTTGAACAGGCTAGTTATATGGGTTGCAACAATTTCGGCAGATCATTTTAGAGAGAGAGGGTCCAGATTGTCTAACCCGGCTGATTTGTAGGGGTCCAGATTTTGCAGCTCTTTCAGAACATCAGCTATCTGGATTTGGCTGAAGGAGAAATGTTGGGGGCTTGGGCGGGTTGCTGTGGAGGGTGCCGAGCAGTTGACCGGGTTAGGAGTAGCCAGGTGGAAAGCATGGCCAGCCGTAGAGAAATGCTTATTGAAATTCTCAATTATAGTGGATTTATCGGTGGTAACCGTGTTTCCTAGCCTCAGAGCCGTGGGCAGCTGGGAGGAGGTGCTCTTATTCTCCATGGACTTTACAGTGTCCCAGAACTTTTTTGAGTTTGTACTACAGGATGAAAATTTCTGTTTGAAAAAACTAGCCTTAGCTTTCCTAACTGCCTGTGTATATTCGTTCCTAACTTCCCTGAAAAGTTGCATATCACGGGGGCTATTCGATGCTAATGCAGAACGCCACAGGATGTTTTTGTGTTGGTCAAGGGCAGATGCATATTCCCATGAAACTGATCAAATGATTGGTATGCAGATGCAGGTCTGGAGACAGGTCTGGAGTGAACCAAGGACTATATCTATTCCTGGTTAAAAAAAAAATTTAATGGAGCATGCTTGTTTAAGATGGTGAGGAAGGCACTTTTAAAGAATAACCAGGCATCCTCTACTGACGGGATGAGGTCAATGTCATTCCAGGATACCCCGGCCAGGTCGATTAGAAAGGCCTGCTCGCAGAAGTGTTTTAGGGAGCGTTTGACAGTGATGAGGGGTGGTCGGTTGATCGCAGACCCATTACGGATGCAGGCAATGAGGCAGTGATCACTGAGATCTTGATTGAAAACAGCAGAGGTGTATTTGGAGGGCGAGTTAGTTAGGATGATATCTATGAGGGTGCCCGTGTTTACGGATTTGGTGTTGTACCTGGTAGGTTCATTGATCATTTGTGTGAGATTGAGGGCATCAAGCTTAGATTGTAGGATGGCCGGGGTGTAAAGCATGTCCCATGTTGTTTCTGGAAAGGTGAATTTTTAGAAGTAGAAGCTCGAATTGTTTGGGTACAGACTTGGATAGTAATACAGAACTCTGCAGGCTATCTTTGCAGTAGATTGCAACACCGCCCCCTTTGGCAGTTCTATGTTGGCGGAAAATGTTATAGTTAGGGATGGAGATTTCAGGGGTTTTGGTGGTTTTCCTAAGCCAGAATTCAGACACGGCTAAGACATCCGGGTTGGCAGAGTGTGCTAAAGCAGTGAGTAAAACAAACTTAGGGAGTAGGCTTCTAATGTTAACATGCATGAAACCAAGGCTTTTACAGTTACAGAAGTCAACAAATGAGAGCACCTGGGGAGTGGGAGTGGAGCTAGGCACTGAAGGAACTGGATTAACCTCTACATCACCAGAGGAACAGATAAGGGTACAGCTAAAGGCTATACGAACTGGCCGTCTAGCACGTTCGGAACAGAGAGTAAAAGGAGCAGGTTTCTGGGCACGATAACATAGATTCAAGGCATAGTGTACAGACAAAGGTAAGGTAGGATGTGAGTACATTGGAGGTAAACCTAGGCATTGAGTAATGATGAGAGAGATATAGTCTCTAGAGACGTTTAAACCAGGTGATGTCATTGCACATGTAGGAGGTGGAACAACATGGTTGGTTAAGGTGTATTGAGCAGGGCTAGAGCAGTGCTCTACAGTGAAATAAGACAGTAATCACTAACCAGGACAGTAATGGACGAGGCATATTGATATTAGAGAGAGGCATGCGTAGCCACGTGATCATATGGGTCCAGTGAATGGTTGGGCTGGCTGGGGACACGGCGATTCAGACAGTTAGCAGGCCGGGGCTAACAAGCTAGCAGTTAGTAGGCTGGGGCTAACAAGCTAGCAGTTAGCAGACTGGGGCTAGCAAGCTAGCAGTAAGCAGACTGGGGTTAGCAAGCAAGCAGTTAGCAGACCGGGGCTAGCAAGCTAGCAGTTAGCAGACCGGGGCTAGCAAGCTAGCGGTTAGCAGACCGAGGCTGGCAAGTTAGCAGAAGGGCCTTTGGGGGACGTTGCGATGGAGGAAAGTCTGTTTTTGCCTTCTCGTGCGGTGACGTCGACAGACAAGTCGTGGATTTGTAGGGTTCCAAGTAACTCTAGATAGCTAGCAGGCCGTGGTTAGCAGAATGGGCCTTCAGCGGACGTCGCGCGTGAGGGGCCTGTTGGAATCCTCGGGCAGATTATGTCGGTATTCCTGTCGTAGAGGATCGGTGGGGTTCCGTGCCCCATACCGGCAGTAGAATGGGTCCGGATATTGTAGCCCAGGAGTGGGCTTCGGTGGTAGCCCAGGAGCCCTAGCTGGGCTAGCTTCAGGCTAATTGGTGCTTGCTCCGGGATGGAAACGCTAGCCAGGAGTAGTCACCCGGGATTGCACTTAGCTAGTTGCGAAAATCCAGATGAAAAGGTTCAGAGTTTGCGGTAGGAATCTGGGGATATGGAGAGAAAAATAGGTCCGCTATGCTCTGGTTTAAGTCACGTTGTACGAACTGGCGAGAGCTTTCTGAGCTTAAGGTTAGCTGATGACGCTAGCAGTGGTTTGTTGACTGATAGCTGGTAGTTAGTTAGCTGGCTAGCTTCAGTTGATGGATTCCAGATCTGAAGTAAATAGAAATACTTTAGAAGAAAAAAAACAGATCCACGCCACATTGGGTGAGGCGGGTTGCAGGAGAGTATTTAGAAGTTGAGGTTTAGGAAAATATTTTGAAAAGATATGCGAAGAAAAAGATATATACAAGGGACACGACAGGACAAAGACGTCTGATTGCTACGCCATCTTGGAAAACATATGTAGCCTTTATAAGAATTCTACAAGACCATTAGGGCCACCATCTGGCCAACAGGTGACATTTTGTGAAATAGAAAAGCTCCCAAGCTAACTCCGAGGTCAAAACAAACAAATAGTGACATCAGAAATTCAAAGAATTTTTTCCCAAATAATTTTTTTCTACTTACAATCATCTTATCAAGGCAAAAGCCAACGTGTAAACTCCAATGATGCTGACCACCCCTTGAGACCATTCTATTGACCGAGTTCGGGAAACCCTGCTCTAGACCACTGATTGGCCAGGTCATCCTCCTCATGGAGATGACATCATGTTCTATGAGGAAATAGCAAGCCTTTTTTGAAATGGTCTGTTTGAGATACAAGTTTGAGGTGGGGTTTTGATGTATTTTTTCTCCAATTTATGCTTTGGCCACAAATACAAGTATAGGACTAGTCAACAACATTTTTGGGATATGAGTAGACAGAATATGAACTTTTAAAAGTGAGATTTTCACTGGACCATTGCTTAACATGCTGACCAGACCACCAGCAATGCGTGTGTGAGCGTTGCAAAATACATTTACACATACATATTATTCACTCATTTCATCCAAACTGCTCACGGCCTCTGCATAGCCAGGCGCTAAAATAGAACTTGGTTCTATTTTAGATGCTTGGTGCGCTGCAAGTCCCACCTCTCCCATCTACTCATTGTTTTTTACAAGCATATACCTACTTCGGTGAAAACGAACAAGGTCCACACTCCAGTCCAGTTGGTGGTGGTAATGCACCTTAAAGTTGGTTGCCAACTGCCATATAAAATCCACCGAAGAACAAGAATGAACGAGGAGAGATTAATCAAAGAAAATAAACTAGGTTTCACCTTTTATCTGTGGATTAATTGTCAGAGTATAGAACGCACAATTTTGTGTGACTCAAAATGGGTCAAAATTCTACGAAGAAAAGTAAAAAAGTACCATATGCATATCAGGCAAAATAACAACCCATGTTTATCTCCCAGGACAAATTAGCTAGCTAAATGTCCATGAATGTTTTATATGTGTACAAATACAAACATGTCATGCAACAATTTCAAAGATTTGACTGAGTTACAGTTCATATAAGGAAATCAGTCAATTGAAATAAATTCATTAGGCCCTAATCTATGAATTTCACATCACTGGGAATTCAGATATGCATCTGTTGGTCACAGTTAACTTTTTTTTTAAATGGTAGGGGCGTGGATCAGAAAACCCGTCTGTATCTGGTGTAACCACCATTTGCCTCATGCAGCGCGACACATCTCCTTCCCTCAGTTGATCAGGTTGCAGTCTTTGAAACGTTCTCCCACTCCTCTTCAATGGGTATGAAGTTGCTGGATATTGGCGGGAAATGGAACACACTGTCATACACGTCGATCGAGAGCATCCCAAACATATGTCTGTTGAGTATGCAGGCCATGGAAAAACTTGGACATTTTCATCTTCCAGGAATTGTGTACAGATCCCTGCAACATTTGATTTATTTTATTTTTTATATAACCTTTATTTAACTAGGCAAGTCAATTAAGAACAACTTCTTATTTACAATGACGGCCTACCAAAAGGCAAAAGGCCTCCTGCGGGGACGGGGGCTGGGATAAATAAATCAAATATAAATATAGGACAAAACACACATCACGACAAGAGAGACAACACAACACTACATAAAGAGAGACCCAAGACAACAACATAGCAAGGCAGCAACACATGACAACACAGCATGGTAGAAACACAACATGACAACAACATGGTAGCAACACAACATGGTAGCAGCACAAAACATGATACAAACATTATTGGGCACAGACAACAGCACAAAGGGCAAGAAGGTAGAGGCAACAATAAATCAAGCAAAGCAGCCACAACTGTCAGAAGAGATTGAGATAAAACTGTCCAGTTTGAGTGTTTGTTGCAGCTCGTTCCAGTCGCTAGCTGCAGCGAAAAGACAAGTGACCCAGGGATGTGTGTGCTTTGGGGACCTTTAACAGAATGTGACTGGCAGAACGGGTGTTGTATGTGGAGGATGAGGGCTGCAGTAGATATCTCAGATAAGGGGGAGTGAGACCTAAGAGGGTTTTATAAATAAGCATCAACCAGTGGGTCTTGCGATGGGTATATAGCGATGACCAGTTTACAGAAGAGTACAGAGTGCGGTGATGTGTCCTATAAGGAGCATTGGTGGCAAATCTGATGGCCGAATGACAAAGAGCATATAGCCGCTCGAGAGCACCCTTACCTGCCGATCTATAAATTACGTCTCCGTATTCTAGCATGGGTAGGATGGTCATCTGAATCAGGTTTAGTTTGGCAGCTGGGGTGAAAGAGGAGCGATTACGATAGAGGAAACCAAGTCTAGATTTAACTTTAACCTGCAGCTTTGATATGTGCTAAGAGAAGGACAGTGTTCCATCTAGCCATACTCCCAAGTACTCTTAACCCTTAGACGTAGTAATCACACCTGTGGGGAGAGGGGCATTCTTCTTACCAAACCACATGACCTTTGTTTTAGAGGTGATCAGAACAAGGTTAAGGGTAGAGAAAGCTTGTTGGACATTAATAAAGTTTTGTTGTAGAGCATTTAACACAAAATCACAAAAAAAATCACAAAATCACAAAAAAAATCACAAACATTTTTTGGGGTCAAGTTTCAGGAGCTCCTTTAGCACCTCGGACTCAACGATTGCCTGCAGGGAGAAAATTTGTATCGGGGCAGGGGAAAAAGAGGGAGCAGTATCGGGATAGTTGCATTAGAAGGGGTGGGAGATGAGGAAATGGTAGACGAGCAAGGAGGCATGGCTGAGTCAAATAGGAATCCTGACTTAATGAAGTGTGATTAAAGAGCTCAGCCATGTGCTTCTTGTCAGTAACAACCACATCATCAACATCGGCAGCTGTGAGGAGGAGGGTTTATTCTCCAGGTCTTTAACCGTTTTCCAGAACTTCTTGGGGTTAGACCCACAGAGAGAGAACTGCTCCTTAAAGTAACTAACTTTGGCCTTCCGGATAGCCTGAGTGCAATTATTTCTCATTTGCCTGAACGAGAGACAGTCAGCCTGAGTCTGTGTGTGCCGAGCCTTTCGCCAAATGCGATTCTTGAGGTGGAGTAACTTTGCAAGATCACGGTCGAACCAGGGGTTGAACCTGTTTTTAATTCAAATTTTCTTTATGGGGGCGTGTTCGTTAACAATACCACTGAAAATATCAAAAAAGAAGGTCCAAGCTTCTTTGACAGAGGGGATCAAGCTGCATACCACCCATACCATTTTACAGAGGCCAGTTCATGAAGGAAGGCTTGCTCATTAAATTTTTTTGCAAGTGTCTAAGACAAACTGGACACGTTGTTTCACTTAGCAGCCATTACGAACACAGGCTGTAAAACAGTGATCACTAAGGTCATCCCAGAAAAGGACAATAGCACCCAGCAACAGTCTACAAAGAGCTATTTGAACGTTTAATACCAGCAAATACAATTGTTTGGGGACAGACTTGGTGGAGACAACTGAGCACTGAAGGTGATCCTTGGTAAAGATTGCCACTCCCCCACCTTTGGAAAATCTGTCTTGTCGAACAAGGTTATAACCAGAAAGGTTAACATCAGTATTCAAAACACTCTTCCTTAACCACGTCTTAGTAATGACCAACACATCTGGATTGGAGCTGTGAACCCACACTTTCAATTGATCCATTTTAGGTAATAAGCTTCTAGTGTTAACATGCAGAAAACCCAGGCTTTTATGAAAGCAGAAATCGGTGAAGCAGATATCAGAGCACAAGTCAGAATTGGGGCTAGCAACAGTAGATAGGCCAGGGTGTACATGCACATTTCCAGATATCATCAACAGTAATACAACCAAGGCACGGCATAGGACTGGGAGAGCTCTGCAGTGCTGATTTTTGACATCTGAATGTGCATCAGATGGCAACAAGATCATATTGTACAGCAATTCCATCAGGTAACATGAATATAAAGCCAGCGAGAGATGGTTAGAATGGGATGGGAGGCCAAATGTCTGTGTAACCAATAGAGAGTCAGAGTCCCGAGTGTGGGAACAAACATAGTCTGTCCCACGGTTGGGTAAAGAAAGTGCGTAGTCAACAAAGCATGCAGGAGTCATGAGGCAAATAGCAAAATAGCAAAATGCACAAGAAAAAAAACAAAAATATATTACGACTTGGGACTAGCCAAGTTCAGAGTCACTCGCCCCAACAATGCCTGTGTGATGGAGGTGAGCGAAGGAGAGGGGGGGGGGCTTGGTAGCCTTCGCAAGCTTGGTAGCCTTGGCATTCAGTCCTTATAAAGTAAAATATATAATTGTAAGGTATTTTTCTTCTTGGCTTTTGAAAGTAAAAAATTGCTTCAGGCTAAGCATTACTGACTCAGTTCCAGGTTGGATGATGTTTTTAGGTTTCTGTTTGTTTGCCAGAGCATTTGCTGTATAGTTTGGGAATAATAATCCATGGGTGTAGGAAGCATTCCTGGTAATTTCGTCCAAAATCAGGTTGTAGGTTTGGAGTTTTGATTTGGAGTGAAGGTTATGTTGTTTCAGGTAGCATCCTGTATATGTCCATGCCAAAAAATCTAAGTTTATCTAACTCTAAATCTATCTATTTTTTTTTTTAAACATGCTGAAACGAGGTGATGGCGGAGGATGAATGGCACTCCTCTGTTCTCATCCTCCTAGATCTATCCACTGCCTTCGACACCATGAACCATCAGATCCTCCTCTCCACCCTCTCAGGGCTGGTCATCTCGGGCTCTGCACACTCTTGGATTGCATCCTACCTGGCAAGCCGCTCCTACCAGGTGACGAGGAGAGGATCTGTGTCTGCACCACGGCTCTGTGTCCGCCAGGGCTCGGTTCTAGGCCCTCTCCTATTCTCTCTATACACCAAGTCCCTCGGCTCTGTCATATCCTCACATGGTCTCTACTATCATTGCTATGCGGATGACACTCAACTACTTTTCACCTTCCCTCAGTGGTGACACGCATCTCTGCGTGCCTAGCAGATATCTTAACTTGGACGTCTGCCGACCGCCTCAAGCTCAACAAGACGGAACTGCTCTTCCTCCCAGGGAAGGCCTGCCTGCTCAAATACCTCTCCATTACGGTTGACTACTCCACAGTGTCTCCCTACCAGAGTTCAAAGAACCTTGGCGTGACCCTGGACAAAAACCCTGTCGTTCTCTGCAAATATCAAAGTAGTGACCTGGTCCTGCAGGTTCATGCTCTACAACATCCATAGAGTACGAGCCTACCTCACACAAGAAGCGGCGCAGGTCCTAATCCAGGCACTTGTCCTCTCCGGTCTGGACTACTGCAACTCAATGTTGGCTGGTCTCCCAACTTGTGCCATCAAACCCCTGCAATTTATCCAGAACGCTGCAACCCCCCTGTTTTTCAACCTTCCCAAGTTATCACGTCACCCCACTCCTCCGCAGACTCCACTGGCTTCCAGTCGAAGCTCGCATCCACTACAAGACCATGGTCCTTACCTACGGAACAGCAAGAGGAACTGCCCCTCCCTACCTTCAGGCTATGCTCAAACCCTACACCCCAACCCTCTGTTCTGCCACCTCAGGTCTCTTGGCCCTCCCACCCTTACGGGAGGACATCTCCCACTCAGCCCAGTCCAAGCTTTTCTCTGTCCTGGCACCCCAATGGTCGATACAGCCTATGGAAACTTGGAATCACTCATGTCTTGAATGCTGCCCATAGGAGGCAGCACTGCCTATGGAGCCATGTTTTATACAGGTCAACAGTGGACTACCATGGAGTGCCTGCTGATGATTCACCATCTTTTGACATTTCACCGTATTTCTATTCCTCTGCCGATTACATCCAAGATGCACTAAACACAGCACACCTCTCCATTATAAAAGGGCTTGACATTCACCTTTTAAGCCACTCATCCTTCTAATATAACCTGTAGGACAGATTTCTAACTGTCCGAAAGCTCAAGTTACCAGATATATATTTTTTGTAAACACCATTGTCCAAATCGGTGACTGAACATTGTGTTGTATTGTGTTGTATGATGCAAGAAACCACTTTACAAAATACAATTCATTATTATCATTGTTATTACCATACAGAGAATCAGACAGAAATGCAGGCTACCCTCTGCCTACTGGCCTCTTTGCATATTCAAGCCTGTCTCAAAATACAACACTGCCTCTTTAAGACAAAAAAATATCCTTACCTACCGTGCATATCAACGAAGCCTAGAAATGGAACTAGGAAGCAATCACCCCCACATTGCTGACCAAAATAAGCTATAACTTGGTTAATAACTTGCTAACTAGCAAATAATCAAGAAATGTGCACACGTGGTGGCTACTGTACACGTGGCTCTGCGCTCTGAAAGACCGCTTGTCAGAGTAATTATCCTCCGATGCACAATACCTACCACGACTCGATCTTGTAAAGTTCGATTTGTTTTGTTGCATTGAAAGGAACTGATATTATGTTGATTCGATCACAGTTCCCACATTTTAAGAGAAACGTTGATAACTTTATGGGAAGATAGTGTAAACTAATGGGGCAACTCGTGAAGTTCATTCTGCGTCTCTGTTGGCTGGCAATTCTTCTGTGTGTAAGAGGAGCTGCGTGCCTTGCACGCACAGTTAGAGGGAACATTGGACTCAGGCAAGTCATACCATTGATATGATAGCGTTGTAGGAAATTATGTCCATTGTCCAGCACTGAGAGGACAGTCATGTCCAAGGTGTCAACAACAACAACTGTTCAGGAAGGATGTGGTTCCTCCTCTGACACTCCATCTGTGAAGGACTTGGTGAAGATTCTCTTTGGTGGCAAAAGATTTGGCAACCCAGTGGATGAGGTTTGGACTAACCTTTTCATTGGGGACCTGTAAGTCATGCAGTATTATTCCTTCACAAATTGCCCTTCACAATCTAACTGAATTGCATGTGAATAATACTCTTATTTGTAGCTTAGTTGGTAGAGCATGGGCTTGCAAAGACAGTATAGTGGGTTCGATTTCTGGGACCACCCACATGTAAAAGAATGTATGCATGCATGATTGTAAGCCACTTTGGATAAAAGACTCTGGTAAATTACATTTTATTATTACACAGCTTATTGCAATTATTTTACAATGTTTCTCTCAATGTTAACAAGGGATTTCGGAAGAACATACTATGAAAGAAATATATGAGATTCAGTTTTTGTTCTGCAGGTCTGTAGCCAATGATCGATACAGCATATGGAAGCTTGGAATCACTCATGTCCTGAATGCTGCCCATGGGAGGCAGCACTGCCTAGGGAGCCACGCTTTCTACGGGTCAACAGTGGACTACCATGGAGTGCCTGCTGACGATTCACCATCTTTTGACATTTCACTGTATTTCTATTCCTCTGCCGATTACATCCAAGATGCACTAAACACAGCAGACGGTAGGCAAGCATAGCCATCCCATTTAGTATTTTACAGTCATTAGATTTTGCATATAAGGCCGGTTTCACAAACACAGATTAAACCTAGTCTTGGACTCAAAGGCTTATTCTTAATCTGTCTCTCGGAAAACTGGCCCATAAAATATGTCTCACAATATCAGTTTTACGCCAAAATGTAAGCCTTTCTGTAGACCCTGTTAATTAAATAATCAGATCTATGCAGAAATAGAATTCTCCTTTTCCTTTATTTTCCTAGATAGTCACCTGTGGAAGTGTCCTGGTGAAGGAATGTTTTTTGATCAGATGGACCACTTTAATTAATACTTTGAAGTGCTTTCTTCTGGGAATACAATGTACAGCTTGCTGTATATGTTTTTACCCAAATAAATTTAATTAAACTATTTTTTCCCCCTCGTCCACAGCCAGGATCCTGGTCCACTGTGCTGTAGGTGTGAGTAGGTCTGCTTCTCTGGTGCTGGCCTACTTGATGATCCATCACCACTACTCCTTGCTAGATGCCATCACAAAGGTCAAAGAGCACAGGTGGATCTTTCCAAATACAGGATTCCTAAAACAACTCAGAGCGTTGGATAACAAACTGCACACAAAGAAACAGGAGAAGAAGTGAATATGAAGACAGGTCAACATTATACTACAATATTCAATGAGACACTTACAGTCAACCCTTTTAAACTGATGAAATGTCAATTTCTTAATAAGCTCTGTCTGCACAAGGCAATTAGATTTCTGATTTTGACTACATGTTGATGCACTTTTCACTGGAAATAAAATAGTTTGGCTTTTTAATATATTATATTTGACTGATTTACAATAAATAGGCAGCACTGTGTCACAAATGTATTTCTGTTCCTGCCAACACTCTACTGTATACTGTAGAAAACATCTGCACTTCAACATTTGTCCATAATGATGTGTAAAATGATCAGTGCTTAATCTCTGTTTGTAATTTATTGAATTAAGATTCTCAGTGTGGGTCCCAAATGGCACCCTATTCCCTATATACTGCCCTACTTTTTATCAGGGCCCATATGGCTCTGGTCAAAAGTAGTGCCCATTTGGGACGCACACCAATTTACAGAGGAGGAACTTTTTGAAGCAATTAAATATAGTTGAAGTCAGAGGTTTACATACACTTAGGTTGGAGTCATTAAAACATGTTTTCCAACCACTCCACAAATGTGTTAACAAACTATGGTTTTGGCAAGTCGGTTAGGACATCTACTTTGTGCATGACACAAGTAATTTTTCCAACAATTGTTTACAGACAGATTATTTCACTTATAATTCACTGTATCACAATTCCAGTGGGTCAGAAGTTTACATACACTAAATTGACTGTGCTTTTAAACAGCTTGGAAAATTCCCGAAAATGATGTCACGGCTTTAGAAGCTTCTGATAGGCTAATTGACATAATGTGAGTCAATTGGAGGTGTACCTGTGGATGTATTTCAAGGCCTACCTTCAAAATCAGTGCCTCTTTGCTTGACATCATGGGAAAATCAAAAGAAATACGCTAAGACCTCAGAAAAAAATTGTAGACCACAAGTCTGGTTCATCCTTGGGAGCAATTTCCAAACGCCTGAAGGTACCATGTTCATCTGTACAAACAATAGTGCGCAAGTATAAACACCATGAGACCAGGCAGCCGTCATACCGCTCAGGAAGGAGACGTGTTCTGTCTCCTAGAGATGAACGTACTTCGATACGAAAAGTGCAAATGAATCACAGAACAACGGCAAAGGACCTTGTGAAGATGCTGGAGGAAACAGGTACAAAAGTATCTATATCCACAGTAAAACGAGTCCTATATCGACATAACCCGAAAGGCCGCTCAGCAAGAAGGAAGCCACTGTTTAAAAACCGCAATAAAAAAGCCAGACTACAGTTTGCAACTGCACATGGGGACAAAGATCGTACTTTTTGGAGAAATGTCCACTGGTCTGATGAAACAAAAATAGAACTGTTTGGCCATAATGACCATCATTATGTTTGGAGGAAAAAGGGGGAGGCTTGCAAGCCGAAGAACACCATCCCAACCATCAAGCACGGGGGTGGCAGCATCATGTTGTGGGGGTGCTTTGCTGCAGGAGGGACTGGTGCACTTCACAAAATAGATGGCTTCATGAGGAAGGAGAATTATGTGGATATATTGAATCAACATCTCAAGACATCAGTCAGGAAGTTAAAGCTTGGTCGCAAATGGGTCTTCCAAATGGACAATGACTCCAAGCATACTTCCAAAGTTGTGGCAAAATGGCTTAAGGACAAACAGAGTCAAGTTATTGGAGTGGCCATCCCAAAGCCCTGATCTCAATCCCATATAAAATTTGTGGGCAATACTGAAAAAGCGTGTGAGGCCTACAAACCTGACTCAGTTACAGCAGCTCTGTCAGGAGGAATGAGCCAAAATTCACCCAACTTATTGTGGGAAGCTTGTGAAAGGCTACCCAAAACTTTTGACTGAAGCTAAAGAATTTAAGGGCAATGTTACCAAATACAAATTGAGTGTATGTAAACTTCTGACCCACTGGGAATGTGAATAAATAAATTAAAGCTTAAATAAATAATTCTCTACTATTATTCTGACATTTCACATTCTTAAAATAAAGTGGTGATCCTAACTGACCTAAGACAGGGAATTTTTACTAGGATTAAATGTAAGGAATTTTGGAAAAACTGAGTTTAAATATATTTGGCTAAGGTGTATGTAAACTTCTGACTTCAACTGTATTCTCAGTCTGGAAAAACACCAGGGCTTGATGGTATACCAGTAGTGTTATATCAGACCTTTGTTTTACTCCTATAAAAGTGTTAGACTTTCAGGTAGTCAACAAGAATGTCTGATTTCATTACTACTGAAACAGGACCCATGTGGTAAGTATAAAGATCCCGTCCATTTAAAAAATTGGAGGCCTCTTACACTTCAATGTTGTGATGCCAAAATTCTGGTGAAATGCATAGCACATAGAATAAAAAAGGGTTTACCAGATATTGTTCATTCTGATCAGATAGATTTTTTTACATGGATGATATATTGGAGATAATATAAGACAATTACTTGAAACAATTGAACATTATGAAACATCAAAGATACCAGGCCTGGTCTTCATAGCAGATTTTGAAAAGGCATTTGATAAAGTACAACTAGAATGTATGTATAAATGCCTGGATTACATTAATTTCAGTGAATCGCTTATACAATGGGTTAAAGTTATGTACAGCAACCCCAGGGGTAAAATAGTAAATAATGGTTACTTCTCAGAAAGTATTGAGCTTTTAAGAGGAATAAAACAAGACAGTCCGTTGTCTCCATATCTATTTATTATGGCCATTGAAATGCTAGCTAGTAAAATTAGATCCAATAAGAACATCAAGGGGTTAGAAATCCAGGGGATAAAAACAAAAGTGTCAATGTATGCTGATGACTCAAGTTTTCTTGAGTGGGCAATCTGGATCCCTGCACAGTCTCATTGAAGATCTTGATCAAGTGTACCTTATTTCGTATTGAATCGTTAAAAGACAGTGTTTACACTACCTTGTAGTTAACCAATATAATGGGCAGATAGTAAAGTAGACATACTTGGTATTCACATCTCAAAACATAAATGAATTTACCACAATCAATTTCAATAGAATGTTTGCAAAAATAGATACGATTCTGCAACCTTGGAGAGGTGTCTATTCATGCAAAATAACATTGATTAACTCTTTAGTCTTATCACAGTTTACTTACTAATGGCGCTGCCTACTCCAGACAACTCGTTTTTTGTGTCATGAGCAAAGAATATTTCATTTTATTTGGAATGTGAAGCCAGACTAAATTTAACGTGCCTATTTATTTAATGAATATGAGTTTGGGGGGGCTAAAATTGTTAGATATTAAAGCTTTAAACTCCTCACTAAAAGCTTCACTCATACATAAATTATACTTAAACCCTAAATGGTTCTCCAGTAGTTTATTAAGAAAGGCTAATCTTTTGTTCAAAAATTGCCCTTTTGCCTTCATATAGATTACAACTTCTCATTTCCGACTAATTGAAAATGAAATTTTGTTTAAAGTATCGCCCTTTTTACAACAAGCCATACAAAGCTGGTTACAATTTCAGTTTTATCCTCCAGAAAAGATAGAACAAATATTACAACAAATATTATGGTTAAACTCAAATATACTGATAAATTAAAAAAACATTCTTATGGAAAAAATTTATACAAATTGTAATATATTTATTAATGATATTATGAATAGAATGTCACGCCCTGGCCTTAGTATTCTTTGTTTTCTTTATTATTTTAGTTAGGTCAGGGTGTGACATGGGGAATGTTTGTGTTTTGTCGTTTTGGGTGGTTATATGGTAAAGGGGGTGTTGGGTGTAGTGTATGAGTTTGTGTTGAGTGAATGTTTCTAGGTATGTCTATGGTTGAGTGAATGTGTCTAGGTATGTCTATGGTTGCCTGAGTGGTTCTCAATCAGAGACAGATGTCTTTCATTTGTCTCTGATTGGGAGCCATATTTAAGGCAGCCATGGGCATCATGCATTTGTGGGTAATTGTCTATGTCTAAGTGTTTAGTGTCTGCACTTATGTTGAATAGCTTCACGGTCGTCTGTTTTGTTGTGTTGGTTTAGTTGTATAGTGTTCGTGTTGTTTTCGTCTTCTTTCTTTAATAAAGAAGATGTACTTTCCACACACTGCATTTTGGTCCTCACTCTCTTCGCAAGACGATCGTGACATAGAAACAGTGGAGTTACGTCACCACAAACATGGGGGAGGCAAGTGGAAGAGGGAGAAGGTAGGGAACTTGTTTGTCTGCCGTATATTAAAGATACAAATTGGCTGAAAATAATTGGCATAAATAGAAAAATAAACCAGTTTAATTTGAGGACAAAAATGTTGACAGCTGCGCCATACAGGTTGCAAAATAAATGGGAATGTAACGGTCATTCTCCTCCTCTTCGTCTGAAGAGGAGGAGTAGGGATTGGATCAAAGCGCAGCGTGGAATGTGGACATAATGATGTTTATTAAAGTAAAGACGAAACACGAAAACACTTCAACAAACTACAAAACAAATAAACGATGTAGACAGACCTGGACTTGAGAACTTACAATATACGAAGAACGCACGAACAGGAACAGACTACATACACGAACGACAAACGAAACAGTCCTGTGTGGTGCAACATACACAGACACGGAAGACAACCACCCACAACAAACAATGTGAAACAACCTACCTATATATGGTTCTCAATCAGAGGAAAACGTCAACCACCTGCCTCTGATTGAGAGCCATACAAGGTCAATTAACACTGACACTTAACATAGAACAAACAACACAGACTGCCCACCCAGCTCACGTCCTGACCCACTAAACACAACTATACAAAAGGAAAACAAGGTCAGGAACGTGACATTACTACCCCCCCCCCCCCCCCCCCCAAGATGCGGACTCCGGCCGCAAAACTCAACCTCAAGGGGAGGGTTTGGGTGGGCATCTGTCCACGGTGGCGGCTCTGGCTCCGGACGCTGTCCCCACACCACCATAGTCACTCCCCGCTTCCGTATCCCCCTCCCAATGACCACCCTCCAAATAAACCCACCTAAAATAAGGGACAGCACCGGGATGAGGGACGGCAGCTCCGGACTGAGGGACGGCAGCTCCGGACTGAGGGACGGCAGCTCCGGACTGAGGGGCAGCTCTGGCTGGTCATGGCTGGCTGACGGCTCTGGCTGGTCATGGCTGGCTGACGGCTCTGGCTGGTCATGGCTGGCTGACGGCTCTGGCTGGTCATGGCTGGCTGACGGCTCTGGCTGGTCATGGCTGGCTGACGGCTCTGGCTGGTCATGGCTGGCTGACGGCTCTGGCTGGTCATGGCTGGCTGACGGCTCTGGCTGGTCATGGCTGGCTGACGGCTCTGGCTGATCCTGTCTGGCGGAAGGCTCTGGGTGATCCTGTCTGGCGGAAGGCTCTGGCTGATCCTGTCTGGCGGAAGGCTTTGGCTGCTCCTGTCTGGCGGAAGGCTCTAGCGGCTCCTGTCTGGCGGAAGGCTCTAGCGGCTCCTGTCTGGCGGACGGCTCTGAAGGCTCATGGCAGACGGGCGGCTTTGCAGGCTCAGTACAGACGGGCGGCTTTGAAGGCTCAGTACAGACGGGCAGTTCAGACGGCGTTGGGCAGACGGTCAGTTCAGGCGCCGCTGGGCAGATGGCCAGCTCTGACGGCTCGGGACAGACGGGCAGTTCAGGCGCCGCTGGGCAGACGGGCAGTTCAGGCACCGCTGGGCAGACGGGCAGTTCAGGCACCGCTGGGCAGACGGCAGACTCTGGCCGGCTGAGACGCACTGTAGGCCTGGTGCGTGGTACCGGAACTGGAGGTACCGGGCTAAGGACACGCACCATCAGGCTAGTGCGGGGAACAACAACAGGGCACACTGGACTCTCAAGGCGTACTATAGGCCTGGTGCGTGGTACCGGCACTGGTGGTACCGGGCTGAGGGCACGCACATCAGGGCGAGTACGCGGAGAAGGAACAGTGCGTACAGGGCTCTGGAGATGCACAGGAGGCTTGATGCGTGGTGCCGGAACTGGAGGCACTGGGCTGGAGACACGCACCACAGGGAGAGTGCGTGGAGGAGGAACAGGGCTCTGGAGACGCACTGGAAGCCTGGTGCGTGGTGTAGGCACTGGTGGTACTGGGCTGGGGCGGGGAGGTGGCGCCGGAAATACCGGACCGTGCAGGCTACTGGCTCCCTTGAGCACTGAGCCTGCCCAACCTTACCTGGTTGTAAGCTCCCCGTCGCCCGACCAGTGCGGGGAGGTGGAATAACCCGCACCGGGCTATGTAGGCGAACCGGGGACACCATGCGTAAGGCTGGTGCCATGTAAGCCGGCCCGAGGAGACGCACTGGTGGCCAGATGCGTTGGGCCGGCTTCATGACATCCGGCTCAATCCTCAATCTGGCCCGGCTACGAGGAGCTGGTATGTACCGCACCGGGCTATGCACACGTACAGGAGACACCATGCGCTCTACTGCGTAACACGGTGTCTGCCCGTCCTCTCGCTCTCCACGGTAAGTACAGGGAGTAGGCGCAGGTCTCCTACCTGACTTCGCTACACTCCCTTTTAGGGGTTTCTTTTCGGGTTTCCAGCCAAGTCTCCTTGCTGCCTCCTCATACCACCGCTCCTGGGCTTTAGCTGCCTCCCTCTCTTCAAAAGAGCGGCGATATTCCCCTGTCTGAGCCCAGGGTCCTTTTCCAGCCAATATTTCCTCCCAAGTCCACGAGTCCTGGTTTTTTGGCCGCTGCTGCTGGTTCCTCTCACGCTGCTTGATCCTTGATAGGTGGGTGGTTCTGTAACGGTCATTCTCCTCCTCTTCGTCTGAAGAGGAGGAGTAGGGATTGGACCAAAGCGCAGCGTGGAATGTGGACATAATGATGTTTATTAAAGTAAAGACGAAACACGAAAACACTTCAACAAACTACAAAACAAATAAACGATGTAGACAGACCTGGACTTGAGAACTTACAATATACGAAGAACGCACGAACAGGAACAGACTACATACACGAACGACAAACGAAACAGTCCTGTGTGGTGCAACATACACAGACACGGAAGACAACCACCCACAACAAACAATGTGAAACAACCTACCTATATATGGTTCTCAATCAGAGGAAAACGTCAACCACCTGCCTCTGATTGAGAGCCATACAAGGTCAATTAACACTGACACTTAACATAGAACAAACAACACAGACTGCCCACCCAGCTCACGTCCTGACCCACTAAACACAACTATACAAAAGGAAAACAAGGTCAGGAACGTGACAGGGAAGAGATTTTCGATGTACCGATTTCAACTGATACAAAAAAACAACACTTGATTCAACACTGAGTTTTTCAATTTAAATGATTATACAAATGTCTTGCCACCAACAGAATGCTATATATATGGTGCATACAACAATCTCAGCTCTATAGATTTTGCTGAAAAGAGACAGAATGAATATAATATTTATTCTGGTATTGGCCCCATGTAGCTTGTTTCTGGTCACAGGTTCAGGAATGGTTAAAAAGAAACACAACATTCACCTAAAATTAGCCTTACAAATAGCAGTGTTGCGCGATTTGGAAAGCCACAGTCAGTCAATAAATAATATAATACTCGTAGGAAAGGTTTGTCATCTTTGGCTCACAATCTGTGGATACTATACAATAAGAAAGGTTCAATATGTATGTAAAACATCACAGCACAATTGAAAAATATATGGCACATGGAAACCGAAGGAGGGTGGTCTATGGTGATAGATGGGATGGCCTGAGGGGTGGGATTAAGGAGTTTATGTTCAGTAATGTATTATTGTTATGTGATTGCTGTATATAAAGTAACATGTATGTAAAATGTATATGTAAAATATATGTATATGTAGCAGAAATGCTGTAAAAAACTAAAAAGATAGGTGTTCTCCAAAGGGGGGGGGGCTGGATGGGTGAAAAAAAAGATCCGCATGCCAAGAGTCGGCTGCCACCCACCATTGTTTCCGTAAAAAGCTAGAGAAATTGAATCACTCTCAAATTAATTGACAGAGCTAGTTTTAAGCATGTTGTGAGGCTATACACTCTTTGTTTACATTTACAATGTTTTCAAACATAGGAGTAAAACAAGTTATATTTTGGATAATACAGTTAAACTAAGCTCACGAGGCATTTATAAGTTATATTCGTCAATAATCATTAATACTACATTGGATATCTTTACAGGCAGACTAATAAAGATAACTTCCACGTGCATCATGTCTTTTAGAACTACATCTGGATTTGTCAAAATGACCTCAACCCAGTCCCACAGTACATGAGCCTGTCCTTGGAAAGCACATTAAATAGTTATACATTAACTACTTCCAAAAGTCTTACCTTGCAGAATGACACTGGCTCCTCTCAGAGAGCCTCTTCACCAGAGGACAGGCAGTATGGGATTTATGTGACAGCCAGGCAGCCTCTCTCTCTGCAAAGGGACCTTAAATGAGCAAAGGCAATGAATTGTGGACCCTATATTTAGCTCTCTGACAGGAATAGAAATGCCACAAGTTGAGACGGGCAGTCATGTATGATATTAATAAGACGGAAGCCTCTCACTAATCTCTCTCCATCACATTGTTTTCTCTGCTCTTCTCATCTTCTCACTTCTCTCCAGGGAAGGTTCTTGTGCTTGTATTATGCGTATGAGCAGATCGTCTACCTTAGTGTTGGCGTACCTCACGTTGTATCATCACATCTCTCTCCATCGTGCACTTCCGAAAGTAGTCCAGAAGAGAGCCATTTACCCTAACAGGAACTTCCTGACATTGCTGCTGGACCTAGATCTGATATCTGTAGAGATGAGAAGTTCAGACATTTCTGGAATTGTTTTGGTGCGCAGAAGGCCCAACTTGAATCTTGGGATTGCCCCTTTCACAGCTCCAATAGTTCACGCTTTGTGGGCTACGCACCTTTTTCCCCCACGCTGCATATGTCGGCTCAATCAGAAATTACCTTTCAATTTCAAGTAAGCTATAATGCGGATCTACAGCTGATTGGATTGAATCACAGCCTAAGTAATAAGCCTTGTCCAAGACAAAATAGTACTGAGCTGGACTATGTTAAGAACTATCATCAGTCAATTCATACCAACACGAAACAACAACCAGATGGTAGGCAACATCCACCACACTGACCCTCAACACGGGAACCCCTCAGGGGTATGTGCTTAGTCTCCTCCTGTACTCCCTGTTCGCGCATGACTCCAACACCATCATTAAGTTTGCAGATGACACAACGGTGGTAGGCTTGATCACCGATAACGATGAGACAACCTACAGGGAGGAGGTCAGAGACCTGATAGTGGGGTGCCAGGACAACAACTTCTCCCTCAACGTCAGCTAGATAAAGGAGCTGATCGTGGACAACAGGAAACAGAGGGCCGAGCATGCCCCCATCCACATCGACAGGACTATTGTGTATCAGGTCGAGAGCTTCAACTTCCTCTGTGTCCACATCACTAAGGAACTATCATGGTCCACACATCAAAACAGTCCTGAAGAGCGCACAACAATGGCTCTTCCCCTTAAGGAGGCTGAAAAGATTTGCCGTGGGCCCTCAGATCCTCAAAAAATTACACAGCTACACCATTGAGAGCATCTTGACTGACTGCATCATCGCTTGGTATGGCCACTGCTAGGCATCCAACTGCAAGGGCGCTACAGAGAGTAGTGCGTATGGCCCAGTACATCACTGGGGCCGAGCTCCCTGCCATCCAGGACCTCTATACCAGGCGGTGTCAGTGGAAGACCCTACAAATTGTCAAAGACTCCAGCCACCCAAGTCATAGACTGTTCTCTTTGCTACCGCACGGCAAGCGGTACTAATGCAAGTCCGGAACAAACAGGACCTTGAACAGCTTCTACCCCCAAGCTATAAGACTGCTAAATACTTAGTTAAATAGTTATCCAATAGCTACCCGGAATATCTGCATTGACCCTTTTTGCACTAACTCTTTTTAACTCATTAAATACGCTGCTGCACTCTGTCGCAGCCGGCCGCGACCGGGAGGTCCGTGGGGCGACGCACAATTGGCATAGCGTCGTCCGGGTTAGGGAGGGTTTGGCCGGTAGGGATATCCTTGTCTCATCGCGCTCCAGCGACTCCTGTGGCGGGCCGGGCGCAGTGCACGCCAACCAAGGGGGGCCAGGTACACGGTGTTTCCTCCGACACATTGGTGCGGCTGGCTTCCGGGTTGGAGGCGCGCTGTGTTAAGAAGCAGTACGGCTGGTTGGGTTGTGCTTCGGAGGACGCATGGCTTTCGACCTTCGTCTCTCCCGAGCCCGTACGGGAGTTGTAGCGATGAGACAAGGTAGTAATTACTAGCGATTGGATACCACGAAAATTGGGGAGAAAATGGGATAAAATTTAAAAAAAAAAAAATAATAATAATAATAATACGCTGCTGCTACTGTTTTATCTATCCTGTTGCCGAGTCACTTTATCACTACCTATTAGTACATACAGTATCTATGTCAATTACCTCCTACCCCTGCACATCAATTCGGTACTGATACCCCATGTATATAGCCAAGTTATTGTTACTCATTGTGTATTCTTTGTGTTATTATTTTTCTACTATTTCTTGTTTTTTTTCTCTCTGCATTGTTGGGAAGGCCCCGTCAGTAAGCATTTCACTATTAGTCTACACCTGTTGTTTAAGAAGCATGTGACAAATATATCTGGAATTAAAAATATATATATTTGAAAATTGACCAAATGTTAAAAAATGCCGGCGTGAATAATAAATAAAAAAATTATAATAGTTTTTTCCCCCAAGGAATTTACATTTTTTTCAGTATGACATGAAGCTTAAAAGAGAAAGTTGATATTTACATCAAGTGAAAATAAATGTCAATTAACTTTCTTATGGATAAACTACCTTAAAACAAACATACATCTACATAACTGTATGTTGAATAAAATATTCTGTTTTAGATTAATTGTATTATTGACTGACATAATAAAAAGTTCTATGGATGTTCGGAAAGAATACTTTTTTCAGGTTTCAAGATTATTTGCCATGGGTAACACATTTTCACATTTTCTGCATTGTGTCAAAATGAATGAGGTAATCTCATACCTTCTGCACAAAATCTAAAGGAATGTCTTTTTCCATAAACAGAAACATAGAAAGCAAGAGCAGTACAGTACTTCATAAAGTTATTTTCTTGCAGCCGACAAAACCAAACAGTATGTCCTCTAACGCTCTCCATACCTACTGGTAGCCTAGCTCACATAACTTTTGGGGTATGCAGAAGATGATGCCAGAATTATTTTGAGCTGAGATCATTCAGATATTTAAATAGAAAGAAAAAGTTGCATGGTAGATGACACTACTAGTACCTAGACAGTTGTGCCGCTAGCCTACATGTACAAGAGCTCCTATTTAATAAGATTTCCTGACAAGCAACACTACAAGGCAAGTGTCTATTATTTCAGCTGTCTAATATACATTTTATGAGTTGTCTGTTGTTCAGTAATCTCCTCACAACATACATTTGGATATACAATCACATCCAAAAGTATTGGCACACTTGATAATGATGAGCAAAAAAAATGTATCATACAAATCATTCATCATACAAATGCTGAGCTACTTTGCATACTCCACATTTTTTACCTTATATTATTTTATACAATTGCGCAGAGAGATTTTGTTGAACAAATAATCATTTTTTTCTCTCAAAAATGTATGTCAAAAAATTATTGGCACCCCTGTTTTCAATATGTTGTGCACCCTCTTGCTAGGATAATGACACAGCCTTTTTCTATAATGTTTTATGAGACTGGACAGCACATTGGGAGGGATCTTAGACCATTCCTACGTGCAGAATATTTTCAGATACTTTATATCCCATGGTCTGTGCTGATGGACTGCCCTCTTCAATACCAGCCACAGGTTTTCAATGGGGTTCGAGTCCAATGACTGAGACAGCCATTGCAAAATGTTGATTATGTGGTTAACTATTTCTTTGTGGATTTTGGTGTGCTTGTGGTCAATGTCTTGCTGGAAGATCCACTTCTGACCAAGTGTCCACCTCCTGGCAGAGGCAACCAGGTTTTGGCTAAAATGTCCTTATACTGGGTAAGGTTAATGATGCCGTTAATCTTAACAAGGGCCCCAGGACCAGTGGAAGCAAAACAGCCCCATAACAAAGATCCACCACCATATTTTACAGTAGGTATGAGGTTATTTTCTGCATATGCATCCTTCTTTCGACGCCAAACCTACCGCTGGTGTGCATGACCAAAGACCTCTATTTTCGGCTCATCTGACCATACCCCCCGTTCCAGTACAAGTGCCAATGGCATTTAGCAAACTCCAAGCGTTTACATGTGTCGGTTGCTTTCAATAAAGGCTTTTTTTATGGCAACCCTTCCAAATAGCATGGAGGTGGCATCTAATTGTAGATTAAGAGACTTGGTGACCCCAAAATGCAACCAAGTTTTGTAATTCTCCAACTGTGGCCCTTGGACTTTTCTTTTCCTCCCAAATCATCTTCCTCACTGAATGGGGACAAGATACAAATGCACCCTCTACCAGGCACATTTACCACTGTTCAAGTGGTTATTGCCCTAATAGTGGTTAGTGGTATATTTCGGGGGGGTTTTCTCCATTTTTATGTACCCATTGCCGGATTTATGATGGTCAACAACCATTTGTCTCGTTTAATTTGTGAGTTCTTTGCCTTTCCCAATGGTGGATGGATGGATGGATGACAAATGTATTTTACACACGTGTTACCTTATTTTTTATACCACAGTGGAAGGCCAAAATACAGTTCCTTAAACTGAGATTAATTTAAAAGAGTGGAATGTTAATGCAGATTTAATTTAGTTTGATTATATTTATAAGAATCTTTAAGGGTGCCAATAATTTTGACACCAAATAGTTTTTTAGAAAAAAGGTATTACTTGTTAAACAAAATCTCTTTCTCTGAGCAATTGTATTAGTATAAAATAATATATATAAAAAACTGCATACAATATAGCTAATCATTTGTATTATTTATTTCATAGTCTTTTGCTCACTTTATCAAGGGTGCCAATAACTTTTTGTAGATCACCGTATATACTGTACATGCTTTCTTTAGGTTGTAGCAAAGTAAAACAGAGTACGTCTGACATTATAAAGCTGTGGTATATCAGACTGTATACCACGGGTATGACAACATTTGTATTTTTACTGTTCTAATTACATTGGTAACCAGTTAATAATAGCAATAAGGCACCTCCGGAATTTGTAGTATATGGCCAATATACCACGGCTGTATCTAGGCTCTTCGTGTTGCGTCATGCCTAATAACAGCCCTTAGCCATGGTATATTGGCCATATACCACACCTCCTCGGTGCCTTATTGCTTAAATATACCACGGCTAAGGCACGACAGTCCCTGGATACAACCCTTAGCCATGGTATATTGGCCATACACCAGACCCCCTCGGGCCTTATTGCTTAAATATAACACATAATCTGAAAAATGTATGTACTGTACATTATTGCATGGATAATTCCTCAATCCTCTGTTATTAAAAAATCTAGAACAAACCCCCGAAGCAAAAGAGGAACTGTAATTCATGAACCCTGCAAGAGGAGGTAGACTAGAGGTAAGTAGAGGTAAAAACACATTTTGATTTACCCTCGGTGTTAAATATGGGCACTTTCCCACACACACAGCATCTTTAATTACACAAAAGTGAGGCAGAGAGGAGCAGGAAGGACAGGTTAGCCTGAGGCTATAGAAGCAGAGGATCTCTTTTAGTCCTCATTAGGACTACTCTTCCAAGAGTCCTTAAACATTACACTACAATTTATAATACACTGTTTTATGTGAAAATGTGATTATAACAAATAAGACATAATACACTGACATATTGACCAGATAAATAGTCTTGACAGTCTTCTACCATAGTCATGCACAACCTTCCAATTTATTATATTTAAGTGGTTTTAAAGTATTGTTTGAATTTATATTATATTTCTGGTTTGCTCAGACACATTTTTCAATTTATTTATTGTTCTGAATCTAAATGTTATTTCAACTATTTCTCTTTTCTGCCGGGATAAGACAGATGGTGGACAATATTGTCCTGGTATTTACTGAATGTCTGTCTGATAACAACTGAATAATGTTGTTATCGAAGTTTAGCCATTTTAAAATGGTGTACATTGTGAAATAAAATGACATTTTCTTCAATTATCTTGTTGATTGATGACCACCCAAGAGCACCTTAAAACAATCCTTGCTGCTTTGTCCTGTGAAATCTGCAGCCTCCTAATCTCACTTACTGATGCATTTCCCCAGACCACAGAACAGTAGTTCACCTGACTCCCAATTAATGCTTGGGTTCTTTGCTTAAGAAACTTTCCTGGTAAGTATTTAGCTATACTTCTGATGCAGTGTTTATTATTTTATTACATAGATAATTTTTTTTAGACGACCACGATGAACAGTTGTCTAGCTGCACCCCTAGTAGTTTAGTTTCTGCAACTTCCTCAATTTGTACTCCCCCATGCTTAATCACATCCCATGTTGTTGGCATTTTCCTTATGGAACAGACCAACATAACTTTGGTTTTCTTAGCATTCAAAACAAGTTTGTTCCAGCAAACCCACTCCCTGATATTTCCCAGATCTACTTGTAGAGCTTGCTGTACCGGTTGAACAGATTGTCTTGCTGTATAAATTGCAGTATCATCTGCAAATATAGTACTTTGAGATTCAGATAAGGCATAAGGAAGGTTGTTGATATATAAACTCAGCAAAAAAAGAAATATCCTCTCACTGTCAACTGCATTTATTTTCAGCAAACTTAACATGTGTAAATATTTGTATGAACATAAGATTCAACAACTGAGACAAACTGAACAAGTTCCACAGACATGTGACTAACAGAAATTGAATAATGTGTCCCTGAACAAAGGGGGGGTCAAAATCAAAAGTAACAGTCAGTATCTGGTGTGGCCACCAGCTGCATTAAGTACTGCAGTGCATCACCTCCTCATGGACTGCACCAGATTTGCCTGTTCTTGCTGTGAGATGTTACCCCACACTTCCACCAAGTCACCTGCAAGTTCCCGGACATTTCTGGGGGGAATGGCACTAACCCTCACCCTCACCCGACGATAAATGTGAATCCGACCATCACCCCCGGTGAGACAAAACCGTGACTCGTCAGTGAAGAGCACTTTTTGCCAATCCTGTCTAGTCCAGCGACGGTGGGTTTGTGCCCATAGGCGATGTTGTTGCCGGTGATGTCTGGTGAGGACCTGCCTTACAACAGGCCTACAAGCTGCAGTCTAGCCTCTCTCAGCCTATGGTGGACAATCTGAGCACTGGAGGAGGGATTGTGCATTCCTGATGTAACTCGGGCAGTTGTTGCCATCCTGTACCTGTCCCGCAGGTGTGATGTTTGGATGTACCGATCCTGTGCAGGTGTTGTTACACGTGGTCTGCCACTGCGAGGACGATCAGCTGTCCGTCCTGTCTCCCTGTAGCTCTGTCTTAGACGTCTCACAGTACAGACGTTGCCATTTTTGTCCTGGCCACATCTGCAGTCCTCATGCCACCTTGAAGCATGCCTAAGCAGGCACGTTCACACAGATGAGCAGGGACCCTGGGCATCTTTCTTTGGTGTTTTTCAGAGTCAGTAGAAAGGCCTCTTTAGTGTCCTAAGTTTTCATAACTGTGACCTTAATTGCCTACCGTCTGTAAGCTGTTCGTGTCTTAACGACCGGTCCACAGGTGCATGTTCATTAATTGTTTATGGTTCATTGAACAAGCATAGGAAACAGTGTTTAAACCCTTTACAATGAAGATCTGTGAAGTTATTTGGATTTTTATGAATAATCTTTGAAAGACAGGGTCCTGAAAAAGGGACGTTTCTTTTTTTGCTAAGTTTATATTACGGAAGGATGTGGGCTAAGGCAGCTGCCCTGCAGTATTCCACTGTCTAAAGCAGTGTTTCCCAACCCTGGTCCTCCAGTACCCCCAATTGTGCACATTTTTGTTGTAGCCCTGGACAAACACCTCATTCAACCAGGTGTGCTTGTCTAGGGTTACAATAAAAATGTGTACTGTTGGGGTACTCGAGGACCAGAGTTGGGAAACACTGGTCTAAAGCGTGTGGGGAAAAAAACTGCCCATTAATAAGAGAGGAGAAGTGAGAGAAGAGGAAATGTAGTTGTAGATCAATGAAGAGGAAGAGCCTCCAAAGCTCATATGTTATACTTATGCAGAGATACACCTCTCCTCTCTCACACACGCATCCACTACTATAATGTGTGTGTGTGTGCGGATGTAGGAAAGATAGAGATGGATGAAGCTATCAAGATGTTGGAGTGCACTTACATATGCTACACCAGTCCGCTTTACAAATAGTCACAGAAACAGATTTTGTCTTGTCCCCATGGACAATAAATCTCCAAACCCCACCGCTGAGCATTACATTTCATCTCTATGAAACTGGAATAAAAATAAGCTTGCTAAAGGTTTCTTTACGATGACAACATATAAGATACATATGTATCCCTATCCAAAGCCCAGAGCAGAATCATTCAAATCCTATCTAAATTAATGCGGTAACACTTTACTTGACACCCAGCATCCTAACACCTTATGACACAGTCATAACCATGTCATAACTGCTGACATAACCTGTTATAATACTGTCATGACACATATTTAGACCTGTTGTGACATATTACGTTATTTTATGGCTGGCTATGACAACATAAGTGTCAAATTACAAAACAAGGCAAAATATACCATGACATCATAAACATACTGTTGACAGGTAGGCTATGTTATATATATTTTTTATTGACCATATTAAAATGTCTTTGTAATTGCGCACACATTGATGTCAGAAATGCACCTACCCCAATGCTCTGTTGCTGATGACTGGGATGAATGCAGGAGCAAATTTATTGAGCAGGACAAGACAGACCCTCTGACTGATATAAGGCCATGTACGTAATAGGCCTATCTGGCTTATATGATTATGAGGGTCTTAATGCTTCTTGACAGTGTCATAAAGTGTATTTTCTTAGTCCAAGTAAAGTGGCACAGGATGGTCATAATGCTTCATGACAAAATCAAAATCAAATAAAATGTTATTTGTCGCATGCAGGTATAGGACAACAGGTATAGGACCTTACCGTGAAATGCTTACTTACAAGCCCTTATTAACCAACAATGCAGTTCAGAAAATAGAGCTAAGAAAATATTTATGAAATAAACTATAGTAAAAAATAAAAATTAACAGAAACTAACAATAAGGAGGCTATATACAGGGGGGGACTGGTACCGAGACATTGTGCGGAGGTACTGGTTAGTCGAGGTAATTTGTACATGTAGGTAGGGGTAAAGTGACTCTGCATAGATAATAAACAGTGAGTAGCAGCAGTGTACAAACAAAGGGGTAGGGGGTGTCAATGTAAATAGTCCGGGTGGCTATTTGACAAATTGTTCAGCAGTCTTATGGCTTGGGGATAGAAGCGGTTATGGAACCTTTTGGTCCTAGACTTGGCGCTCCGGTCCTGCTTGCCGTGAGGTAGCAGAAAGAACAGTCTGACAATTTTTGGGGACTTCCTCTGACATCGCCTAGTATATAGGTCCTGGATGGCAGGAAGCTTGGCCCCAGTGATGTACTGGGCTGTACGCACTACTCTCTGTAGCGCCTTACGGTTGGATTCCGAGCAGTTGCCATACCAGGCGGTGATGCAACTGGTCAGGATGCTCTCGATGGTGCATCTGTATAACTTTTTGAGGATATGGGGACCCATGCCAAATCTCTTCAGTCTCCTGAGGGGTTAAAGGCGTTGTCGTGCCCTCTTCATGACATTCTTGGTGTGTGTCTCGACCTGCTCCACTACAGCCCCATCCATGTGAATGGGGGTGTGTTCAGCCCTCCTTTTCCTGTAGTCCACGATCATCTTCTTTGTCTTGCTCACGTGGAGGGAGAGGTTGTTGTCCTGGCACCACACTGCCAGGTCTCATCGTTGTTGGTGATCAGGCCTACCACCGTTGTGTCATCAGCAAACTTAATGGTGTTGAGTCGTGCTTGGCCACGCAGTCGTGGGTGAACAGGGAGTACAGGAGGAGACTATAAGCACACACCCCTGAGGGGCCCCGTTTTGAGGAGCAGTGTGGCAGATGTGTTGTTGTCATTATGACAGTGTTATTTAAAATATGATGAAAAAAACATGACAGTAGAGAATTCATTACAACAAAGATTTAGGAAACAAACAAGGACACTTCTTGGCATTGTATTAATGTAGTTGTGTTATTGTATTGTACCATATTGGAATCGCTGATAACAATGTAAATGTGTGACTCCAAAAGCAGACTGAGTGGGAGGTCTACCAGCAACAGGAGTTTCAGACCACCACCATCACCACCCAGACAGCCAGACATGCTCCAGGGCATGGACAGCATCAGCAGTTGTTTGGGGGGTTCGGAGGGGGCAGAGAGCAGGTACGAGACTCCCACAGCCTCAGAGCTCCAGAGGCTGATGTGGACCAAACCAGGGACCAGTGACCATATGGATGAGGTCCAGCCCAGGATCTACATAGGAGACATGTAAGAGAACTCACCCTCAAAATAATATGTTACACTGTAAGTGCCACGTAGCAGATGCTTGAGTTCATACTTTTTTTTGTAAATATACACTACCGTTCAAAAGTTTGGGGTCACTTAGAAATGTCCTTGTTTTTGAAAGAAAAGCAAATTTTTTGTCCATTAAAATAACATAAAATTGATCAGAAATACAGTGTAGACATTGTTAATGTTGTAATTGACTATTGTAGCTGGAAACGGCAGATTTTTAAAAAGAATATCTACATCGGCGTACATAGGCCCATTATCAGCAACCATCACTCCTTTGTTCCAATGGCACGTTATGTTAGCTAATCCAAGTTGATCATTTTAAAAGGCTAATTGATCATTAGAAAACCCTTTTGGAATTATGTTAGCACAGCTGAAAACTGTTGTAGCTGAAAACTGTGGTCTTGAATAAAGAAGCAATAAAACTGGCCTTTTTTAGACTAGTTGAGTATCTGGAGCATCCGCATTTGTATGTTCGATTACAGGCTCAAAATGGCCAGAAACAAATTACTTTCTTCGGAAACTCGTCAGTCTATTCTTGTTCTGAGAAATGAAGGCTATTCCATGCGAGAAATTGCTAAGAAACTGAAGATCTCATAACGCTGTGTACTACTCCCTTCACAAAACAGCACAAACTGTCTCTAACCAGAATAGAAAGAGTGGGAGGCGCCGGTGCACAACTGAGCAAGAGGACAAGTACATTAGTGTGTCTAGTTTGAGAAACAGATTCCTCATAAGTCCCCAACTGGCAGCTCATTAAATAGTACCCGCAAAACACCAGTCTCAACGTCAACAGTGAAGAGGTGACTCCGGGATGCTGGCCTTCTAGGCAGAGTTGCAAAGAAAAAGCCATATCTCAGACTGGCCAATAAAAAGAAAAGATTAAGTTGGGCAAAAGAACACAGACACTGGACAGAGTTACTCTGCCTAGAAGGCCAGCATCCCGGAGTCGCCTCTTCACTGTTGACGTTGAGACTGGTGTTTTGTGGGTACTATTACATGATGCTGCCACCCCCGTGCTTCACAGTTGGGATGGTATTCTTCGGCTTGCAAGCCTCCCCCTTTTTCCTCCAAACATAACGATGGTCATTATGGCCAAACAGTTCTATTTTTTGTTTCATCAGACCAGAGGACATTTCTCCAAAAAGTACGATCTTTGTCCCCATGTGCAGTTGCAGACCGTAGTCTGGCTTTTTTAATGGCAATTTTGGAGCAGTGGCTTCTTCCTTGCTGGGCGGCCTTTCAGGTTATGTCGATATAGGACTTTTTTACAGTGGATATAGATACTGTTGTACCTTTTTCCTCCAGCATCTTCACAACGTCCTTTGCTGTTGTTCTGGGATTGATTTGCACTTTTCGCACCAAAGTACGTTCATCTCCAGGAGACAGAACGCATCTCCTTCCTGAGCGGTATGACGGCTGTGTGGTCCCATGGTGTTTATACTTGCTTACTATTGTTTGTACAGATGAACGTGGTACCTTCAGGCGTTTGGAAATTGCTCCCAAGGATGAACCAGACTTGTGGAGGCCTACAAAAAAAAATCTGAGGTCTTGGCTGATTTATTTTGATTTCCCCATGATGTCAAGCAAAGAGGCACTGAGTTTGAAGGTAGGCCTTGAAATGCATCCACAGGTACACCTCCAATTGACTCAAATGATGTCAATTAGCCTATCAGACGATTCTAAAGCCATTACATAATTTTTTGGAATTTTCCAAGCTGTTTAAAGGCACAGTCCACTTGGTGTATGTAAACTTCTGACCTACTGGAATTGTGATACAGTGATGTCCTAACCGACTTGCCAAAACTATAGTTTGTTAACAAGAAATTTGTGGAGTGGTTGAAAAACGAGTTTTAAATGACTCCAACCTAAGTTCAACTGTAGATATTCCGTAAGAAAATCTGCCGTTTCCAGCTACAATAGTCATTTACAACATTAACAATGTCTAAACTGTATTTCTGATCAATTTGATGCTATTTTAAATGGACAAAAAAATAGCTTTTCTTTCAAAACAAGAACATTTCTAAGTGACCCCAAACTTTAGAACGGTAGTGTATGTGATATTTTTTCATCACTTAGACTGAAGCTTGTTCCTTGTCAAAACTGCATACATTGTTAATAAGCCCACACTGTAAAACATTATCTGTCAAATGTACAGTAACTTACTGGCATCAATTGGCCAGTAAGTTACCGTAATTTTACAGTACAAATATGGTTATCCACTTTATGGTAGCAAAAATGTCACTGTGATCTAATTTACAGTACCAAGTAAGTTACTGTAATCTAATTTACAGTATATTACTGGAATTACCCAGTGACATATTACCCAGTGTTTTTTTAAACATTTACATTTTTTACATTTAGGTCATATAGTGGGCACCACTTGTACTTAGCAACTTACTGTCAGTGCATTCAGCGAAGGTTAATAAATGAAACACATATCAGTCATGGCAGGAAAACTTTTCTGTAACCGTTACTGAAAATGTTGTAGTTAAGGATACATTGGTCTTAAACATTTATGTAATTACAACAAGATATCTTATGATACAGTGTATCTCAATCTCTGGATAGAGCCAACACAGTATTGAGATTTTCACAGTAACTTGATGCCAGCTTCCTGTAAATTACTATAATGTCAAAGCAATGACACACAGTATAATACTGTAAAAGTGACAAATACACTAAGAATGTCAGCCCAGAGGAAGCCCAAAAAATTGTCAGAGACTCCAGTCACCCAAGTCATAGACTTTTACTGCACAGCAAGCGGTACCGGAGCACCAAGTCTAGGACCAAGCTCTTTAACAGTTTCCACCCCCAACCCATAAGACTGCTGAACAATTAATCAAATGGCCACCGGACTATTTACATTGACACCCCCCTCCATTTGTTTTGTACACTGCTGCAACTCGCTGTTTATTATCTATGCATAGTCACTTTACCCCTACCTACATGTACAAATTACCTCGACTAACCTGTACCCCCGCAAATTGACTCGGTACTGGTACCCCCTGTACAAAGCCTCGTTATTGTTATTTTACAGTGTTAGTTTTTATAATATTTTACTTTTGTTTATTTGGTAAAAATGTTCTTAACTCATTCTTGAATTGCACTGTTGGTTATGGGCTTGTAAGTAAGCATTTCACGGTAAGGTCTACACCTGTTGTATTCGGCGCATGTGACAAATAAAGTTATTTGATTTGATTTTACTTTAATTACACGGGATTGGCGCAAGCAGGTTGGCTACCAGGCATTTGAATATTACAGCATATTAATGAATACTAGGTGTTTTATATGACTTGCACTTCTAGAGGCCTAAAATGGACATGTTAAATACTCAAAATATAAAAGTTTTAAGACCCGCTACCATTCTGATCTGTCCCCTATAGACATGTAATTTTTAGGGAACTACTACACATATCATAAATTGGCACAGATCTTTCACTAACGGGTGCAGCAAATATAGCCGCTGACATGGCAAGCCTTAAAATATGTTAATGAGCCAACGATTCTTTCCCCTCCCACAATATTTCTCCACAACGCACCACAATTTACAATATGCTGCATTACATATACAGCGAAACAGCAATACAGTACTCTATTGTTGAATTGTATTAAAATCAAAATCAGAAATTGCTAATAGTGAATATATAATTATATACCATCTGATATTTGGTGTTTTATATCACTTGTACTTTATGCCTCAACAAAGGCTTCTAAACTGACAGTGACTACAGGGCATAGCAGATTAAAAGGACATGGCTAGCCAGTCAACCATTAGAGGTTTGACACTTTTTGCCATTTTGAATTACAGTATATTACTCACAGCATTTGGCCAGTAAGTTACTCTAGATTTTCAGAACAAGGTTTGTAGAATTCCTAAAATACAGTATGTTACTGTATTATGTGGGGGTACAGCATGCACACTCACGGGTGCAACAAATCTAGCCTTTTACAAGGCACAACTTAAAATATGTTAGAGCCAGAGACTCTTTCCCCACCACAACATCCAAAAATGAACCATATTCAATTACGTAAAACACATTTAAGGTATTTTACTGTACATTCTACAGTGTTTTACTGTTGAAATGACAGAAGTCTTACAGTGCAGTAGTGACATATGTCACAAGGTCGTGGATTCAATTCCTGCAAGGACTGTAAGAAACTGATAAAAGTGTCTGCTAAGATGTGATGTGATTCGAGGGGACATGGTTACAACCAGAGATTAAAATACCCTGGTAACACTTTACTTATGACTCTTTATGTCAAGCATACACAGGCTTAATGAACACTACGTATCACCACTAAAATAGCACCGGAAGAAATGGCAGCAGTTTTACGGGCGCCCAACCAATTGTGCTATTATGTGGGGTTTTTTGCGTTATTTGTAACTTATTTTGTACATAACGTCTCTGCAACAGTATCTTACAGCAAAAAAAAGCTTCTGGATATCAGGACAGCGATCACTCACCTCGGATAAGACTACGAATATTTCTACAACAAGGACGACGCACAAGACATTCTCCAAACACCCCACAGGGCCAACATCCCCGTTATTTGCAAGAGGAAGCGACGCAGGTACAGAGAACAAAGAGCCGGATGCCTGGTCAGGGCCCGGAGAAGGAGACTGGGAAAGCTGCCGTTACCGTCAATACTACTCGCCAACGTACAATCATTGGACAATAAATTAGACGAGGTACGATCACGAATATCCTACCAACGGGACATCAAACTGTAATATCCTATGTGTCACGGAATCGTGGCTGATTGACAACAAGGATATTCAGCTAGCGGCATATACGCTGCAACGGCAAGATAGAACAGCGCACTCCGGTAAGACGAGGGGGGGGGGGGGGGGGGTCTGTGCATATTTGTAAACAACAGTTGGTGCACGAAATCTAAGGAAGTCTCTAGATTTTGCTCGCCTCAAGTAGAGTACATTGTGATAAATTGCAGGCCACACTACTTGCCTAGAGAGTTTTCAGCTATACTTTTCGTGGCTGTTTATTTACCACCACAAACAGATGCTGGCACTAAGACCGGACTCAGTCAGCTGTATAAGGAAATAAGCAAACAGGAAACCACTCACCCTAGTGGACGGAGACTTTAATGCAGGGAAACTTAAAATCAGTTCTACCTAATTTCTATCAACATGTTAAATGTGCAACCAGAGCGAAAAAAAATTCTAGATCACCTGTACTCCACACAGAGACGCGTACAAAGCTCTCCCTCGCCCTCCATTTGGTAAATCTGACCACATCTCTATCATCCTGATTCCTGCTTACAAGCAAAAATTAAAGCAGGAAGCACCAGTGACTTGGTCTATAAAAAAAGTGGTCAGATGGAGCAGATGCTAAACTACAGGACTGTTTTGCTATCACAGACTGGAACATGTTCCGGGATTCTTCCGATGGCATTGAGGAGTACACCACATCAGTCACTGGCTTTATCAATAAGTGCATCGAGGACGTCATCACCACAGTGACTGTACGTACATACCCCAACCAGAAGCCATGGATTACAGGCAATATTCGCACTGAGCTAAAGGGTAGAGCTGCCGCTTTCAAGGTGCGGGACTCTAACCCGGAAGCTTACAAGAAATCGTGCTATGCCCTGCGACAAACCATCAAAACAGGCAAAGTGTCAGTACAGGGCTAAGATTGAATCATACTACAACGGCTCTGACGCTCATCTTATGTGGCAGGGCTTGCAAACTATTACAGACTACAAAGGGAAGCACAGCCGCGAGCTGCCCAGTGACATGAGCCGACCAGATGAGCTAAATCACTTCTATGCTCGCTTCGAGGCAACCAACTCTGAGGCATGCATGAGAGCATCAGCTGTTCCGGACGACTGTGTAATCACGCTCTCCGTAGCCGACGTGAGTAAGACCTTTAAACAGGTCAACATTCACAAGGCTGCGGGGCCAGATGGATTACCAGGACGTGTGCTCCGGGCCTGTGCTGACCAACTGGCAGGTGTCTTCACTGACATTTTCAACATGTCCCTGATTGAGTCTGTAATACCAACATGTTTCAAGCAGACCTCCATAGTCCCTGTGCCCAAGAAGACGAAGGTAACCTGCCTAAATGACTACAGACCCGTAGCACTCACGTCCGTAGCCATGAAGTGCTTTGAAAGGTTGGTAATGGCTCACATCAACACCATTATCCCAGAAACCCTAGACCCACTCCAATTTGCATACCGCCCAAACAGATCCACAGATGATGCAATCTCGATTGCACTCCACACTGCCCTTTCACACATGGACAAAAGGAACTCCTATGTGAGAATGCTATTCATTGACCACAGCTCAGCGTTCAACACCATAGTGCCCTCAAAGCGCATCACTAAGCTAAGGACCCTGGGACTAAACACCTCCCTCTGCAACTGGATCCTGCACTTCCTGACAGTCCACCCCCAGGTGGTGAGGGTAGGTAAAAACACATCCGCCATGCTGATCCTCAACACTGGAGCTCCACAGGGGTGCGTGCTCAGTCCCCTCCTGTACTCCCTGGTCACCCACGACTGTATGGCCAGGCACGACTACAACATCATCAGGTTTGCAGACGACACAACAATGGTAGGCCTGATCACCGACAATGACGAGACAGCCTATAGGGAGGAGGTCAGAAACCTGGCTGGGTGTTGCCAGAATAACAACCTATCCCTCAACGTAACCAAGACTAAGGAGATGATTGTGGACTACAGGAAAAGGAGGACCGAGCACGCCCCCATTCTCATCGACGGAGCTGTAGTGGAGCAGGTTGAGAGCTTCAAGTTCCTTGGTGTCCACATCAACAACAAACTAGAATGGTCCCAACACACCAAGACAGTCGTAAAGAGGGCACGACAAAGCCTATTCCCCCTCAGGAAACTAAAAAGATTTGGCATGGGTCCAGATCCTCAAAAGGTTCTACAGCTGCAACATCGAGAGCATCCTGACTGGTTGCTTCACTGCCTGGTACGGCAATTGCTCGGACTCGGACCACAAGGCACTACAGAGGGTAGTGTGTACGGCCCAGCACATCACTGGGGCTAAGCTGCCTGCCATCCAGGACCTCTACACCAGGCGGTGTCAGAGGAAGGCCCTAAAAATTGTCAAAGACCCCACCCCAGTCATAGACTCTTCTCTCTACTACCGCATGGCAAGTGGTACCGGAGTGCCAAGTCTAGGACAAAAAGGCTTCTCAACAGTTTTTACCCTCAAGCCATAAGACTCCTGAACATGTAATCAAATGGCTACCCGGACTATTTGCATTGTGTGTCCCCCCAACCCTTCTTTTTACGCTGCTGCTACTCTGTTCATCATATATGCATAGTCACTTTAACTATACATTCATGTACATACTCCCTCAATTGGGCCGACCAACCAGTGCTCCCGCACATTGGCTAACCGGGCTATCTGCATTGTGTCCCGCCACCCGCCAACCACCACCTGCCAACCCCTCTTTTATGCTACTGCTACTCTCTGTTCATCATATATGCATAGTCACTTTAGCCATATCTACATGTACATACTACCTCAATCAGCCTGACTAACCGGTGTCTGTATGTAGCGTCGCTACTTTTATGGCCTCGTTACTGTATATAGCCTCGTTACTGTATATAGCCTGTCTTTTTACTGTTGTTTTATTTCTTTACTTACCTATTGCTCACATACTAACCAATAGTGCAAAAATGGTGTTAAGTAAGCATTTCACTGTAAGGTCTACACGTGACAAAAACTTTGATTTGATAACCAACGAGACACATATTTAGAACAACAATGTCTTAAGATGTCTCAAGACAGACACGTGATGGCTGGGTATTACCAATACCACATGGTCTTGTGTGTTGTTAGGTATGCAGCCAAAGACAAGAGGACACTCCGGACTCATCACATCACCCACGTCTTGAACGCAGCGGATGGGAAGTTTAATGTGAACACAGGTGCCAGCTACTACAGGGACACAAAAATATCCTACCATGGAGTGGAGGCATTCGACATGCCCTCATTTGACCTCAGTACCTTCTTCTACTCTGCGGCCAAATTTATCAAGACCGCCCTGAGCTCGCCCAACAGTAAGCAATCAGCCAACCAGTCAATCAAATCAACCAATCAAATGTATTTTATAAGGCCCTTTTTACATTATCAGTTGACAAAGTGCTTTACAGCCAGCCGACCTAATTATCTTTTTTACCATGCAGAGGGCATCTCTGACTTTATATTCTGTGCATGTTTTTTTCTCTGTATCATTTTCTCTAAAATTACCTTTAGGATTACATTGTTTGTGAATTAATTATATTCAAACATCATTAGTCTGTCAGTTCCAAAAACATGCAACAATCTTCCCTTCCATTCCATTAGCAGTTAAAATGCAAATCACAAAGCTGCTAAAACATAATAGCAAGCTAATATCGTACCCCACAGTAATCTCCTCATAAACCGGGGACCCTGGACAAGAATATTGACTTTAAATAGATTTCTCTGGTAATTTGTAAGCAACACTTTCATTGGACATGGAAATGACAAAATTATGTTTGTGGCCTTGTGCTTTAGCAGAGCTGCTACTTCCTGTCCTCGTTATGCAGAGTGCATCCGGTATCTGACATGACAGTAATAAGATGTGCGTTCCAAATGGCACCCTATAGCCTATTCCCTATGGGCCCTGGTCAGAAGTAGTGTACTATGTCGGGAATAATTTGCTATTTGGAACACAGGTTATGCCTCCCCTCCTCGACATGCTGACTTGACTGGCTGATCGGACTAGCCCTCTAGTGTGTAGCAGGGCCTACAGTAATCCCTAGCAGAAACACACAGCCTGGAAGACAGTTCAATTACCCGCTCCCATGGGCCCTAAGCCCCAAAGCATGATAAGAAACCACGGATTACCGTGTGTAGAAACATTTGTTGCAACATTGTTGAAAGAAAACTTTTGGGAGGTAGGCTATTTAGAAATTTCTCCATTTTGATATTAAGCCTACAGGTCTGTAATGCTTTTTGACAAAAAATTACACAATATGAAATAAAGAACAAGTAATCTATGAGATGTTCTTCTACTAAATATGATACGGTAAATGTTGCCAGGAATTTGGGTGAGCCAAGACATCACTTAGGTAAACAAAATAGATACAGTACTTCCGTACTTACTGTATGTAAATATGTTTTACATATGATGAAATTACCCATGTACCTGTGTCCTCCTTCAACTGAATGAGAGCTAAGTGTGCAGCCTTTCTTCCCTCCCCGGCCCTGGCAGGTAATGTGTTGGTCCACTGCGCGATGGGTCTGAGTCGCTCGTCCTCTCTGGTCCTGGCCTACCTGATGATCGATGAGAACCTGACCCTGGTGGATGCCATCAAGGCTGTGGCTGCAAACAGAAACATCTGTCCCAACGCTGGATTCCTGGAGCAGCTCCGAGACCTGGACAAACAACTCCACTACCAGGCTAGACGACAATGAGAACACGTTTTTGATGAGACATAGATGGATAGTCTAATAGTGTAGGGGACAACTGTGCAGTCACTATACTCATACTGTAGATGGTTTTATTATTTTGTATAAAGATGTCAGAAATAAATATTGCTAATGTGATCAACACATTCAACATTTATCATTAAAAAATTGTTGTCTATCAACAATTACAAGCCACCGGGGTCTGACAACCTGGATGGAAAATTACTGAGGATAATAGCGTACGATAATGCCACATCTTCAATTTAAGCCTACTAGAAAGTGTTTGTCCTCAGGCCTGGAGGGAAGCTAAAGTCATTCCGCTACCCAAGAATAGGAATGCCCCCTTTACTGGCTCAAATAGCCAACCAATCAGTCTGTTACCAACCCTTAGTAAACTTCTGTAAAAAAATGGTGTTTGACCAGATACAATGCCCTTTCACAATAAACAAATTCACAACAGACTTTCAGCACACATATAGGAAAGGACACTCAACAAGCACGGCACTTACACAAATGACTGATGATTGGCTGAGAGAAATGTGTAAAATTATTGTGGGGGTTGTCTTGTTAGACTTCAGTGCAGCTTTTGACATTATCGATCATAGTCTGCTGCTGGAAAAACCTGTGTGTTATGGCTTTACACCCCCTGCTATACTGTGGATAAAGAGTTACTTGTCAAACAGAACACAGAGGGAGTACTTTAATAAAAGCCTCTCAAACATAATCCAGGTAGAAGCAGGAATTCCCCAGGGTAGCTGTTTAGGCTCCTTGCTTTTTTCAATCTTTACTAACAACAAGCCACTGGCTTTGAGTAAGTAAGTCTATGTACGCGGATGACTCAACACTATACACACACACACACACACACGTCAGCTACTACAGCAACTGAAATGGCTACAACACTTAAAGAGCTGCAGTTAGTTTTGAAATGGGTAGCAAGGAATAAGTTAGTACTAAATATTTCCAAAACTAAAAGCATTGTATTTAGGACAAATCATTCACTAAACCCTAAACCTCAACTACATCTCATCATGAATAATGTGTAAATTGAGCAAGTTGAGGTAACTAAACTGCTTGGAGTAACCCTGGATTGTAAACTGTCATGGTCAAAACATATTGATACAACAGTAGCTAAGATGGGGAGAAGTCTGTCCATAATAAAGCGCTACTCTGCCTTCTTAACAACACTATCAACAAAACAGGTCCTACAGGCCCTGATTTTGTTGCACCTGGACTAATGTTCAGTCGTGTGGTCAGGTGCCACAAAGAGGGACTTGGGAAAATTGCAGTTGGCTCAGAACAGGGAAGCACGGCTGGCCCTTAAAAGTACACGTTAAGCTAACATTAATGACATGCATGTCCATCTCTCATAGCTGAAAGTGGAAGAGAGATTGACTTCATCATTACTTGTTTTTGTAAGAGGTGTTGACAAGCTGTCCGTTTAAAATATAGCACACAGCTCGGACAACCTTGCATACCCCATAATACATGCCACCGGAGGTCTCTTCACAGTCCAAGTCCAGAACAGACTATGGGAGGCACACAGTACTACATAGAGCCATGACTACATGGAACTCTATTCCACATTAGGTAATTTATGCAAGCAGTAGAATCAGATTTTAAAAAACAGGTAAAAATACACCTTATGGAACAGCGGGGACTGTGAAGTAACACAAACATAGGCACAGACACATAACATACTCACTATACATAAACGTAAACATGGATTTTGCATTGTAGATATGTGGTAGTGGAGTATGGGCCTGAGGGCACACACTTAATATGTTGTGAATTCTGTACTGATTGTATTGTAATGTTTTTAAAATTGTATAACTGCCTTAATTTTGCCGGACCCCAGGAAAAGTAGCTGCTGCCTTGGTAGCAGCTAATGGGGATCAACAATAAATACAAATACTTGTGATATTTGTTGCTTCACAATAATGAGTACAAACCGAAATGAACAAGTGTACCTACAGAAACAACGAACAAAATCACAAAAATAAGTTATAAAAGTTAATAAAACACATTCATTAGAACAAATGTTCTTCTTTCTACAACAAACCAACATTAGAAATGAGAGACTGCAATGAGCATCAAATGCTAACGACGACAGTCTGAAGAACATGTTCTCTAATTAGCTCCAATTAGCAGAATCACATCTGGAGGGGTATGATGATGCAGTTCTGTTCTCTCCACCACCTGCTGTTGCCCTGGCCTCCAACACGTTTTTTGTCACCAGAGAGAAACCTAGCCCAGAACCACCCACCCTGCCTGGCCCAAGGGATTCTCAGCTTCTCCCCATCACTGGATGCCTGAGCCAACTGTACCATCTGGATACATCCTTGACTCTGGAGAGTACGGGAAAATGAATAATGACTCATGGTATAATTGTGAAAGACTATTGTTGTAGGACATCACAGCATCTCTCTAATACAACAACACTAGCATGCTATATTCTCGTGGTTCTATTTTTGCTTGATATGAGAAATATACAGACCGATGGAAACTAATAGACTGAACAACATGTAGGTTATATTGATGTGTCTGTATACCTTTATAAATAAATAAACGTTACACTTATTCAGTCACTTCCTTCCTCCAAAATGTTTTCTTAAATCTATCACTGAAGTTGTTAAAATGTGAAATTTACCACCGAAGCTGGTAAGATGTGACGTCTTAAAGTAAGAGCGTTAATTTACTATACCAGAAATTTGCCAACAGTAGTTCATAAAAGAGATGAAACAAGATGAAAAGAGATGGAGCCATCTTAAGAGATGCTTGCACTCCAGAGCATCGCACTGTAGAGGAGAGACGCTCGCTGTCATAATAAAATAAACATCACAGGTCTAATGATTTCACTGTCAGAGCGAATGATGCCAGAGCATTAAGATGTGAAGGGGAGAAGAGAGGGGCTTGATGGTGTAAAACTGTAATTTGACATGTAAAAAGGATTCATTCAACCCCTTTCCACACTGCAATCATTACTTTTGGACTTCTGTTCTGTGGCTCACATTGAGGAGCCTTTAAAAGATCAGCCAAACTAACATGCATGACGCATATCATCATACAACGGAGAACTCAAGACTTGTACTATTTTACCATCCTTTCCCCATCTTATCACCAGATATATTTCAAAGATCTTTCCTCCTATAAATACCCATCAAAGTTACATATTTATTTGACTATATGAATTTAAGTATAGGCCTACTCTTTCTTATAGAATGACGCACAAAATCCCACGGCCCTCTCTTTAAGACTGCGATATGTTAACTGACAGAATTCCAAGGATTCATTCTCATGCTTGAACAGGCGCTTGGCATACCCTGTTCACTCGAGTGAATATGGGATATATCGTTTGGCGAAGGCAAAGTTAGGATAAGCACAGCCCAGCTTCCTTCTGCCAGCAGCAGAGATTAAAGTTCCCAGCTCTGTTTAGTAGATGTTTGCATCTGAAATGGCACCCTATTTGCTATATAGTGCACTACTTTTGACTAGAGCCTGCATTGGGGACTCTGGGGGCTCTCGTTCAAAAATACAGCACAATAGGATGCCATTCTGGACGCAAACTATGACTGAGGAGGTTTTTCCCTACATGCAAGTTACTCAGCCGCTAAGGCTAAGGTCAGGGGGCCTTGCTTGCACGTCAGAGCACTAAAAATATCCTCTCAATTTGATGACTGTCCAGTTATACAATCTGTGCTCCCGACCGACGACTCTCGTCAGGCTCCCAGAATTAAACTTCGAGCATTGGGTTCTATTTGTTTCCTCCAACTGTTGACAACAGGAAACACACAAAAGGCTACACTTGCTGACTTTTAGAGGGAGTACAGTAAAGGACTTCAATTAAAATCTCTTGGTATGTTGTTCTTTGACCAGAATTCTAATTCTAACTGTTGCCAGTGCATGTTAGGTATTTAAATAATGCCTAAAATGCACATTAACAAAAATGTGCCATAGATACCAGTCTTACGACATTGTCTTTGTGGCACGTTGGAAGGAAATAGCTCCAAATCAAAACGTTATTTTATATTTTTAAGGGAATGGATCCTGTGTGAAAGCAAGAAGCTATTGTGATAAACATGGCATCTCACAGCTCCAAGAGGTGTGCGACTGTGAAGAAAAAGTTTGTTCCTAAGATGAAGCCACCTGAACCTGTGGTGGAATACGTTACACCTGGAGGCTATGAGCTGGAGAAGATCCTTAACCGTGACTGCATGGAGTACACTCACATCAACCAGGTCTGGCCCAACATCTGGATTGGAGATGAGTAAGTTAGGCAGTCGGTGTTCTGTAAGAGATCAAATTAAACATAAAGTAGTCTGTTTGTTCTATAATGCCAACTCCTTGTCACTCATTTTCATGTCAAATGTTTGGCTTGACATTTCCCTAAGGAGTTGGCAAGAGACCAGAAACCATAGATATAGGACCTACATACAGTATATTGTCTATGGCCAGCCAGGATATTATTTACCTTAAGTGTTATATCTGTTCAGTATTCTGAGTATTGCATACATAATTATAAGTTACCTACTGCCTGATGTATTAACTGTTTGAGTACACCCTTTGTCTCCTACCTGCAGTACAGGTCCCTGCATCCTTAGCCAGGCGCCCAATCTATTTGTGCTCTTGCCAATTCCATTTGATCATTGTAAAAAGTTGGCATGATAGCACAAACTGACTGGCACTCAGGTTAGTAAATCCTTACATTGACAGAGAGAGTGCCAAAGACAAATACAACCTGAAGAAATTGGGCATGACCCACATCCTGAACGCAGCAGAGGGGACGTGGAATAATGTGGACACGGGTGCGGAGTACTACAGCGACATGGACGTGGTCTACTATGGGGTCGTGGCGGAGGATACTCCAACCTTTGACCTTAGCCAGTACTTCTTTTCTGCAGCCCAGTTCATCGACCAAACACTCAACATACCTGAGAGTAAGTTAGTCTTAGTTTGAGTGACATTTTAATACAACTTAAATGAATAAGCAATTATAAGTGCTTATAAATGCTTTAGAAAGCATTGACACAAATGCTTTAAAATGTTGACAAAATTTAAGTTATTAATGCTTATTCATTAAAGTAATTATACAGGGGGTACCGTTCCATTCTATTCTAATAACAAACACCTCCTTCCAGTCATGTTTTTCTATGCATTTCCATTAGATAAGCTGCTGGTGCACTGTGTGATGGGGAGAAGTCGGTCAGCCACCCTGTTCCTGGCCTACCTGATGATCTGTAAGAACATGACGGTGGTGGACGCCGTGGACCACGTGAAGCGACGCAGGCGTATCATCCCCAACTGGGGCTTCCTGAAACAGCTCAGGCAGCTGGACACTTACCTCTTAGAACAGAGGGACGGAGTGACGACTGACAAGGGAAAAGGAGGAGAAGAAAAGGACAAGGAAAGAGAGGAGGATGAATAGAAGGATCAAATGTGATCGATGCACCCTGAGAAAAGGGAAATGTATTTAATTTAGAACATTTGGTTCCACAAGAAATGTGTACAGTGAAAAAATTGTCAAACAAGTAGGTTTCCTAGTACTTCAAAAATACTGTACTCCAATTGTACTTCAAATTTAAAAGAGTTAAAGTGGAAATCCAGAGTTCAAACAATAAAGCAATAACAATAACAAAGCAACACTTCCGCCACTTGTTTTGGTAAACCGCTAAGGGAAGGGGCTCGAGAAATTTGAACACTGAAATTCATAGACAAGAGCTACAGAGCTGCTATCTAAATTTGATCACTTTGTCGTAAATAATTTTCCTGCACAGCAGGAAATGCAAATTGTAAAGGCATCTAAAGTCAGTAATTTCCACTTTAACATTTCAGACTTGATTTTCCCTAACCAAAAAATGTATCAACCTCAAAAAAAATGTCCATTAATTATAATCCACATTTCCTGTTGCTGCAGGATTATTTTCCTGCTGTGAGAAGCAGTGTCAGATGAAGATCTTGTATCCATACATGTATACTGACAGACCATCCATGAAATCAGAATGAGTTTTAACCATGTTTTGAAGCAGTGTTCACATTGACTTTTTTTTTTTTTTTTTTTTTACAAACATTTGGAGTAAAACATGCTTATATTTTGGGTTGTAATTGGGTACAACTAAGGTCATGAGGCATTTCAGTTATATTATTCAATAATCCATGGCTATACATCACAGTGAAAAAATGTATGCATCAACTGCAGATTGCCCCTTTAAACTAAATGCTCAAGTATTATAAATAAGACATTGCCTTGGCTTAGAAGTCTGTCGTTGAACATTTTGAACTTCAAATCTCCCAATTAATCTGAAGTCAATTGTCAATGGAGTTAAATCAGTGGAGTAAAATTGTGTGCATGGTCAATCCTAATTTATTTTATGCTAAAATGTACACCATTTTTAAGTGACTGACAAAGGAAAATGGCATCAACAAAGGACTGCTCGTTTGTGCACATTTACAGTGGGAGACCTGGCTCTCACCCTACCAGCCATTCTGTACAGGTAGAAAGGCTACAAAAGAGCAATATAGACAAAAACACAAGTTGCTTTTTACATGCAATCCGTTAGCTTAGTTTGGTCTAGTCACATCCTCTAGTCTTATCCATTTTGTAAAATATAAATCCAACATTTTATAAAGATAGAAAAAAAATCTACAGATGGAATGAAAACGTTACTTTTTAAAGGCTTTATGTAAAATATCGACTTTGGACTAAATGTATATTTCTTTATTATTAATAATAATCATCAATCATTTAGTTGTTTTTTTTAAATTCCGCCACATTTCGACATTGGTACACCTCTTTGAAACGTTTTAGAATCAGAGTCAGGGTACAAACACTGAGATATGCTTAGTTATCTTGACAGAAATCAGTCTTCTGTGTTATAAAACAGAAAGCTGCCTCAAGGAAGGACATCTGTTACAAAAGACTTCAGAATTATACATACATAGCAATGAAACCTCTCAAACATACAGAAGAACAGGACTAAAGAAGTTTACACTTTTTTTACATTATTAGAATTAACAAAATATAGTTTCATCTTTCTCCCCCGCCCTGTGAGAGGGGGAACCTAATAAAGGCCAAAATATATTTAGAATGGCTTGCTATTAAGCACAACACTTGTACAGTACTACTCAATGCACTGTTACTAACGGAGACTGGAGACCGAAGCATGCTTTACAAAATAAGTACAATAATTTAAATATACAAAGGCATGAGTATAGTACAAACTAATCGTCAGCACTGTTAGACAGGTACACTGAACAGGTTCTAGGAATATCCACTTGTTTAAGTCTGTTTGTAGCAGGCACATTAGATGGCTTAGTTTGAGGCTGCTACATAACTACACTCACTCCCGGTGATGAAATCTCTTCCCAGTCTCCTCCCCCCTCTACCCTAAGGAGTGACCAGGGAGACTAATACTAATTAAATACATTTTTATCTTCATGACGTAAGGCTTAGAACCTAAAAGAACACAAATCTGTTAGGAACAAAAATACTTTGACATAGATAGGAGCTTGTTGTAAAAAGTTTGCTTGTTGATGAAACTTTTTGCATTCTTTCCAAGTGCTGGTTTTTAAGTAACTATAAACTAAATGAAAACAAACAAACATTATCAACAAACAAAAAAAGGCCAAATTTGTGCATCTAGGACTCATAGTAATAATAATGCACATTTGTGTGATTTAAACATCCAGAGATTGATTCAGTTTGTTTGTCATTAGTTACGGTTTCTTTAACCGTTAGGTCAGTAACCATGGGTTACCGTCTGATGAAAGGCCCTTTGAGTGTCTGCTTGGACATGGGTCCAGTGTTGGTCATGTATCCGTGCTGACCAGCTGAAGAGTACATGTTGCTGTGCGGCGGAGCCTGCATGGGTTGCTGGGGGTATGGCTGTGTTCCCATCATGCCCATCTGCATAGAGGCGTACTGGGCCCCGGGCGACTGGTTCATGTAGGCCGCCGTCATCTGGTGGCCCGACATCTGGTTGCTGTGGTAACCACCGTTGGCAGCCATCATGGTTGGCCCCTGGGTTGTGACGTGGTAGCCGTTCATGGCGTGGTTGATGGAGGCAGAGGGCATGTTCATGGAGTTGACACTAACAGCATGGTTGTAGGGATTGCCAGGGGCCGGCATGATGTTGACCGTGCCCATGTTCATGCCCCGTGGCATGGCTGCCAGCGTCCGGGATGAGGGGGCCTGCATGGTGACTGTCTGGAGGGGCCCGCGGGTGTGGCTGTACATCTGCTGCTGGTGGTGGGGGTGGGAGGAGAGACCAGAGGCCGCTGACTTGGAGCGCATGGCAATGTGTGTGGGGCCCTTGGGTCCCCCGGGGGCCATCTGAGCCTGTAGAGTCCACTGGGAGGTAGGGATGTTGGGGATGCCCATGGCGTTGCGCTGCAGCATCATCTGTGGGGAACTGAGGGGGTGGGAGGAGGTCAGAGGGGGGGTCATGGTGGCCTGCACCTGGACCTGGGGGCCACCGGGGTGAGGAGAGACCCCATGGGGGCGAGGGTGACCGGGGTGGGGGGACTGGGACAGAGACACCAGGCCAGAGTGCTGCGAGTGTGATGACAGGGAGGTACTGTTTGCATAGGATGTGATAGGGTGGGAGTGGGAGGCAGAGTGGTTAAAAGGCAGAGAGTGAGGGTGGTCTATGAGGGTGTTGGTCAGCTGCTGCAGTTTGGCCAGGCTGAAGGTGGCTGAGGGCTGGGAGTAATGACCGCTGCCATAGCCCTCCTGGTTCATCCTCTCATAGATGTTGCTCAGGTTGGGGTTGCCTGACTCAGGGATGTCAGCTAGCTGAATGGGCGCCGTGAAGTTGGTAGGCATGCCGCACTGTGTCATGGCCTGTTGCTGACTGTGGCTGTGTTGATTGTGAAGGCTGTGTTGATTGTGAAGGCTGTGTTGACCGTGTTCATTGTGAAGGCTGTGTTGACCGTGTTGATTGTGTTGATTGTGAAGGCTGTGTTGATTGTGAAGGCTGTGTTGATTGTGATGTACACCATGTGGCTGACTGTGTGTAGGGTGTGTGTGTGGGTTGTGTTGCGTTATCTGGCTGTGTTGATTGTGTGGAGCGCTGTGAGGCTGATTATGTTGCGGATGCTGATTGTGTGGAGTGATAGTGTGCCTAGTATGGCCATGGGGATTGTGTGTGATTGTTTGACTGTGACTGTGCTGGCTGTGTTGACTGTGCTGAGTCCTCTGACTGTGTTGACCATTACTCGGTGGTCTCTCCACCAGCACCACACAGCCCTGTGGTGACTTGACGTTGCAGTGCTGCGGGGAGCTTAGGCTATTCTGCTGAATCATGCCACAGCTTCCAGGGTTGACGCCCCCCATTTGCTGGCTGACGGCACAGCTGCTCTGCACCAGGCCGCTGGGGGGGAGGGGGCCGTAGGAACAGCTGTTCTGAGGGGGGCCCCCAGGTCCGCCCGGACCCCCGGCCCCACCACAGATGCTGCCCCCCAGCGTGGAGTCGTAAGAGCTGGGGTTCTCATAGTTCTCTGTGGTGCTCTCGATGGAGCCCAGGTCGCTGAAGCCGCTGTCCACCACCTGCTGGGACGAGTGGTCCGACACCGACGGCACGTCCATCATGGGGCTGGTCTCCATGTTGTGGAGGGAGGAGGGGACTGAGATGGAGGCTCCGCTGCTGGAGCCATGGTCAGGGCTGATCTGGGTGTAACCTCCTCCTGCGCCACTACCTCCACTGCTGCTGCCTCTGCTACTCTCCAGGATGGACAACGCCGGGCTGCTGACAGAGCGCACCGACTGGCTGGGGTGGGAGTGGGCCGAGGACAGGGGGCTGCTGTGGTCCGACTGGGGGCAGCCTTCGTCCAGCGAGGTTAGGGTGTGAGGGGGGCTATGGGGGACCATGGGGTGGGTCTGCAGGCTGTGGCTCGCCTCCTGGTGGAACACCGAGCTGGAGCTGTCCTGCGGTGTCTCTGTGTCGCGCTCTGTCTCCTGGGTGAGGCTCTGCACGGCCTGGGCCGTCTCTCGGTCCTCCTCTCGGTCCTCCTCTCGGTCCTCCTCTCGGTCCTCCTCTCGGTCCTCCTCTCGGTCCTCCTCTCGGTCCTCCTCTCGGTCCTCCTCTCGGTCTCTCAGCACAGCAGAAGGATTCAGAGCAACAAGCCTCTCTCTATCCCTTTCTGACTGCTGGGGCTGGCGTCGAGCCTCCTGACTGCTACTCTCCTCTGACTCGGAGTCAACGGGGTGATCAGAGTCTACTGCTGCTACTGCGGTTGGTGCCTGTTCCTGGATACCGTCTCTTCTCTCGTCTCCAGTGTTGGCCGGCCGCTCCTCCTCGCGCCAATAGGCCATCCCTTCAGACCCCTCCTGACGTCGTCCAGAATCCTTATTGTTGTCATTTGGATGTAAAAAAGTCAGGGTGGTGCAGGACTCCGCTTCAGGAGGCTCCTGACAAGGCTCTGGCTCTTGCTTCCGCTCCTCTTTCTCTGGCTCTGCAGTCGACTCGATGCGACTCTCGTCTTCATCGTCCGCGTCCAGGTGAGTGGCCTCTTCGTCTTCATCATCCTCGGCTGATCTTTCAGTGCTGTGGTCCAGCTGTTTGGATGGAGAAGGAGCTTGAGAGTTCCCGTGCTCACTGTCTTGTGGGTCCTCCTCCGGTGGCTCGTCACGGATGGGGGATCTGACGGGAGAACACATAGAGAAGACAGGGGAGCTAGCTCTAGAGGCCATAGGGGAGGCTACTGGAGAAGAGGCCATGGGAGAAGCCACAGGAGATACCCCAGGGGAGCTCAGTTTACTAGGACTATCTTCCTCCATGGGACTGTGGGGCTCTGAGGGCAGGCGCTTGTCCATATCTGTGTCCCGACCGGCCAGGTCTCTGCCGGGCTCTGACTCCTCCTCCGTGATGGTCGAGGCCTTGTCCTGGTCCTCCGGCTCCTCCTTGGGCTCCTCGGCCTGGATGTGGGGCTCCTCGGCCTCCAGCGGCGTCTCGGGGGGAGTGTACAGGTTCAGCTTGAAGCCCATCTTCCTCTCCTTCTTCAGACGCCATTTTGGAGGCCCCCTTTTCACTCCTTTGGGCCAGCCCTTCTTGCGCTTAACCGCTCGAGGCCTGCCCGGTTTCTTTGACAGGACACCGGCTACTAGAAGAAAGAAAAGATCATCAGTGATTTGAGCAAATTGGTGTTGTGATGTTAAGATTTAAAGGGCTGTATGCTGTCAGTTATAACTTACAACTTAAAATACAACTTCTTAAAAACATCTGAAGGATTTAGTTACCTTCATTCCAGTGTTCACGATTGTCTCTGTCCATGTTTTTCTCCAGCCGCGGACGACCTCTGCGTCTCTTCACTGGTTTCCTCAGCCCCTCCTCCTCCTCCATCTCGCCCACCCCGCAGGTTCTCTCCAGCAGGGGCATGGGCCTCTCGTCCTCAGAGTTGTCAAACGGTTCGTTCAGAACCTCCGTCGTCTCTGAGATGGTCTCTGTCGTCACACTGCTATTAATCCTTCTTCTCTTGCGACCTCTCTTCTTGAGCATGACAGCTCTCTCAGCTCTCTCTCTCTGGAACACAAACACAGATCAAATGTTAAACTTTAGGGACGTTTTCTCGGACACAGATTAAGCTTAGTCCTGGACTAAACTTACTTTCCATTTCTGAGCACAACTGCTCTCCAAGACAGACAAAACAGATGGGGGGAAAAAAGGTTAAAATAAACATAATACTTCCTCTCTAAACTCTTTCTGCAGTTTAATAGCTACAGAGAGAGACACTCAAGGCTCTGGTTAAATGTCTGCAGGGAGGACCGGGCCTCATTGTAAACTTTTGTTCTGAACGTAAAATGCTCAAACCACACAATGTGAGCCTTCGAACGCTTGAGCAACTCTTTCCCACAGATGAAGGCTGACTGGTTTAGAGAACCACAAATGAGACAGGCAGAGTTAACTCAGACCACATTCTACATACGCTCCAGTTTTTCACTGAGTGGGTATTACAAGGATGTCACTTTCTTTTTGTCGTAGTGATTAAACCCAGTGAGGACTATGAAAGCAATCCTGTAACAAATTCACTAATTATCTGCAACAACCATCAGCAGGCAGTCTTATCTAGAGGACATATTACTGCTGTGTGAAATAGAGCGGGTTCCTAACTTCTAGACCACAATCTGTTGTAATATCATCTTCACCACGAGGGAGCAGTGGCCTATCGACAACACAGATGTGAAAACCATGGAAGAATTTAAATTAACCATGACCACTAACAATAGAACAAGGTTCAGTTGGCCTGCCTGCTACACAACAGCCTCCAAAGCACCAGAGAAATCACAACTGTTTGTTGTACTGTACGGAGGATTATTGAACATAATCTAGAGAATTGAGTGAATCTTTCATTGCAGCCAAGAACATTTAACACATCTTAGTTGGTAGACAACACATCTTCAGATACCAAGTTGCATTATATAATGATGGAAAACAATCTAATTCTGAAACTATTAGATAACATTCAATTGAACTCCCTTCTTTTTCCATTCCTATGTAAACACTATAATCAGCCAATCACACTGCAGCCACCTCTGCAATGAGGAAATGTGTCAAATAACTAATTTCCAGCTCTCACCTTTCTCTTGACACCAAACATAGCATGGGCTTTCGTTAGGATGGGCGGCGATCCATCAGAATCATCCTCATCTTCGTCATCACTACATTCCTCAGAGTCGTGCAGTCTTTGGTCTCCAGCGGTTGTGGGGCGACGCTCATATGTTCTGAAGGGGTTCTTACTGTAGACCTTAGTGGGAGGACGAGGGTGATGTATGCTAGTCATCAGATAGGACACCGCTCTCTCTTCATTCTCCCAACTAGCCTGCTCCTTCAGTCGCTCAGCCTGTAATTAACACACAGAGAGGCACATCAGTCACTCAGCCTGGAATTTACACACAGAGAGACAGACACTGTTATTGTCTCTGGGAAACACAGGCAGCTAGCTTAACATCACAATGAAAAGGCTAATGGGGAAATAGACACACACGATTTGAATTAACATCATGACAAATGCATCACCACAGGTTCTCTTGATAATGTTTGAGTGTCAGAGCAGAGGAAGCATTTGCTGTTAAGCAATTCCATTTGATTGCATGTCATGGAATATTTAGCACTATTCATTATGTAATGATATAGTGAACTGATTTGGGGCAATTTTGCACCACATTAAATGCCTAGTGACAGTGAACATGCTAAGCTCATTAACGGCCTTGGTTTGAACTCAAACTATATCAAACACCTTTAACAGACTGTGGGATGATGAATGATCATGCATCGCGTTAGCTGATGTGGAGGCATACAAACACAAGTCTTTAGTACTAACGTAGGGGGCCTGGAGAGCTAATGTACCGAGTGTGTAGGCTTTTCCTCCAGCCCAGCACGAACAAACCTGATTAACCTAATCACGGACTATACTCCAGACTGAACACCATGATTAACCTAATAACGGTCTAGACTCCAGACTGAACACCACGATTTATCTAATAACACCATGATTAACCTAATCACGGTCTAGACTCCAGACTGAACACCATGATTAACCTAATAACGGTCTAGACTCCAGACTGAACACCACGATTTATCTAATAACACCATGATTAACCTAATCACGGTCTAGACTCCAGACTGAACACCACGATTTATCTAATAACACCATGATTAACCTAATCACGGTCTAGACTCCAGACTGAACACCATGATTAACCTAATCACGGTCTAGACTCCAGACTGAACACCATGATTAACCTAATAACGGTCTAGACTCCAGACTGAACACCATGATTAACCTAATAACGGTCTAGACTCCAGACTGAACACCACGATTTATCTAATAACACCATGATTAACCTAATCACGGTCTAGACTCCAGACTGAACACCATGATTAACCTAATAACGGTCTAGACTCCAAACTGAACACCATGATTAACCTAATAACGGTCTAGACTCCAAACTGATCACCATGATTTATCTAATAACACCATGATTAACCTAATAACGGTCTAGACTCCAGACTGAACACCATGATTAACCTAATAACGGTCTAGACTCCAAACTGAACAACACGATTAACCTAATAACGGTCTAGACTCCAGACTGAACACCATGATTAACCTAATAACGGTCTAGACTACAGACTGAACACCATGATTTATCTAATAACACCATGATTAACCTAATAACGGTCTAGACTACAGACTGAACACCATGATTTATCTAATAACACCATGATTAACCTAATCACGGTCTAGACTCCAAACTGAACAACACGATTAACCTAATAACGGTCTAGACTACAGACTGAACACCATGATTTATCTAATAACACCATGATTAACCTAATAACGGTCTAGACTACAGACTGAACAACACGATTAACCTAATAATGGTCTAGACTACAGACTGAACACCATGATTGATCTAATAACACCATGATTAACCTAATAACGGTCTAGACTCCAGACTGAACACCATGATTAACCTAATAACGGTCTAGACTCCAGACTGAACACCACGATTTATCTAATAACACCATGATTAACCTAATCACGGTCTAGACTCCAGACTGAACACCATGATTAACCTAATAACGGTCTAGACTCCAAACTGAACACCATGATTAACCTAATAACGGTCTAGACTCCAAACTGATCACCATGATTTATCTAATAACACCATGATTAACCTAATAACGGTCTAGACTCCAGACTGAACACCATGATTAACCTAATAACGGTCTAGACTCCAAACTGAACAACACGATTAACCTAATAACGGTCTAGACTCCAGACTGAACACCATGATTAACCTAATAACGGTCTAGACTACAGACTGAACACCATGATTTATCTAATAACACCATGATTAACCTAATCACGGTCTAGACTCCAAACTGAACACCATGATTAACCTAATAACGGTCTAGACTACAGACTGAACACCATGATTTATCTAATAACACCATGATTAACCTAATCACGGTCTAGACTCCAGACTGAACACCATGATTTATCTAATAACACCATGATTAACCTAATCACGGCCTAGACTCCAAACTGAACACCATGATTAACCTAATAACGTTCTAGACTCCAAACTGAACACCATGATTAACCTAATAACGGTCTAGACTACAGACTGAACACCATGATTTATCTAATAACACCATGATTAACCTAATCACGGTCTAGACTCCAAACTGAGCACCATGATTAACCTAATAACGGTCTAGACTACAGACTGAACACCATGATTTATCTAATAACACCATGATTAACCTAATCACGGTCTAGACTCCAAACTGAACACCATGATTAACCTAATAACGGTCTAGACTCCAAACTGAACAACACGATTAACCTAATAACGGTCTAGACTACAGACTGAACACCATGATTTATCTAATAACACCATGATTAACCTAATAACGGTCTAGACTACAGACTGAACAACACGATTAACCTAATAATGGTCTAGACTACAGACTGAACACCATGATTGATCTAATAACACCATGATTAACCTAATAACGGTCTAGACTACAGACTGAACACCATGATTTATCTAATAACACCATGATTAACCTAATAACGGTCTAGACTCCAAACTGAACACCATGATTAACCTAATAACGGTCTAGACTCCAAACTGATCACCATGATTAACCTAATAACGGTCTAGACTCCAAACTGAACAACACGATTAACCTAATAACGGTCTAGACTACAGACTGAACACCATGATTTATCTAATAACACCATGATTAACCTAATCACGGTCTAGACTCCAAACTGAACGCCATGATTAACCTAATCACGGTCTAGACTACAGACTGAACGCCATGATTTATCTAATAACACCATGATTAACCTAATAACGGTCTAGACTCCAAACTGAACACCATGATTAACCTAATAACGGTCTAGACTACAGACTGAACACCACGATTTATCTAATAACACCATGATTAACCTAATAACGGTCTAGACTACAGACTGAACACCATGATTTATCTAATAACACCATGATTAACCTAATAACGGTCTAGACTCCAGACTGAACACCATGATTTATCTAATAACACCATGATTAACCTAATAACGGTCTAGACTCCAAACTGAACAACACGATTAACCTAATAACGGTCTAGACTCCAGACTGAACACCATGATTTATCTAATAACACCATGATTAACCTAATAACGGTCTAGACTCCAAACTGAACACCATGATTAACCTAATAACGGTCTAGACTCCAGACTGAACACCATGATTTATCTAATAACACCATGATTAACCTAATAACGGTCTAGACTCCAGACTGAACGCCATGATTTATCTAATAACACCATGATTAACCTAATAACGGTCTAGACTCCAGACTGAACACCATGATTTATCTAATAACACCATGATTAACCTAATAACGGTCTAGACTCCAAACTGAACGCCATGATTAACCTAATCACGGTCTAGACTACAGACTGAACGCCATGATTAGACTCCAAACTGAACAGAGTCAGGTCCAGAGTTGAAAAACACTGTGTGTGCGCGCATGCAAGACTTACATCCATCTCGACCTCTCTCTCCTCCTCAGACAGGACAGCGTTGAGGGCCACTGCGGGGGTCCAGTGCAGTGCGTCAGGGTCCACCTGGTTCAGCCTGGGGCTGGGGGTCCAGTGCAGTGCGTCAGGGTCCACCTGGTTCAGCCTGGGGCTGGCTCGCAGCTTCTCCATGTGCCTCTGGATCAACCGCTCTCTTCGAATCACCACAAACCTAAAGAAGAGCATTAAGAAACATCAAAATCAGTCAAATCAAACCAAGAAACATCATCAACGAGATCAATCTATTCTGATTACCACAAACCTAGAGATCAATAACCAATAAGAACAATCAATATATTCTGATTACCACAAACCTAGAGATCAATAACCAATAAGATCAATCAATCTATTCTGATTACCACAAACCTAGAGATCAATAACCAATAAGATCAATCAATCTATTCTGATTACCACAAACCTGGAGATCAATAACCAATAAGATCAATCAATCTATTCTGATTACCACAAACCTGGAGATCAATAACCAATAAGATCAATCAATCTATTCTGATTACCACAAACCTAGAGATCAATAACCAATAAGAACAATCAATCTATTCTGATTACCACAAACCTAGAGATCAATAACCAATAAGAACAATCAATCTATTCTGATTACCACAAACCTGGAGATCAATAACCAATAAGATCAATCAATCTATTCTGATTACCACAAACCTAGAGATCAATAACCAATAAGAACAATCAATCTATTCTGATTACCACAAACCTAGAGATCAATAACCAATAAGAACAATCAATCTATTCTGATTACCACAAACCTAGAGATCAATAACCAATAAGATCAATCAATCTATTCTGATTACCACAAACCTAGAGATCAATAACCAATAAGATCAATCAATCTATTCTGATCACCACAAACCTGGAGATCAATAACCAATAAGATCAATCAATCTATTCTGATTACCACAAACCTAGAGATCAATAACCAATAAGAACAATCAATCTATTCTGATTACCACAAACCTGGAGATCAATAACCAATAAGATCAATCAATCTATTCTGATTACCACAAACCTAGAGATCAATAACCAATAAGAACAATCAATCTATTCTGATTACCACAAACCTAGAGATCAATAACCAATAAGAACAATCAATCTATTCTGATTACCACAAACCTAGAGATCAATAACCAATAAGATCAATCAATCTATTCTGATCACCACAAACCTGGAGATCAATAACCAATAAGATCAATCAATCTATTCTGATTACCACAAACCTGGAGATCAATAACCAATAAGATCAATCAATCTATTCTGATTACCACAAACCTGGAGAGAAGCAATCAAAAACTATGACAAAAAGCACCAGCTCTCAACATATTCATGTATGATGTGACATGAAACACATGTAGTGTTTGTAGTTAATAAAACAGAACATCAATCGATATCTTCTGATCACTACGAACCTAGAGAGAAATCAGAAACGAATCAAATCAACCCATTCTGATCATTACAATCTAAAGAGCCAATCATAAACAAATAAACTAAACAATCAAATGTTTTTATAAAGCCCTTTTTAAGTTAGCAATTGTCAGTAAGTACTGTCAAAGTACTTTTACAGTAAACCAATAAGAAAAAGACCAGCTGTTGTAGAGTGAATCCACATGACCCATGGCGTTACGTAAGTTAATAAAGCTGAAACGGAGGATTCTCAGGCTGGAATAGCAGCAGGCTGTTCTGTCTGTCTGTTTCCTTAACCTGACTTACTTCTGCCAATATTCTGCTGCATTAATGGCTAACATGTTAAAAATACCCAGTGGCCTGAATAAGTCTGAGTCAGACAGGGTACGCACACACACACACACACACACAGCGAGTGTGAGAGTTAGGACTGACCTGCCATCCTGCCTGTCAATCATGCAGAGATGCTGGAGAGTAGCGGCGATATCATGCGGACACATCCCAGTGGCCCTGCTTATTCCTTTAACGCTGATGTGTTTATCTGGCTGCTTATAGAGGTACTCCACCATGACACTTTTCCAATATGCCAGGTAGGATAAGCGACCCAGATCTGACAGAGGCTTCTCTGGGGAGCCAGCTTGTCCTTCCTGCCTCGTCAGAAGGTAACCTGAAACAGACACATTCAAACAAAACAACATGGTGTGAGAAGACATAACCTCCAAAAAGACAGTACCTAAAAAGACCTACAGTATTATAACAAATCAACAATGTTGTGAGAAGGGATTAAATCCTGTGCGTCCAGCTAAGTAACATAATAAAAGAATCCCACGGGCTGCGTCTCAATCCAGCCCATCCACCTTGGTCAAGGCTTCGCATCTGTGGTGAAAGGTGGCCCGATCTACAGCGGTGTTGGTCAGACCATGACATCCTGAACATCTGTCTTCTCACAAAAACATCTGTAGTGTCCGAACGGTGTGGCCTACAAACTAATATGGAAGTATGAGACTCTCACGAACAGGAGGGTGTTCTCCATTTTGCTCTACGGCCCACAAAACTAAATAAATCTGAATTGGGCTGCATGTAAACACTGCCATCTTTTGAAAAGGTAGGTCATCTTAAAAGGCCCATTCAAACAATACAATGTTGTGAGAAAGTAGGCTAGTATGTAACCTAAAAAGATACATGCTGACAAAAATACAATGATTTACTCCAGCTAGCTAGAGACGGTTGTTGCTGCTTAATGTCTTAGACTGCAGTACATATCATAATCTGACGTGACATGACATCCTGTGTTGGGGAGCAGCTCCATTTTCACCTTCAGAGAGTAGAAATGGAGGAGAGGTAATCAGACATCCTCTCCTTCAACCTCTGTCAGATGCTATGATGCTGGCAAGGGCAACAAAGGAGGTGGAGGAGAGGAGGGTGAATGAAAAAAAAGAGAGGAGAGAAAAAGCGACAACAAATGGAGAGAAGCAGCTGGATGTCATTTCTCACAAGAGGTTGCACTTATCAGAGATAATGAAGAGGAAAACAACTAAGTAAAAAGGTAGCTATGTCTGTATGTAATTAGTTTTATAGCCATCCTGTCAAGGGTCATCCATTATAAGCAGCTTGAAATTAATTAATGTCTTTTAATGTGTGCACCCACTACAAGGAACCAGACAAGCACATCTAATCACCAAACACTGAATACATAATATTCCAGTCATTATGACAGTATTCATTACCCAAAGCTGAGACGAGAGGAGAGCCAATAATTGACAACAAATAAATGAGCTGCTAGAACAAAGATGAAAAACTAAAACACAGATAATAAATGTAACACTACAGTAACAAGTCATGTTATTCTGTGTGTTTTATAAATGTATCAGCTGTGGTTTACCATCTTTAAATCAAAACAAAGAGATTATTCAGAATCATCAGGAGTAATGACTAGAAAACCGCATTCACGCTGGCAAACGGAGCTAATGCTTTCCCTCTCACAGCAAGCTACCCGAGACAAACTGCTCCAATAATACAATCCAATAAAAGCAGAAAAATCTTAATCTAAACAACTTCCAGTTTCAAAGGATATCATAAGGTGAATGCACCAATTTGTAAGTCGCTCTGGATAAGAGCGTCTGCTAAATGACTTAAATGTAAATGTAAAGGCACAGGTTCCACGCCAAATGGCACCCTTTTCCCTGTGTAGGGTACCTCTTTTTAGATGGGACGTTAAACGGGTGTCCTGACTCTCTGTGGTCCCTAAAGATCCCATGGCACTTGTTGTAAGAGTAGGGGGGTTAACCCCGGTGTCCTGGGTAAATTCCCAATCTGGCCCTCATACCATCATGGCCACCTAGCCATCCCATGCTTCCAATTGGCTCATTCATCCCCCTCCTCTCCCATGTAACTATTCCACAGGCCATTGATGTAAATGAGAATGTGTTCTCAGTCAACTAACCTGGTAAAATAAAAATATATAAAAAATAAGTTCAGACAGAGGCTGGATGTGATAGAGAATGTGCAAAGATAACAAAGAGAGGAATTAAGAAAAGATTGAACAGAGATGAGCTCCAAGAGAGCGCTATTGGAAAATGTCTGTGGCTTTGTCCTAAATGGCACCCTATTCCCTATATAGTGCACCACTTTTGACCAGGGCCCATAGGGCTTTAGAGCCCTAACTAGGGCAATGTCCCCAATCACTGCCCTGGACCATTGGGATGTATTTTTTTTAGACCAGAAAGAGTGCCTCCTACTGGCCCTCCAACACCTCTTCCAGCAGTATCTGGTCTCCCATCCAGGGACCGACCAGGACCAACCGTGCTTAGCTTCAGAGGCACGCCAGCAGTGGGATGCAGGGTGGTATGATGCTGGCAAAGTGAGCAGGAAATCAAATGCTCCATTACAGCTCTACCACCCAAACCCACCAGTACTCCAAAGAGGAAACCATGAACATAATACAATAGCTTTGACAAACAGTCCAAATTCAGAGTGGAGGGTTATTCCAATAAAGGACCCCTAGGCAAACAGACTGCTAAAAGTAATTGGATATCAAATATTAACTTATGCAGACATAACCTAATACGTCTTTATAATTCCTGATTATAATATTGAAAACATGATTACTTACGCATGTAAATTGCCTTGATATACCCATTTCAATTCATTCACAACAATTTTTTTGTGAGTAAAGTAGGTCGGATAAAAATGTCACCAGAGGCCTGATGGAAATAGCAAATTTGTCAGTAAACTATCCTAATGTCGACAAAACAACATACGCTAGACAAGGTGGGATCTTCTTTTATTTCAGTAAAATTAATTATGTGAGAAATTGCGATATAATAACAAAGTAATGCGATGATATGGTGTGTGGTCCTCCCACTATGACTCAGGAAAGCATGCAGTTTATTAGGCTACAGATGAAATAAGTTATCATGAACTTCACAGGGTGGTGAAAGTGCAAGGTGATGAGCTTGATGCTCCTTTCTAATAAATATTGAGGGTCTTATTCTGGTGACATGATCATGGCTGCTGTTTGACAAATTAAAATAAATCTTGCTCTTTTATCCATAATAATCTTATATAGGTAGCCTATCCCCACTGTATCTGCCAGCTGTTGCTGCCAAGACCAGAGTGGACACATTGGCTATATAAAACGCAACATGTTTAGTGATAAAACCATCAGTAGAGTTGAAAATGTGATGGAAACCCATTTAACTTGTATTTTTTTTTTGTTCTTGGGAATTTTTAAATTTATTTTGAATGTATTATTTTACTCCCTAATTTCGTGGTATCCAATTGGTAGTAGTTACTGTCTTGTCTCATCGCTGCAACTCCCGTACGGACTCGGGAGAGGCGAAGGTCGAGAGCCATGAGTCCTCCGAAACACAACCCAACCAAGCCGCACTGCTTCTTGACACAGCGCACATCCAACCCGGAAGCCAGCCGCACCAATGTGTCGGAGGAAACACCTAGCGACCTGGTCAGCGTGCACTGCGCCCGGCCCGCCACAGGAGTCGCTAGTGCGCGATGAGACAAGGATATCCCTGCCGGCCAAACCCTCCCTAACCCGGAGGACACTGGGCCAATTGTGCGCTGCCCCATGGGCCTCCCGGTCACGGCCAGCTGCGACAGAGCCTGGGCTCGAACCCAGAATCTCTGGTGGCACAGCTAGCACTGTGATGCAGTGCTTTAGACCACTGCGCCACCCGGGAGGCCCTGTTCTTGGGAATCTAACAGCAAAAATGATTTTTATGTGCACTATGTCATCACGCACAGCCTTTTATCCGCAACAGGTCAATTTGATGGAAACATTTCTGTGCATATTGTTTTTATGCGGATATGCGAATATTCCCATGAAAATCTGTCACAAATTGGATGGAAACCTAGCTAGGGGCACAAATGTATGCCTGGGAAAACAGATGATTTTATATTGTAAAGAATCAGGCAAGGATTCTAGAATCAAGCAGGAATTGAGTTTTATGTTCTTAGAACGCATTAAGGGACTTACTGAAATCAATGAGGAACCTTCCAAAGCCTTGCCTTTGGTACTGAGGCATGATCATTATACAGGAGACATTGTATTTCTGCTGGCAAAGCTTTTCCTGAGGGAAGGGGAAAAAGATCAAGTATGTCAGAGCTGCACTGAAGCTGGCAATTTATTGCACCTGCCACTGTCCTTGTCGAAAGCAAACACACACACACACACACACACACATGCGACCACACAATCCCTTCAAAATACATTTAGCTTTTAAGAGGACTAATATAGTAAAGACACTGTCACTGCATTAACCAAACATATTTTTCATTCTATTGAATATCCTTACCTTGGAGAAATAACCCACAAGGTGACAGCCTTTCTCGTCATTCTTTGTTAGTATGTAAAAAAGGAAAGGCTCCACGTCGTAATATAGGGTCTTGTGATCCAGGAACAGCTTGGCTAACAGGCAGAGGTTTTGGCAGAAGAGCTTGCTGACATTTCCATCAACCTAAACATGGAACAAAACCAGCATTAGAACATTGTTCAAATTTAAACTAACCAGCATGAGAACATTGTTCAAATTTAAACTAACAGTTGATTCTTTCCACCTCTCTCACCGAAACCATTCAGTCACATTTCATACACATACACCAGCATATGATCATAGTCCAAAACAGCACCCTATTCCCTTTAAAGTGCACTTACTTTGACCAGGGCATATAGAGCAGTTTACAATAAAGGGAATAGGGTGCCATTGGGCCCTGGAAAAAAAGGAGAGCGCTATATAGGGGATAGGGTGCCATTTGGGATGCACCCATAGTTTTACTACTTTGAAGAGTGACTTCTGACCTCGAACACTGAAAGGTCATCCTTCCTGTAAATCTCATTGGCTGGAGGTTGAAACCAGCCACACTTCTTGGCGTGTCGCTGGAGGATGTTCTTGCATCTCATGTACTTCAGACAGAACTCACACAGGTAAAGCTTTTGCAATCTGCCAACGAAAGAGACAACGAGACAAAAGTTAGCCTATAATTTGGATTCAACTTATCAGTTGACACACCGATTTCCCCTCAGGGATTAATAAAGTATTTATCTTATAAAGAAGCCTAGCATTGAAAGGCATTTGTCCGACCTGAGTGTAAGAAATAATAAACTGTACCTTGAGTATTCCGGTGGGTAAGGCGATGAGTGCCAGGTTTGGATTTCATACTTCCCAAACTCAATGACGGCCGGGTATCGTCCAGAGTCAGTGATAGTCATGGTTCCATTTCTCTAAACACGGCAATACAAAATAAAATGCCTCAACGTCGTACCACAAGCACTCATTCAAACAATATCAAAGATCTAAGTCTGACATAGGCAGCATCTTCAAACAGAAACTTGGAATGTGGATCCTTCCCTTTGTGACATTAAAACTTATTTTCATGTCTGAAAACATCTGACAAACATTGATTTAGGGGTTGTAATGTTAAGCTATAGGCTACATATAACTTAAAATGATTAGGTGATAGGTTTTTTGAAGTGTGATTGAGAGAGGTTATTTTGGACAGTTCCCTCACCTGCGACGAGAGCTCGTGGACCTGTGTGAATATCTCCATGTCTTCCTCTGTGACATGTTCCCTGGAGACCGCTACAAAGCCAGGTTCCTGCTTCACCCTCAATTCACCTTCACAGCCTGTTACAGTAACCAAACATTACAGTCTGTTACAGTCACCAAACAGCCTGTTGCAGTCACCAAACAGCCTGTTGCAGTCACCAAACAGCCTGTTGCAGTCACCAAACAGCCTGTTGCAGTCACCAAACAGCCTGTTGCAGTCACCAAACAGCCTGTTGCAGTCACCAAACAGCCTGTTGCAGTCACAGTCACCAAACATGCTGGTTTAGTCACAAACAGGCTGTCACAGTACCTAAACAGGCTGTCACAGTAAACAAACAGCCACATCAGAGGAGTACCATCAAACATGGTAGATTATCATCACAGCTTTATAGAGTAGATAGGGAGCAGTGTTCTGTAGCCTGTGAACATTCAGTATAGTAAATGCATTTGGTTTTAATGTGCTTTTAATGTATGTTTTGTTCGACAGCCTCTGCGAAGTTAGGTCTCTGTGGAGTTGTATAATGAATGTATCATCTCTGCACCTGTGAATGAAAATCCTGAATGTAATGACGTGAAACTAAATCACTCTACTAACGTAACCGCTTTCATGTGTCATCCCACCAAGCCTGCTTCCCAAATGGCACTATTCCCTATATAGTGCCCTACTTTGCACCACGGTCCATGTGTCTCTGGTCAAAAGTAAAGCACTATGCAGGGAATACTAGGGTGCCATTTGGGACACAACCTCAGATAGTTTCCTGTTAATTAAAAAGTCAATGCAGTGACAGCAGCAGTGTGGAGACTATGATACAACAGCAATGATGTTGAAAAGCTAACCAGGCAGCTTTAGCATACATGAAACACTTGAAATTATGTATTATACACAAAGAAGTGGAAATTATACATTAAAAAAATGAATTATAGAGATTAGTTTGAGACTTGAGTATACATTTTAAATGTGTACATGGATGTTTTGGCTTATCAATTTAAAAACTATTCTATTCACAGTATTATTTACAACCCCTTCAAATCAAATCCAGATCCTTTCAAAAAATCTTAGCCCTTTAGGGCCGGTTTCCCAGACACAGCCCAGTCCTGGACTAAGAAGCATGCACAATGGAGAATCTCAATTGAACATGCTTCTTCTAGTCGAGGAGTAGGATAAATCTATGTCCGGGAATCTGGCCCTATGACACCGAATCAGATGGGGGAGGGCGTAGATCAATAGACGTAATCATCATGTCAACTTCGAGTCATAAATGGTGTATGTGTGTGTCAGTCTAACGACTGTGGGAGGTTAGGGTTGAATGGTGACAGTGCCACTGGTGGTAGTGGTGGGAGAGGGTGGAATGGAAGGCAGAAGAGCGAGGCTTTATAATCCAACAACAGAACAGTACAGTCACTACTAGGCGAAAATCACAATTGGCGAAGCCAGTGCACTAATGCATAGGGTCAAGGACAGGGGGGACAGATAAAGGAGAGAGCAGTATGAAGAAGGGGTTAGTGGTTGGGACAGAGCAAGGAGAGAACAGTTTGAAGTAGGGGTTAGTGGTTGGGACAGAGCAAAGAGAGAACAGTTTGAAGTAGGGGTTAGTGGTTGGGACAGAACAAGGAGAGAACAGTTTGAAGTAGGGGTTAGTGGTTGGGACAGAGCAAAGAGAGAACAGTTTGAAGTAGGGGTTAGTGGTTGGGACAGAGCAAGGAGAGAACAGTTTGAAGGGGTTAGTGGTTGGGACAGAGCAAGGAGAGAACAGTTTGAAGAAGGGGTAGGTGGTTGGGACAGAGCAAAGAGAGAAAAGTTTGAAGTAGGGGTTAGTGGTTGGGACAGAGCAAGGAGAGAACAGTTTGAAGTAGGGGTTAGTGGTTGGGACAGAGCAAAGAGAGAACAGTTTGAAGTAGGGGTTAGTGGTTGGGACAGAGCAAGGAGAGAACAGTTTGAAGTAGGGGTTAGTGGTTGGGCCAGAGCAAAGAGAGAACAGTTTGAAGTAGGGGTTAGTGGTTGGGACAGAGCAAAGAGAGAACAGTTTGAAGGAGGGGTAGGTGGTTGGGACAGAGAAAGGAGAGAACAGTTTGAAGAAGGGGTTAGTGGTTGGGACAGAGCAAAGAGGGAACAGTTTTAAGTAGGGGTTAGTGGTTGGGCCAGAGCAAAGAGAGAACAGTTTGAAGTAGGGGTTAGTGGTTGGGCCAGAGCAAAGAGAGAACAGTTTGAAGGAGGGGTAGGTGGTTGGGACAGAGCAAAGAGAGAACAGTTTGAAGAAGGGGTTAGTGGTTGGGACAGAGCAAGGAGAGAACAGTTTGAAGAAGGGGTTAGTGGTTGGGACAGAGCAAGGAGAGAACAGTTTGAAGTAGGGGTAGGTGGTTGGGACAGAGCAAAGAGAGAACAGTTTGAAGTAGGGGTTAGTGGTTGGGACAGAGCAAAGAGAGAACAGTTTGAAGTAGGGGTTAGTGGTTGGGACAGAGCAAGGAGAGAACAGTTTGAAGGAGGGGTAGGTGGTTGGGACAGAGCAAAGAGAGAACAGTTTGAAGTAGGGGTTAGTGGTTGGGCCAGAGCAAAGAGAGAACAGTTTGAAGTAGGGGTTAGTGGTTGGGCCAGAGCAAAGAGAGAACAGTTTGAAGGAGGGGTTAGTGGTTGGGACAGAGCAAAGAGAGAACAGTTTGAAGTAGGGGTTAGTGGTTGGGACAGAGCAAAGAGAGAACAGTTTGAAGTAGGGGTTAGTGGTTGGGACAGAGCAAAGAGAGAACAGTTTGAAGTAGGGGTTAGTGGTTGGGACAGAGCAAAGAGAGAACAGTTTGAAGTAGGGGTTAGTGGTTGGGACAGAGCAAAGAGAGAACAGTTTGAAGGAGGGGTTAGTGGTTGGGACAGAGCAAAGAGAGAACAGTTTGAAGTAGGGGTTAGTGGTTGGGACAGAGCAAAGAGAGAACAGTTTGAAGTAGGGGTTAGTGGTTGGGACAGAGCAAGGAGAGAACAGTTTGAAGGAGGGGTAGGTGGTTGGGACAGAGCAAAGAGAGAACAGTTTGAAGTAGGGGTTAGTGGTTGGGCCAGAGCAAAGAGAGAACAGTTTGAAGTAGGGGTTAGTGGTTGGGCCAGAGCAAAGAGAGAACAGTTTGAAGGAGGGGTTAGTGGTTGGGACAGAGCAAAGAGAGAACAGTTTGAAGTAGGGGTTAGTGGTTGGGACAGAGCAAAGAGAGAACAGTTTGAAGTAGGGGTTAGTGGTTGGGACAGAGCAAAGAGAGAACAGTTTGAAGTAGGGGTTAGTGGTTGGGACAGAGCAAAGAGAGAACAGTTTGAAGTAGGGGTTAGTGGTTGGGACAGAGCAAAGAGAGAACAGTTTGAAGTAGGGGTTAGTGGTTGGGCCAGAGCAAGGAGAGAACAGTTTGAAGTAGGGGTTAGTGGTTGGGACAGAGCAAAGAGAGAACAGTTTGAAGTAGGGGTTAGTGGTTGGGACAGAGCAAAGAGAGAACAGTTTGAAGTAGGGGTTAGTGGTTGGGACAGAGCAAGGAGAGAACAGTTTGAAGGAGGGGTTGGTGGTTGGGACAGAGCAAAGAGAGAACAGTTTGAAGGAGGGGTTAGTGGTTGGGACAGAGCAAAGAGAGAACAGTTTGAAGTAGGGGTTAGTGGTTGGGACAGAGCAAAGAGAGAACAGTTTGAAGTAGGGGTTAGTGGTTGGGACAGAGCAAAGAGAGAACAGTTTGAAGTAGGGGTTAGTGGTTGGGACAGAGCAAAGAGAGAACAGTTTGAAGTAGGGGTTAGTGGTTGGGACAGAGCAAAGAGAGAACAGTTTGAAGGAGGGGTAGGTGGTTGGGACAGAGCAAAGAGAGAACAGTTTGAAGTAGGGGTTAGTGGTTGGGACAGAGCAAAGAGAGAACAGTTTGAAGTAGGGGTTAGTGGTTGGGACAGAGCAAAGAGAGAACAGTTTGAAGTAGGGGTTAGTGGTTGGGACAGAGCAAAGAGAGAACAGTTTGAAGTCGGGGTTAGTGGTTGGGACAGAGCAAGGAGAGAACAGTTTGAAGGAGGGGTTGGTGGTTGGGACAGAGCAAAGAGAGAACAGTTTGAAGTAGGGGTTAGTGGTTGGGACAGAGCAAAGAGAGAACAGTTTGAAGTAGGGGTTGGTGGTTGGGACAGAGCAAAGAGAGAACAGTTTGAAGGAGGGGTTAGTGGTTGGGACAGAGCAAAGAGAGAACAGTTTGAAGTAGGGGTTAGTGGTTGGGACAGAGCAAAGAGAGAACAGTTTGAAGTAGGGGTTAGTGGTTGGGACAGAGCAAAGAGAGAACAGTTTGAAGTATGGGTTAGTGGTTGGGACAGAGCAAAGAGAGAACAGTTTGAAGTAGGGGTTAGTGGTTGGGACAGAGCAAGGAGAGAACAGTTTGAAGTAGGGGTTAGTGGTTGGGCCAGAGCAAGGAGAGAACAGTTTGAAGTAGGGGTTAGTGGTTGGGCCAGAGCAAAGAGAGAACAGTTTGAAGGAGGGGTAGGTGGTTGGGACAGAGCAAAGAGAGAACAGTTTGAAGTAGGAGTTAGTGGTTGGGACAGAGCAAAGAGAGAACAGTTTGAAGGAGGGGTTAGTGGTTGGGACAGAGCAAAGAGAGAACAGTTTGAAGTAGGGGTTAGTGGTTGGGACAGAGCAAAGAGAGAACAGTTTGAAGTAGGGGTTAGTGGTTGGGACAGAGCAAAGAGAGAACAGTTTGAAGTAGGGGTTAGTGGTTGGGACAGAGCAAAGAGAGAACAGTTTGAAGGAGGGGTAGGTGGTTGGGACAGAGCAAAGAGAGAACAGTTTGAAGTAGGGGTTAGTGGTTGGGACAGAGCAAAGAGAGAACAGTTTGAAGTAGGGGTTAGTGGTTGGGACAGAGCAAAGAGAGAACAGTTTGAAGTCGGGGTTAGTGGTTGGGACAGAGCAAGGAGAGAACAGTTTGAAGGAGGGGTTGGTGGTTGGGACAGAGCAAAGAGAGAACAGTTTGAAGTAGGGGTTAGTGGTTGGGACAGAGCAAAGAGAGAACAGTTTGAAGTAGGGGTTGGTGGTTGGGACAGAGCAAAGAGAGAACAGTTTGAAGGAGGGGTTAGTGGTTGGGACAGAGCAAAGAGAGAACAGTTTGAAGTAGGGGTTAGTGGTTGGGACAGAGCAAAGAGAGAACAGTTTGAAGTAGGGGTTAGTGGTTGGGACAGAGCAAAGAGAGAACAGTTTGAAGTATGGGTTAGTGGTTGGGACAGAGCAAAGAGAGAACAGTTTGAAGTAGGGGTTAGTGGTTGGGACAGAGCAAGGAGAGAACAGTTTGAAGTAGGGGTTAGTGGTTGGGCCAGAGCAAGGAGAGAACAGTTTGAAGTAGGGGTTAGTGGTTGGGCCAGAGCAAAGAGAGAACAGTTTGAAGGAGGGGTAGGTGGTTGGGACAGAGCAAAGAGAGAACAGTTTGAAGTAGGGGTTAGTGGTTGGGACAGAGCAAAGAGAGAACAGTTTGAAGGAGGGGTTAGTGGTTGGGACAGAGCAAAGAGAGAACAGTTTGAAGTAGGGGTTAGTGGTTGGGACAGAGCAAAGAGAGAACAGTTTGAAGTAGGGGTTAGTGGTTGGGACAGAGCAAAGAGAGAACAGTTTGAAGTATGGGTTAGTGGTTGGGACAGAGCAAAGAGAGAACAGTTTGAAGGAGGGGTAGGTGGTTGGGACAGAGCAAAGAGAGAACAGTTTGAAGTAGGGGTTAGTGGTTGGGACAGAGCAAAGAGAGAACAGTTTGAAGTAGGGGTTAGTGGTTGGGACAGAGCAAAGAGAGAACAGTTTGAAGTCGGGGTTAGTGGTTGGGACAGAGCAAGGAGAGAACAGTTTGAAGGAGGGGTTGGTGGTTGGGACAGAGCAAAGAGAGAACAGTTTGAAGTAGGGGTTAGTGGTTGGGACAGAGCAAAGAGAGAACAGTTTGAAGTAGGGGTTAGTGGTTGGGACAGAGCAAAGAGAGAACAGTTTGAAGGAGGGGTTAGTGGTTGGGACAGAGCAAAGAGAGAACAGTTTGAAGTAGGGGTTAGTGGTTGGGACAGAGCAAAGAGAGAACAGTTTGAAGTAGGGGTTAGTGGTTGGGACAGAGCAAAGAGAGAACAGTTTGAAGTATGGGTTAGTGGTTGGGACAGAGCAAAGAGAGAACAGTTTGAAGTAGGGGTTAGTGGTTGGGACAGAGCAAGGAGAGAACAGTTTGAAGTAGGGGTTAGTGGTTGGGACAGAGCAAGGAGAGAACAGTTTGAAGTAGGGGTTAGTGGTTGGGACAGAGCAAGGAGAGAACAGTTTGAAGTAGGGGTTAGTGGTTGGGCCAGAGCAAAGAGAGAACAGTTTGAAGGAGGGGTAGGTGGTTGGGACAGAGCAAAGAGAGAACAGTTTGAAGTAGGGGTTAGTGGTTGGGACAGAGCAAGGAGAGAACAGTTTGAAGGAGGGGTTGGTGGTTGGGACAGAGCAAAGAGAGAACAGTTTGAAGTAGGGGTTAGTGGTTGGGACAGAGCAAGGAGAGAACAGTTTGAAGTAGGGGTTAGTGGTTGGGACAGAGCAAGGAGAGAACAGTTTGAAGTAGGGGTTAGTGATTGGGCCAGAGCAAAGAGAGAACAGTTTGAAGGAGGGGTAGGTGGTTGGGACAGAGCAAAGAGAGAACAGTTTGAAGAAGGGGTTAGTGGTTGGGACAGAGCAAGGAGAGAACAGTTTGAAGAAGGGGTAGGTGGTTGGGACAGAGCAAAGAGAGAACAGTTTGAAGGAGGGGTTAGTGGTTGGGACAGAGCAAGGAGAGAACAGTTTGAAGGAGGGGTAGGTGGTTGGGACAGAGCAAAGAGAGAACAGTTTGAAGGAGGGGTAGGTGGTTGGGACAGAGCAAGGAGAGAACAGTTTGAAGAAGGGGTTAGTGGTTGGGCCATGCACTACTATGACAAAGAAGCCGACGGAAGAGAGATGGAACTGAAGCCGCGTAGCTAGATTCATTACGCAGCCAAAGTCAAAACGTAATAACGAAATTAAACGAGTTGAAAAAACCCCGGAAATTAATTAAAGTAGGTGGTGTAAAAGATTAGTAGTAGAAACTGTTAAAATGTTATTGAATTAAAGCGGGGCGAAGCCAAAATGCGCTTGTTCACTCTTGTAAAAAGAAAACATTTGTTAGCTCGTACAGTAGTATGGTAAGGCATTTTGTGACAAGCCTTGGGTTAAAAAAATATTTAAACTAGCGGAGGTAGACGCAGGTATTTTCGGTCGGAGCGTTCACGCCTTTGCTTACCATGGTCGTGCTCTGCCTTAATTCTTCCTTCGTCTGTCATGTCTCCCTTTCCTGGTGTTTCCTGGGGTCCCTTCTGAGGGGTCACTCTACATCTTAGCCTGCCTAGCGTCCTGTGCTTTTTTAAAAAGGGGCTACGTCTGAAGTGACTGACCACCTTAAAGGGGCGCCCCCTGGGCCGGCCGGGCCTGGGATGGGAGGAGGAGTGGGACGACAACAACAACCTATTCTTTGTCATCTCTTTCTTTCCGAGGCGCTGTTGGGGAGGATGGGGAATGAGAGGATATGTTTTGGACGCGGTGGCACAGGACCCTAAGTCCTGCTTACGGTGTCTGCGCTTAGGTGGTGCGTAGCAAGGCAGTCCCTTTTTCCGAGATTGTCCCTGAGTGGCATAGATATGGGAGAGTCCGTCAAAGAGTCCCTTAAGTTGGTTGTGATTAGAGAGACTGGTGATGGAGGGGACGCTAGACTGGCTGGAAGAACTCTGGGGTGAGTTAGCGGAGGTGGAGCTGGAGGAGACCAGGGAGGTGGTGGGGCTATGTCCAAGCGTAGTGGGTGGGGGGGGGAGAGGGAGTGTACAGGGAGATATGGTGGTGGTTAGCTTTTGACTTGGAGTTGTATCAGACTTTGCAGCTAAGCCAAGAACTGACTGAGACGGACTGAGTTCCCATAGTTTCGGCGGAGTGCCCGGCTTTTTCCTAGCAGGACAACAAGACTGTGGCCCTTTCAGGGCAGAGGGGTCTAAGATTTCGCCGGCTCGCGACGACCTGCGGCCGACAGGCGAGGGGGTAAAGAATTTGGAAAGCCCATCGATAAGCCCTTTGGTTTTCTTGTTAACAGTGAGTCTAACTGCTGGGGTGGAGGAGGACGAGGTGGGCGTGAGGGGGGGGGTGGTGGAAGGGGTGGAGGAGGAGGTGGTGAATTGGGTGGTGAAGGTGACAGCGTCACCGGCCCAACAGGGGTCTGATGTAGCAACAGCCAATCTGTCTGTGGCGTCCTTCACAGATGCTGCATGACCAGATGAAGGTGTGGAACAGACGATAAGCTTTTGACCCCTACCAGGTGACCCCCTTCCTCCCCGGGCTAGCATGGAGCCGTCACCACTGCTTACAGACCTAGAACAGAAACAGCGTAGGGGTTAGGCAAGGACACAAACTATGGTATGAAACAAAAGCTACGTTTATGAAAACAACTTAGTCATAACTCAACTTATAACAAAATATTGCGATAAAAGCAGAAGGATTTCCTTGAGGTAATAATGTGGTTTACAGACACTCTGCACAACCTTCTATTGGTACACTAAAGTAAAGACAATGTCTACAGATCATGGTGATAAACTTACATTCTATGTTTGAGCTTATTTCTGGGCCTCCCGATTGGCTTTGCATATCGACGTTTGATCTCATCGGCTTTCTTATGCAGCAGTTTCTTTCCATTTTCCTTGGGCCTGCAGACCTGGCAGACCCAGGTACCTAGAGAGAGGAGAGCATCAGTTAGGTGGCTTCATCAACTCACACCACACATTCATTGGAAACATTTCCCTTTAATGCAGATGGCGAGGGAGGGAGAGGAAGAGAGAGAGAGACACACTCCTACTCACTCCTTACAACAATCAATTACTCAGCACAAAGCAGGGAAATCCATAAAAATGTAATAAAATAAAAAACATCAGGGTTCACTGAAATAGACTCTGTCCCAAAATGGAACCCTATTCCCTATAAAGTGCACTACTTCTGACCAGGGCCCATGTAGGGAAGAGGGTACCATTTGAGAGACAGCCCATGTCAGCGCATTTTTAGCAAAGCGATGCGACTTGTGTGAATATTAGTCCTGCTGCCAAAGGTCTTACGCTACAGTAGTTGTTCAATCATTACAAGCATAGCTTTAGGCCATGTACAGTAATCTACATATCTCTCCTCTGGGACTGGGGAATCATTTGATATTCATGCAAATCTCCTAATAAGCCATCTCTGCTTCACTATGATGATTGACAGACCTAAAGCCCCCCTATGAAGAACACACACACACACACAGAGAGACCACCATATGTATGAACACCTTTACCTTTTGGCATCCTTGAGAGTGGTGGGTTGCAGCACTCCATGTGAAACCCCCGATCACAAGAGTCACAGAACAGCATCTCGTCCTGCAAGGAGACAGGAGGCATGTGTGGGGCTGTGTGGTGGCTTCCCTGTTGTTGCATAGATGTTACACCTTCTGTCATTTCACTCTAAAGAGGGACATGTCCGTTTAGTTTAATATGGATGATGTATGTGGAGGTGAATTATGTTTGGTTGAAGGGTGGATGGGGAAAAAGGAGGCTGTGTCTTCACTGCACAACATGATGCCCGAAAATGGCAGATCTACACTTGAAAAAATATTTCATGATATGTCTCTGTCCCAAACAGCAATCTATTCATTATATAGTGCACTACCTTTGACCAGAGCCCTGCTCAAAAGTAGTACACTATATATAGGCCATAGGGTCCTATTTGGGACACAGATATTATCATTGTTAAGGGGACATTTATTACCGGTTTGATTACATTATTATGTCTTCATGAAAGCATTATCAATCTCTATCTCACACAGATTAAATGGTATGGCACTGTATTTGGAACTAAATCTAAAGTATTAAAAGACTTACAGCGTTTTTGCCCTGTATTCGACAGGAGCTACAGGTTTTGCATTCTATACATTGCCATCGCAATCTCTTCACATTTGTGGTCAGCTCTGGGGAGAACTTCAGACAAGATGGGTGCCCTGCAGAGGTAATTAAAGAGTGTTATTAGTGTTGCTGCACATTTCAACCATCCTTTAGGCGGTGTCCCAAATGGAGCCCTATTCCCCATGTCATGCACTACTTTTGACCAGGGACCAGGGCAGTGGTCAAAAGTAGTGCACTACATAGGGAAGAGAGTCCTATTTGGGATACATCCTTTAGTATCAGTTTCACCGAGCGGGAGGCGCGACCTTCCCATTATGTTCACACAGCAAGGTTAAATATTAACATATTGCATTATCAACAATGTTAAGCAGCGTTTGCGTGCGTCTGTGCGCGTATGTGTCCGGGTGGGACCTCTCGCTCTTTTCCACAAGCTGTGTTTAAAAAACAGTATGATCAAACATCTGAGCAGCTAATTAAAGATAATTTGTTCTTAATGAGGCAGAAACAGTAGCAGAAGTCAGTCTAATGGGGGCCCAAACGTGAAAGTCATGTAAAAGCGTGCCTCCTCTCTCACCGGCTCGTTCTCATGGTTGTAAAACAGCTGCTTTACACCCAGAGCACAATGTGTGTATACTAGGAGCGGTTAATGAAAACCACCTCAATGCTACTTAGTCAAATTTGAGCTATAAAAATGTCACTGGGAGAACAATTCCTTACAGCATTTAAAATAATTGTTTCCAAGGCAAACAAATCCTTATGAGAGGTCATTTTACAGAGGGTTAGCAGCAGCAATTTTGTCTGGAAGAAAAGAACAGTAAAGGAAAATGACACCAATCTACGGCAGTGGAAAATGGATGACATTTGATCCCATTTCCCTCTTTGTCCCTCATTGCTGCCTGCCGTGTTCCCAGAATGCTGTTCCATTCCGATTCCGAGAGCGCCGTTCACTCAACGACATGAGTGATTTCTAAATTCTAATGGCCACTTAAGTAGAATCTGCAGCTTCCTTCCTCAGTCCACCATGGGTTGTTGGCAGTTTTGCCTTAATTCTTCCTTCGTCTGTTATGTCTCCCTTTTCCAACTATCCAATTGAAACAGTTCATCAAGTAAGTCTTTCAAGTAGAGGGTTTAGCCTAAAGCAGGAGAACATCATGATGCAAGAGGAATATGGCAACGGCCCAATGGCACTAGAGTTGCTGCTACCATTTCGGGGTATACCCCTCCACACATCGACTCACTGTGTTTAAACCACAGACTCATAAATTGCAGATTGACCATGCCTAATTAGAATCTATATAAACCACATCTGCTACAACATTAGCTACATATACACAGTGTACAAAATATTATGAACAACTGCTCTTTCCATGACACAGACTAACCAATTAAATCCAAATGAAAGCTATGATCCCTTATTGATGTCACCTGTTAAATCCACTTCAATCAGTGTAGATGAAGGGGAGGAGACAGGTTAAAGAAGGATTTTTAATTGAGAAGAGGATTGTGTATGTGTGCCATTCAGAGAGTGAATGGGCAAGACAGAATATTTAAGTGCCTTTGAACGGGGTATAGTAGTAGGTGACGGAGGTGCACGGGTTTGTGTCAAGAACTGCAACGCTGCTGGGTTTTTCATGCTCAACAGTTTCCCGTGTGTATCAAGAATGGTCCACCACCCAAAGGCCATCCAGCCAACTTGACACAACTGTGGGAAGCATTGGAGTCAACATGGGCCAGCATCCCTGTGGAACACTAGACACTTTGTAGAGTGCCCTGACGAATTAAAACTGTTCTGAGGGCAAAGGGGGAGAGGGGTGCAACTCAATATTAGGAAGGTGTTCTTAATGTTTTGTACACTCAGTGTACAAGCTACATTGTTTTGTGGATGTTTGGGGTCCTGAGGGCTTCCCCCTATCTATCTGTGGCTTCATGCCAAATGGGGCACTCTGTTCCCTATATAGGCCTAGTCCAAAGTAGTGCACTTCGTAGGTAATAAGGTGCCATTTGGGATTCAGACAGTGGCTGTGGCCGAATACCCGTAATTGCATTCTAAATAATAGGCTGATTGGGTGTGCCTAAATGCAACGTGTTATAAATTAGAAATTAGTTCAGAAATTCAGTATGCAATCAAATTTTTAATTTTCATCTAGTAGAATTCCCTTCATGCTATTGAGGAAGAGAATTGTCTTTTTACTAAACAGTACATTCTAAATGGTATGTAATACGATTAGCACACAGTTTTAGAAAGTAGTCGGCAAGACTAACTATGACATGGCCAGTGTGTTCGAGAGGATCAGTTTCAGCAAGGCGCAGAATAATCACTAAGCTTGATCACATAATGAGTAGTTATGTGGGATGCAAGGTGATCTAGATCAGTTATTCTGCACAGTCCGACTGCCATGTAGTGAGACCTCAAACATGCACATTGTGTCAAGTGGACAAAGGCTCTCTAGGAGTCTAGGTAACTGAAATATGGTGAATGTGTAACCAGGTCAGCCAAGTTCAGCCCAGTTTGGCACAGTCATATACAAAATGAAAAAAGGATATGAACTTACCGCTGCTCCCACAGTCTGCACAGGAGAGAAGCTGCTCTGGCCTCTTGTCCCGATTGGACTCTTTCGTTCCCAAACAGAAACTGCATATTGGGATGGGGTCAGCGCGTAGCTGGGGAGAGAAACAGAAACTGCATTTCGGGATGGGGTCAGGGCAAGCTGGGGCGAGAAACAAACTGTATATTGGGATGGGTTCAGGGCAAGCTGAGGAGAGAAACATAGCAAGTGTTCGAAAACATAAGAGGCATGGTGGACTAGCTATGTATGTACTGTTTGTGATGTGCTGTAAATATGTGAATAATATCGGTATTCTGGTATGCTGTATGACAAACAATTTCCTTATGGATACAAATACAGTTATTATCATAAGCCTACAGTCCTGTAAAGTGCTGCATAACACTCATCTATTTCTGTTTGTCTTGGAGTCTACTGACTGAAGGGCATGCTTTTAGGGGATTATTGAAACAGAAAATATATTCAAGCAGATGCAATGATATGCAGATACATGAATAAGTAAACACAAGGCTTAGCCATCAAAGCTCTGTGAATGAGATGGGAATTAGTGACATCATAGTCCGTCCCCCTGACATGAGTTCTCAACAACTAAAACACAATTAGCTTATTATGAACACTTACTGCCCACAGGAGGTACTCTACCGTAATACATGTAAAAAAAAAAAAAGCCCTTCTTTATCCATTAAATCTGAAAGGGGATGTGATAATCAGTTAAGGGGCTTAATCTACTTGAGAAAGCTTTACACTACAATTAGACAGGATTAGCCAGCATGTAATCAAATTACCTTAATAATGTTAATGAATCATAATAAATGATTCAAATACATTGTATAGGGCCGGGACGATACCAGTATCACAATATTTTTTACATGGCAAAAAGGAAAACCCAAAGCAGACCTCACTGTTTGGTCCTTTAACCTGCTGTATGTAAAATATTGTGAGCTATAAATATAATGTTTATTTCCAACATTAGGGCTGTTTTCCTAAAGAAGTTAAATCCGCTGTGTATTTTGTTTCCTTGCCAGGATACTAACGAGTATCGCGATACTGGTATCGTCCCGGCCCTAACATTGTAGTTGCTCTCCCTCTATCCATGTGTCAGAATCAGCAGTAGAAAAGTTAACACACACTTAAGGGCTTAAAATGATGTACAAAAGTAGTAAAATATCAGCTTTAAGGTTTAAGAGGACTTAGCACTGATCACTTAGAACTAATGACAGGCAGATCTAACTACCAGCATGGCTAGCCCATGTCTAGTAGGAAGGTAAACATTGTGCCTATACCCATCTGTTCTATAGCCTGCAAAATATTAAAAACACGTTTCTGCTCAGTATCGAACACTATGAAATCACTTTCTTATTGAACCCAATGGACTCAACCACCTTGAAAACAGCACCACCACATAACACAGAAAATAACAGCAGACTAGCCCATGTCTAGTTTGAAGGTAAACGGCCATGTGTAGCTCAGTTGGTATTGCGACACTTGCAACAAGGTCATGGGTTATTTTCCCGCAGGGATCACAACCTACACATGCTAAAAACACATGCGCTTACTATGCTGTTAATCACTTTGGATAAAAACATCTGCTAAGGGTCATAGGTTATATATTACTATATGGTGTGTACCTACTCTTCTATACAACCACCATATTCAACACCTTTTTTGCTCAGTAGGCCTATGAATCGTTATTCGGTTCAATCATTTCATGACCATCGTAAAGCAACCACCAAAAATAACACCACGTAACACAGCGTCACACACACACTCCTCAGGCAGCATAACACACCATCATACATGCATCACACACACACTCCTCAGGCAGCATAACACAGCGTCACACAAAGAGCCTCCTCTGAGAGGAAGGAGGTTCTTAAGGGAAAATAACACACAGGGTATGACAATAAATAACAAACCTCATCAGTTCACACACAAACGACTCATCAACTGACTGCGGAGGCTTTGGAAAGAAAGGGGACTCTGGGGAGATGCCCATAATTAGTTTCTACTGAGCGAGGCAGGCAGATTATCATCATGACCTCAACACAGCCCGTTTGAACGCAATATCCATCGGCCCTGACGTGACCCCTCCGTGACCTGTAGATGCAATCTGGGTGTTTAGAAGAGTCCGATGTCACGTTACCTTGAGATAGAAATGCCTAGTATGTAGAACAATCATCCCTCTCTGACATATTAGATACTGAATCATGTCCACTCTATTCATGCCATTTCTAACTTCACCGTTACCGAATGTGACCCAAATAGATTTTAGGGCTAGCCAGTCACATTTAGTTTTTTACATTTTAGTAATTTAGCAGACGCTCTTATCCAGAGCAACTTACATGAGATATTAGGGGTTAAGTGTCTTGCTCAAGGGCACATCAGATTTTTCACCTAGTCAGCTTGTGGATTTGAAACCAGCGACCTTTCAGTTAGTGGCCCAATACTCTTACCCACTAGGCTACCTGCTGCCATTTCAAAATACAGGAAGTGGAAAAGTAAAAAAGGGATAGGATGCATCTGTGGGATTTGGTCATTGTTCTTGGCTGGTGTTATAGCCTATCAAATGAATAATATAATGAGAGAAAGCCATTTACAGATACATCAATGATTACTCCATTTCCAAAACCTTCCAGGTCAATAGAGTGGCTGTGCTACCGGTGGAATCAGCTTGCCCGTCTATGTAAAGACAACCACTCTTGAATGAATGCTACAGAGATGATTCATTTTTGTAAGATAGGCTACACCTCACTTTCATCATCTCTTCAACAGCATATAATTTACTTGGCAGATGCTTTTATCCAAAGTGACTAAGAGTACAGTACAGGGAGTGCACACATTTAGTATGAGTATCAATACCGACAAGAATTGAACCCACAACCTTGACTAGACGCAGCATTACGTCATTATGATCATTAATGGGTCACAGAAAGTAGAAACAGGAAGAAGCTCTATCAAACAGGATTAAAAAAGAAAATCTGTCCTTTAAAAACTTCTAAATAGCAGAACCGTCTGTCTCTAGTACGTAGGCCTATCTAGCCTGTTCCTTTTGCACTTGATAACAATATATGCCATCACAAAAACTACAGAATCCATCTAATCTACAAATGAAGATTAAACTTTGTGAAAGCCTCTACCTCTTTGGAGCAACTGTGTTCAAACTACTTCTAAAATCAGCAGAGCAGTCTTTCTCTAGTAGGCTAAGTATCTAAATAGGCTGCTCTTTTTGTACTTGATCAAACAATCACGAACCTAGGCTACTTCGTATCCCCCAAATATTTTTTTTTACTGGATGTGAAATCTTGATCTGCAGTAATGCTATAGTGAAATGGCTACTAGCGCCCAGCATATCATTGTGATAACCATGCAATTGGTCTGTGGGACTAGGGCTGGCACAATTACCTTATAACCGGAAGATATGAAGACTCATGAAAATAAAATAACCGTCATACATTTTTTTTGTAATGCAATTTTATTACATTTTTGGGGTGGAACAACTGCTGACGGGACGGCCAGGCATTCATGCGATTGTGTCCGTTTCTGCGGCAACATGGACTCTTAATGTGATGGAACTTTGTTGCTCCTTACTGAAACAAGCATGTTGTTGTAGCAAACAAGTCTTTGGTTGCGAGGCAACGCCACCACAATGCAGCAGCAGCACACATAGAAATAGAATTAATAGAATGGTTCCTCTAACCCTGGCAACTTGACTGATAAACTCATGGGTACACTCACAATGGCTTCCTGGTATTGTGATGCAATATTTTCCATGATAATGTAGAATGTCAACTCAAATTATGTTAACTGATAAGCCTCATGCAATGGACTGCATTTTTTGTAATGTCAGTTGAATCAACAAATAATGGCACATTGATGGGTACACTTGCAATGGCCGCCAGTCCACCAATTATGCCGTCATTGACTTGAATTTTTATTTATTTCACCTTTATTTAACCAGGTAGGCAAGTTGAGAACAAGTTCTCATTTACAATTTCGACCTGGCCAAGATAAAGCAAAGCAGTTCGACACATACAACAACACAGAGTTGCACATGGAGTAAAACAAACATACAGTCAATAATACAGTAGAAAAATAAGTCTATATACAATGTCAGCAAATGAGGTGAAATAAGGGAGGTAAAGGCAATAAAAAGGCCATGGTGGCGAAGTAAATACAATATAGCAAGTAAAACACTGGAATGCAGTGGAAGAATGTGCAAAGTAGAGAGAAATAATGGGGTGCAAAGGACCAAAATAATTAAATAAATAAATACAGTATGGGGAGAGGTAGTTGTTTGGGCTAAATTATAGATGGGCTATGTACAGGTGCAGTAATCTGTGAGCTGCTCTGACAGCTGGTGCTTAAAGCTAGCGAGGGAGATGTGTTTCCAGTTTCAGAGATTTTTGTAGTTCGTTCCAGTCATTGGCAGCAGAGTACTGGAAGGAGAGGCGGCCAAAGGAAGAATTGGTTTTGGGGGTGACCAGAGAGATATACCTGCTGGAGCGCGTGCTACAGGTGGGTGCTGCTATGGTGACCAGCGAGCTGAGATAAGGGGGGACTTTACCTAGCAAGTCTTGTAGATGACCTGGAGCCAGTGGGTTTGGCGACAAGTATGAAGCGGGGGCCAGCCAACGAGAGCGTACAGGTCGCAGTGGTGGGTAGTATATGGGGCTTTGGTGACAAAACGGATGGCACTGTGATAGACTGCATCCAATTTGTTGAGTAGAGTTTGAGGCTATTTTGTAAATGACATCGCCGAAGTCGAGGATCGGTAGGACGGTCAGTTTTACAAGGGTATGTTTGGCATTGATGTATACAGAGAAGAGAGTCGGTCCAAGAATTGAACCCTGTGGCACCCCCATAGAGACTGCCAGAGGCCCGAACAGGCCGTCCGATTTGACACACTGAACTCAATCAGAGAAGTAGCTGGTGAACCAAGCTAGGCAATCATTTGAGAAACCAAGGCTGTCGAGTCTGCCGATGAGGATGTGGTGATTGACAGAGTCGAAAGCCTTGGCCAGGTCGATGAATACGTCTGCACAGTATTGTTTCTTATCGATGGCGGTTAAGATATCGTTTAGGACCTTGAGCGTGGCTGAGGTGCACCCATGACCAGCTCTGAAACCAGATTGCATAGTGGAGAAGGTATGGTGGGATTCGAAATGGTCGGTAATCTGTTTAATGACTTGGCTTTCGAAGACCTTAGAAAGGCAGGGTAGAATAGATATAGGTCTGTAGCAGTTTGGGTCTAGAGTGTCACCCCCTTTGAAGAGGGGGATGACCACAGCTGCTTTCCAATCTTTGGGAATCTCAGACGACACGAAAGAGAGGTTGAACAGGCTAGTAATAGGGGTTGCAACAATTTCTGCAGATAATTTTAGAAAGGGTCCAGATTGTCTAGCCCGGCTGATTTGTAGGGGTAGAGATATTGCAGCTCTTTCAGAACATCAGCTGACTGGATTTGGGAGAAGGAGAAATGGGGAAGGCTTGGGCGAGTTGCTGTGGGGGGTGCAGTGCTGTTGACCGGGGTAGGGGTAGCCAGGTAGAAAGCATGGCTAGCCGTCGAAAAATGCTTATTGAAATTCTCAATTATAGTGGATTTATCGGTGGTGACAGTGTTTCCTATCCTCAGTGCAGTGGGCAGCTGGGAGGAGGTGTTCTTATTCTCCATGGACTTTACAGTGTCCCAGAACTCACTTGAGTTTGTGTTGCAGGAAGCAAATTTCTGCTTGAAAAAGCTAGCCTTGGCTTTTCTAACTGCCTGTGTATACTGGTTTCTAGCTTCCCTGAAAAGTTGCATATCATGGGTGCTGTTCGATGCTAATGCAGAACGCCATAGGATGTTTTTGTGTTGGTTAAGGGCAGTCAGGTCTGGAGAGAACCAAGGGCTATATCTGTTCCTGGTTCTAAATTTCTTGAATGGGGCATGCTTATTTAAGATGGTGAGGAAGGCATAAAAAAAAAACAGGCATCCTCTACTGACGGGATGAGATCAATATCCTTCCAGGATACCCCGGCCAGGTCGATTAGAAAGGCCTGCTCGCTGAAGTGTTTCAGTGATGAGTGGAGGTCGTTTGACCGCTGACCCATTACGGATGCAGGCAATGAGGCAGTGATTGCTGAGATCTTGGTTGAAAACAGCAGAGGTGTATTTAGAGGGCAAGTTGGTTAGGATGATATTTATGAGGGTGCCCGTGTTTACGGCTTTGGGGTGGTACCCGGTAGGTTCATTGATAATTTGTGTGAGATTGAGGGCATCAAGCTTAGATTGTAGGATGGCTGGGGTGTTAACTTCTTTGATATAGGGGGCAGCATTTTCACTTTTGGATAAATTGCATGCCCATAGTGAACTGCCTCCTACTCAGTCCCAGATGCTAATATATGCATATTATTATTACTATTGGATCGAAAACATTCTGAAGTTTCTAAAACTGTTTGAATGATGTCTGTGAGTATAACAGAACTCATATGGCAGGCAAAAACCTGAGAAAAAATCCAAACAGGAAGTGAGAATTCTGAGAGTGGTCGATGTTAAAGTCATCGCCTATTCAATTCCCTGTAATATATGGATCTGTTTGCACTTCCTACGCCTTCCACTAGATGTCAACAGTCAGTAGAACGTGGAATGAAGCTTATGCTGTGTTGTGGGACCGGATGGGAGGTGTTTCAGTCAGTGGTCTGGCAGAATGCCAGTTCTTGGTCACGCACTTTCCTCATGATATCGTCATGCGGTCCATTACTTATAGAGACTGAAAAGAATGCTCCGGTTGGAACGTTATTGGATATATATGATAACATCTTGAAGATTGATTCTCTACTAAGTTTGACCAGTTTATTCGACTTGTAATATAACTTTGAAGTTTTCGTCCGACGTTTGCCTGCATCTGCGCGAGCGTTTGGACATGTGTACTACACATGCTAGCAAAATTAGTTAATTGGACATAAGTAATGGACATTATCGAACAAAACAACGATTTATTGTGTAACTAGGATTCCTGGCACTGCATTCTGATGAAGATAATCAAAGGTAAGGGAATATTTATGATGTAATTTCGTATTTCTGTTGACTCCAACATGGCGGAGAAATGTTGTTAAATCTGAGCGCCGCCTCAGATTATTGCATGGTGTGCTTTTTACTAAAGTTCTTTTTAAATCTGACACAGCGGTTGCATTAAGAACAAGTGTATCTTTAATTATATGTAAAACATGTATCTTTCATCAAAGTTTATGATGAGTATTTCTGTTATTTGACGTGGCTCTGTAATTACTCCGGATATTTTGGAGGCATTTCTGAACATGGCGCCAATGTAAACCGAGATTTGTGGATATAAATATGCACATTATCGAACAAAACATAAATGTATTGTGTAACATGTCATATGAGTGTCATCTGATGAAGATGTTCAAAGGTTAGTGATTAATTTTCTCTATTTCGGCTTTTTGTTACTACTATATTTTGCTGGGAAAATGGCTGTGTTTTTCTGTGGCTATGTGTAACGGATGTGAAATGGCTAGCTAGTTAGCGGGTACGCGCTACTAGCGTTTCAATCAGTTACGTCACTTGCTCTGAAACCTAGAAGTAGTGTTGCACCTTGCTCTGCAAGGGCCGCGGCCTTTGTGGAGCGATGGGTAACGATGCTTCGTGGGCGACCGTTGTTGATGTGTGCAGAGGGTCCCTGGTTCGCGCCCGTGTCGGGGCGAGGGGACGGTTTAAAGTGATACTGTTACATATGTACTGAGCTAACATAATTGTTTGGTGTGCTTTCCCCGTAAATCCTTTTTGAAATCAGACATGTTGGCTGGATTCACAACATGTGTAGCTTTAATTTGGTGTCTTTCATGTGTGATATCATGAAAGATTGATTTTTATAGTAATATATTTGAATTTGGCGCGCTACATTTTTTCTGGATTTTGGCCAAGTTGGGACGCTACCGTCCCACCTATCCTAGAGAAGTTAAGCATGTTCCAGTTTAGGTCGCCTAGCAGCACGAGCGCTGAAGATAGATGGGGGGGCAATCAGTTCACATATGGTGTCCAGAGCACAGCTGGGGGCAGAGGGTGGTCTATAGCAGGCGGCAATGGTGAGAGACTTGTTTTTAGAGAGGTGGATTTTTAAAAGTAGAAGTTCTAATTGTTTGGGTACAGACCTGGATAGTAGGACAGAACTCTGCAGGCTATCTTTGCAGTAGATTGCAACACCGCCCCCTTTGGCTGTTCCATCTTGTCTGAAAATGTTGTAGTTAGGGATGGAGATTTCAGAATTTTTGGTGGTCTTCCTAAGCCAGGATTCAGACACGGCTAGAACATCCGGGTTGGCAGAGTGTGCTAAAGCAGTGAATAAAACAAACTTAGGGAATAGGCTTCTAATGTTAACATGCATGAAACCAAGGCTATTACGGTTACAGAAATCATCAAAAGAGAGCGCCTGGGGAATAGAAGTGGAGCTAGGCACTGCAGGGCTTGGATTCACCTCTACATCACCAGAGGAACAGAGGAGGAGTAGGATAGCTAAAAGCTATGAGAATTGGTAGTCTAGAACGTCCGGAACAGAGAGTAAAAGGAGGTTTCTGGGGGCGATAACATAGCTTCAAGGTATAATATACAGACAAAGGTATGGTAGGATGTGAATACAGTGGAGGTAAACCTAGGTATTGAGTGATGATGAGAGAGATATTGTCTCTAGAAACATCATTGAAACCAGGTGATGTCATCGCATGTGTGGGTGGTGGAACTGAAAGGTTGGATAAGGTATAATGAGCAGGGCTAGAGGCGCTACAGTGACATAAGCCAATAAACACTAACTAGAACAGAAATGGACAAGGTATATTGACATTAAGGAAAGGCATGCTTAGTCGAGTGATCATAAGGGTCCAGTGAGTAGTGAGGTTGGTTGGGGTAACGGCGATTCTGACAGCTAGCCGGGCCATCGGTAGCAAGCTAGCAGAGGATGAAGGTCTGTTTTTAGCCACCTTGTGCATTTCCGTCGGTAGATTAGTGGGGTTCCGTGTGGTAGAGGGGATCAATCCAATTGGCAAAATAGATATAGTTATAGTGACCCAAGAAAAATTGTCCCATAGACCTATTCAGATAGCAGCCGATAAGACAGCTAACGATTAGCGGGCCGCAGATGGGCGTTCAGGTAACGTCGTGACAGAGGGGCCAGTTGGATAACTCCCTCAGGCAGATAACGTCGGTGGGGATGGGGATGCCCATTCTATTCATTCCATTTCTACAGCAGCACATACAGTCAGGAGCAGAGGAGGAGAAAATGTGTGTTTTGTTTTGCTATTCGAACAGTAATTACGATGACTGGCTGGCCAAATGGCTGGCCAACTACCGTCATCCAAAATTCCATGACCGTCACAGCCCTATACATGAACTGCATGAAAAAGGCATTGTTCCAATAAGATAGGATTAGCTTTTTATTACATCAAATCGGTAGCCTGAGCATACGAGTAGAGACAAAAGGTTCAGGCTGCTGCACAGTCACTATGGAAGATCTAGTCTACAGCGCCTGGTTAAATTGTCTTTAGGAGGATTTGTATACTCTCTCCATGGTTAAAAAGCAGTGAGAAACAGATGTCATTGTTGCAATAAAAAAAATAAAAAAAATAAAGTGTGCTTCATTTACTATCATCCCAAATCAAAATATTTCATTATCTTGACTAATTCTTAAAATTTTACACTAATTTTCCTATGGATGGGCTGAACGTGTTACTACATTACAGACATTTTCACCACACAAAAATATCAGAAAAATGAAATATCGTTTTTACCTCAGATTGGTGATGTGAGTATTAAAGTTTATAGTCATCACGATCTCACAAAATCGATTGCTTAAAACAGATTCATATCTTTCGTTTAATACCTGTGTTCTCGTCATATGTGCCAGTCCGTAGTATAATTATTTTTTCCCCCTCCTCCCATAAATGACTCTGGCCTCAAATGAATTCATGGATTTGAGGCTTAAGCTATAATTCAAATGAAAGCCAATCTCTGAAGTCATTTAGAAACCGATGTGAGGTGGTGATTCATTGGAATTATCCAGTCAAAAAAAAAGTGTTGTTTCCGTTACCGTATCGGCTATCTACCGATATAAATGGTCTCACAAAGCTATAAGTTGATATATAGCTACTACAGGTTATTGTTGATCGACTGGTAAATGTAGTATACCCAAGTTATTGGAGGTTTGTCTTTTAGAAGAGAACAAACAGCACATGTAGCGTCAGCGAATTGTCCCAGTTCCATTGATTTCCATACAATATCGATGTGAGTGAATCATTTGTGCACAATATTGATTACAGTAGAACAAGCTAATCAATTCCAGCTCCGAGTGGACCCTTGGCAAATGTATGTGCGTTTGCAGTTCATAAAAAGTTCTAATTTAGGAAAACAAAAGTAATCTGAACACATGACTGACATGTGTAAAGAGCAATTTTTGTATTCAAAATATCACAACCTACATCAGCATATTGATTATGAATTTGGACAGCTAAAACCAGTGTTGAGACACTGGGCTATAAATCATAACAGGAAACAGCAACAGTATAATTTTCTACTTATGTTTTAGGAATATAAATTATTTTAACAATTCTTACGTGAATCTACTTAATTAGATAAGAACCACTGAATTAGCCTAGAAAACCTGCTGATGTAGTAAGCTATTGATTTTGATGAGATTAGTGCAATTGTGAAATGATAAGTGCAGTGTATGTGTAGTTGATAAAGTCAAGTTTCACAACTTACACAGTACTTCAAAAATGTATAAAGCAAAAACCCTATGTGGCTAGCCTAGTCTGGGCTGGCCATTAGATATTTTGTTGCAGTAGGAAACAGCCTCCGATTGGTGATTAAACAGAGAAAAATAAAAACCCTTAAGTGGTGCTCATCTGAAAAATAATAGGAAAAAAAAGAACACACAGCTAAAGAGAAGATATTACTGATTGACTAGGGGATTCCAAATTAAGTACATTAGAGGAAATTACAGTGCTTTAAAAAGGCACAGTTGTGTTCCATGAGGGGGGTGGGGTTCTATTAGAAGACTGCTGTTCTAGAAGCCAGGCAGAGAGCAGTGCTGAAGAACAGGTTACATAACAGTAAGGGGAGAGAAGAAAAAAATTCCTTGCCTTTGTTGCAGCCAAACTCACTTTAGAATCGAATAAACTTTGACCCAAGACTGCTCTTTTCCAAGACTCTCATTTCCTATACCCACTAGTTATGCTTTGTTACTCGCTAACTTCAAGGACTAGAAAGAAGTAATCCTTTTGAGTAAACTAAAAGAACTTAGTGATGTCACCACCAAATAGCACAGGAGCTGAGTGTAATTGAAAAACTCCAAACTTATACAGAATAGGGCCAAGACATTTCTTATGAGGATAGATTTCTTGGTAATGACAAGCTTTTTATTACAGGCGGACAGTGTCTTAAAACAGAACTGTTTCACTTTGGTCTGACCACAAACACAAACTTGTGGCTGTATCGTCAAGGGTGTTATTTCCTGATATTCATAATGAAACTGAAGGGTAGATAATGTCTCCAATAGTGAAAATGCCAATCTAGAATAGTCTACTGTAGGCCTACACCATTTAAAAGTAGTAAATTACCAAATGATTAACATAAATGAATCCTTTCCATAACTTGGAGAGACAACATGTTAATGCAACTTTATACTCCCAAAGCCCTAGACTGTAATTTTGACCTTCTACACAAAAGGGAGGAAAACTGTTTTATGGCAACAGTAATAGTAACCTTCCAATGTTTTGGCCTTCACTGTAAAGTCCTTTTCATTTGTCAAGTACAAAACTGCTGTCAATACAGTATTGTTCACATGCAGCATGAGTTACTGCTGAGTGATGGAGCCACAATCTCTGCAGAGTGAAAACACACGTCTGGTCAAGAGAAAAAAATGAAGGCTAAGAGTTTTTAGGGGCCCTATATCATCAAGCCATACAGTCAGCTCCAAAATTATTTGACAGCGTTTCCCCTACATGCATTTAGTAGAGGCGCAATGGAGCTGCTAAATCGTGGTCACCACTTAAAATACATACAGTACCAGTCAAAAGTTTGGAGATCTACTCATTCAAGCGTTTTTCTTTATTTTTACTAATTTCTAAATGTAGAATAATATTGAAGAGGTCACAACTATGAAATAACACATATAGAACCATGTAGTAACCAAAAAATATTAAACAAATCAAAATATATTTTATATTTGAGATTCTACAAAAAGGAGCCACCCTTGCCCTTGATGACAGCGTTGCACACTCTTGCCATTCTCTCAACCAGCTTCATGAGGATGTCACCTGGAATGAATTTCAATTAACAGGTGTGCATTGTTAAAAGTTAATTTGTGTAATTTCTTTCCTTCTTAATGCATTGACCCAATTAGTTGTGTGTGACAAGGTAGGGGTGGTACACAGAAGATAGCCCTATTTGGTAAAAGACCAAGTCCATATTATGTCAAGAACAGCTCAAATAAGCAAAGAGAAACAACAGTCCATCATTACTTTAAAACATGAAGGTCAGTAAATCCAGAAAATGTGAAGAACTTTGAAAGTTTCCTCAAGTACAGTAGCAAAAACCATCAAGCGCCATGTTGAAACTGGCTCACATGAGGACCACCACAGGAAAGGAAGACACAGTTACCTCTGCTGCAGAGGATACGTTCATTAGAGTTAACTGCATCTCAGATTGCAGGCCAAATAAATGCTTCACAGAGTTCAAGTAACAGACATCACAACATCAACTGATTCACGCAGACCATGAAGGCCAGCGTGAATCAGGCCTTCATGGTCAAATTTCTGCAAAGAAACCACTACTAAAGGACACCAATAATAAGAAGAGACTTGCTTGGGACAAGAAACACAAGCAATGGACATTAGACCAGTGGAAATCTGTCCTTTGGTCTGATGAGTCCAAATGTGAGATTCTTGGTTCCAACCGCCGTGTCTTTGTAAAACGCAGAATAGGTGAACGGATGATCTCTGCATGTGTGGTTCCCACCGTGAAGCATGGAGGTGGCGGCGTGATGGTGCTTTGCTTGTGACACGGTCAGTAATTTATTTAGAATTCAAGGCACACTTAACCAGCATGGCTACCACAGCATTCTGCAGCGATACACCGTCCCATCTTTTGTTTTATTTTTTTATGACAGGACAATGACCCAACACACCTCCAGGCTGTGTAAGGGCCATTTGACCAAGAAGGAGAGTGATGGAGTGCTGCATCAGATGAACTGGTCTCCACAATCACCCGACCTCAACCCAATTGAGATGGTTTGGGATGAGTTGGACCGCAGAGTAAAGGAAAAGCAGCAAACAAGTGCTCAGAAGAACTCCTTCAAGACTGTTGGAAAAGCATTCCAGGTGAAGCTGGTTGAGAGAATGCCAAGAGTGTGTGAAGCTGTAATCACGGCAAAGGGTGGCTACTTTGATATAAAACATATATTTGGATTTATTTAACACTTTTTTGGTTACAACATAATTCCATCTGTGTTATTTCATAGTTTTGATGTCTTCACTATTATTCTACAATGTAGAAAATAGTACAAATAAAGAAAAACCCCTGAATGAGTAGGTGTGTCCAAACTTTTGACTGGTACTAACACACACACGGAATTCAGACCCCTTGACTTCCTCCACATTTTATTACTGTTACTCTAAAATTGATTAAATAGTTTATTCTCCTCTCATCAATCTACACATAATACCCTGTAATGACAAGGCAAATATATAAAGAAAAAAAATGAAATATCAGATTTACATAAGTATTCAGACATTTTACTTTGAATCTTCATCCTAGGCCGAGTTCCTGAGCAGGTATTCATCAAGGATCTCTGTACTTCTTTCCCTTTATCCTGACTGGTCTCCCAGTCCCTGCCGCTGAAAAACATCCCCACAGCATGATGCTGCCACAATCATGCATCACCGTAGGGATGGTGCCAGGTTTCCTCCAGACGTGACGCTTGGCATTCCGGCCAAAGAGTTCAATCTTGGTTTCATCACACCAGAGAATCTTGTTTTCTCGTGGTCTGAGTCCATGGACTGTCATGTGCATTTTACAGAGGAGTGGCTTCCATCTGACCACTCTACCATAAAGGCCTGATTTGTGGAGTGCTGCAGAGATGGTTGTCCTTCTGGAAGGTTCTCCCATCTCCACTCTGGGGTTCTTGGTCACCTCCCTGACCAAGGCCCTTCTCCCCCGATTGCGCAGTTGGGCCAGGTGGCCAGCTGTAGGAAGAGTCTTGGTGGTTCCAAACTTCGTCCATTTAAGAATGATAGAGGCCTCTGTTCTTGGGGACCTTCAATGTTGCAGAAATGTTTTGGTACCCTTCTCCAGATCTGTGCCTCGACACATTCCTCTCAGATTTCTACGGACAATTCCTTTGAATGGCTTGCACTGTCAACTGTGGGACCTTATATAGACAGGTGTGTGCCTTTTCAAGTCATGTCCAATCTATTGAATGTACCACAGGTGGACTCCAATCAAGTTGTAGAAACATCTCAAGGATGATCAATGGAAACAGGATGCACCTGAGCTCAATTTCAAGTCTCATACCAAAGGGTCTGAATATGTATGTAAATAAGGTGTCTTTATTTTTTATAAATTCACTAAAAAAATATATTTTAAACTGTTTTCGCTTTGTCATTATGGGGTATTGTGTGTAGATTGATGAGGATTTTTTTTATTTTATTCATTTTAGAAAAAAGCTGTAATGTAACAAAATGTGGAAAAAGGTAAGGGGTCTGAGACTATCCAAATGCACTGTACATATGCCCTAGGAAGACCTCACACACGCACCCCCCCCCCATGCAGGAAGACCCCCGCTAGACCTCATTCAGCCTCGCTCCGATAACTGCCACAGCTGCTGAAAAAAATAGTCTTATAAAATCAGCTGGTGAAAAAATCTTATATTAATATAATTGCTCAGAGAACAATTTTGGTTAACAAGTAAATAAAAATAATTATTGGCAACCCTAAAGATTCAAATCAAACTAAATGAAATCTGCATTAACATTCTACTTTAAAAAAATATATTTCAGTTTAAGGAACAGTATTGTGGCCTTCCACGGCTAAAATCCCTTTGTCCTCCATCACCATGTGGAATGCCAAAAATGTATGGAACTCAGAAGTCATGAGGCAAATGGTTGTTGACTTTCAAAAAAGCAGGCAATGCGTAGAAAAAAAAAAAAATATAGCACTTACCACTATTAGAGCAATTATTACAAATTTAAAACCACTGGAACAGTGGTAAACGTGCCTGGTAGAGGGTGCATTTGTATCTTGTCCCCATTCAGTGAGGAAGATGATTTGGGAGGCAAAGAAAAGTCCAAGGGCCACAGTTGGAGAATTACAGAACTTGGTTGCATCTTGGGGTAACCAAGTCAGTTAATCTACAATTAAACGTCACCTCCATGCCAATAGGCTATTTGGAAGGGTTGCCATAAAAAAATCCTTTATTGAGAGAAACCGACACATGTAAATGCCTGGAGTTTGTTAAAGGCATTGGCACTTGGACCGGAACCGGATGGTATGGTCAGATGTTACAAAAATAGAGGTCTTTGGCCATGCACACCAGCGGTGGGTTTGGCATCAAAAGAAGGATGCATATGCAAAAAAAGAACCTCATTCCTAATGTAAAATAAGGTGATGGACCTTTGATGTTATGGGGCTGTTTTGCTTGCACTGGGCCTGAGGTCCTTGTTAAGGTCAACAGCATCATCAACTGTACTAGGACATTTTAGCCAAAAACCTGGTTGCATCTGCCTGGAAGCTGAAACTTGGCCGCAATTGGATGTTCCAGGAAGACAATGACCCCAAGCACACATCAAAATATACAAAGAAATGGTTAACTGACCACAAAAAAAATCAACATTTTACAATTGCCATCTCAGTCTCCGGACTTGAACCCCATTGAAAACCTGTGGTTTGAATTGAGGGCAGTCCATAAGCGCATGCCAAATTATATATATATATATATATATCAAGGATCTGGAAAGATTCTGCACAGAGGAATGGTCTAAGATCCCTCCCAATGTGTTTTCCAATCTCATAAAACATTATAGAAAAAGGCTCAGTGTCCTAGCAAGGGGAGGGTGCTGGAGTATTGAAAACAGGGGTGTTGATAATTTTGTCACCTATCTTTTTTAGATTTGTATTACTTGTTAAACATATTTGAGCAAGTGTATTAGTATAAAATAATTGACCCATAAAATTATATATTACACACAACCCTGTGTTCTCAAAGACAAATAACTTAAAGCTACTGTACGTTATTTACTCTCTGTCTATAACAACATAGCCCATCTATTCTGCCAAACAAATGCAAAAATGGCCAATTGGTTACAAAGTATTTTCCTGAGCAGAGGAAATGTCAACAAGGCCTAGTAGTTTCCTAAAGTACACACTGAACTAGCTAGGAGATCTACTGAGTAGCTAGCTGTGTTTCCAAGCAGCAATATTATATCACAACAGCTTGATTTAAACCCACAAGAGCTCTGCTATTCATCACAAAACTGTCAGCTATCATCCAATTGCATTCCTCAAGTGCAGCATCATCACCCAGTGCTTGAAGCCGATTAGGCATGATCAGTGAGAGCATCAAGTCGTTAACCAAATGAGACTGAATATTCCAAAATGAGACATATTGGTCAAACAACAATCTAGTGTTTATTTTGCCGGCTAAAGGGATAATATATGCCATTTAGCAGACAATTTTTACCAAAGAGGGGGATATATTATCGACATAAAGGATTCAGAGGCTATGATTAGCATACTGTACCTAGTGAAAGAAGCCTTGGAATACACAGTATTATCAGCAGGCTACTATAATACATAACCTAGTATCAGTATACTGTACCTGGTCACTCTCATGTGGAAGAAGTGTGACACACTGAAGAGCCAATGGGGAAGCACCTGGACACCTCTGGCTCCTCCCCTCCGCTCCACTACCCCCCTGGTTTAACCTGTAGAGTGGGCCGGTCTTCTCCAGCCGGCCGTTGTTGACTGCCCGTTTGGCGGACAGTCGTAACCTCTGCTGAAACCCCGGGTTGTCCAGGACATGTGATAGATCATCCTGGTTCCTTAGGTACCTCTGGATGTTCTTCAGAGAGGAACCGTGGTTATCATCCAGACCCTCGATGGCCCTCCTCAGAATTTTATTCCAGTCAACGTGGCGAAGGTCACTGGGATTCCATATAGATCCTTTAGACAATGGGACAGAGAGGTTTGCACTAACAGGTTTGAGCGATGATGTTGTTGATGAAGATACTCCTCTCCCAGGGTGCTCAGGGTCTTTGTACGACACGCTCCCCTTATTGGTGACTTTGAGAATGGAACCATCGTGAACACTTAACTCCAACTGCTCCAGAACGGTCCTCTTGTCCAATCTGTGTAAGGTAGCCACCGCATGACAAATCCGCTCGTCGGAAGGCCTCTGTTTTTGCCTTTTGATTTTCTGTATTGCTTCTAGAATCCACTCCGTATACAGAGGGTTAGCAAGTTCCACCATGGTTAAACAATGATATTTAGGAAAAAGTGATCCATAGAGAATATCCCTTGTTGTTGTGAAACATTTGATACATCCAACACATCTTGAAGGTCAAAAAGTAATGTTCCACCTCGGCATCAATACATTCCTGCTGTAAATCCTCATCCAAGGTGGAAGCTCACATGTAACCTCAAAATAAGATTAAAGTAGCTAGATAGTAAATTCCTCGAAGGTTGGGACAGTTACCGACCGACTTGGAACACGATTCCTTCGAATGACGCTAGTTCCTTCAAGATCCAAATGATAACTTAAAAGAAAAAACACAGATAGTCATAAACAGTCAAATAAGATCACAAGTCAAAAATATGCAATACTGTACCCTAACAATAACAGAGCCAGAATTTCTATATATTTGTTTCAACCAGCACCTTCACTGAATCTCAAGTACTAGTAGCCCATGGTCACATTAGACAATAACTAGATTGTTTTGATTACTGGTAGTGAATTGTGAGAGATCGGCCTAGTATACACTTTACACATTGGGCCATGACCAATATAAGTGTTTTTGGATTAGTAGGCTAGGCTATATTCTGAGACCTCACCATAACATTTACTGAAAAGCAGACCAAGACAACATGAAATGAAGGTCAACAACACTCAAGAGAAACAGATGGATTATAAAGCAGTTCAGACGGATTGAAGATGATTCTAGGTAGGTTAGGGATAGGCTAATGTTACTTAATCCGTAGTCTGAGTCTGATACTATAATCCACCGATTGACCTAACCTCATGCAATAGTTTGTGGTAAAATAATGATTAAGATGAATTTGTCATGACACTGACTACAGTCATAACAACAAGAGAGATTAAATGTCACCTGTTAAATATATGTTAAAACACCTATCAGAATTACTTGTGATATCATTTGTGTTATTTTTTGGTTGATAGTTAAATGCTTCATTGTAACAGCACCAGCTGACTAAACTAGGCTACTCAGTGTTTCTAAATCAGCTACAATGTAGAACAAGAAGGGCAATGGAGTTTGACTTCTTGCACGCGAGTTTGACAGCTTGTATGCGTAACGAGTGATAAACAAGGATTTGTTCATTTTAGCAGTCGGCGCGAGCTTGAACGTTAGCCGCACACGATCAATTCATATTGTTACACTTTTTGACAGCTGCGGAGGGATGGTTACCGGAAATTTATGACGGCAATTTATGTTCAAACTAACATGAGACGCTTACGAACGAGAAGATAATATGTAACTAACCTTGCTTGTATCAGTTGAGTTGTAGGAAAAAACATTGCTGCCTGCATTAATGACGTGACCTAAACAGTCGCCATTTTGTTACAATGTTGTAGTTTACATAAATCCGACATGACGCTGATTACAATCCAATGGAGTCTCATTAAACCTTACCTACACTAATGTGCCCTCCCTAGCAACTTTAATATTGGCTGTAAAGGCAAGATCCGATTTCTGGTTTGATAAAGTACATGTCAATCATTATATATGAGCTCACTTTAGAAGGGACTGCGTTGGCTGCTTGATCTGTCACTACACTCAATTGAACCGCCTCTTAAGGTGTCTTCTCGTATCATGGTTTGATGTTGTATTTACCCCTTAGCACTTATCGTTTGACTGAATAAGTCGGTGCACTATAGGGACAATTTAATATACCTTTGTATCTCAATTAGATTGTCATTCATTAACATAAAAGTTACCGCAGGTCAGTGGTTAAATTAATGATTTCTGGTTAAACTATATCCTGTGTCAAACGACAGCCCACCTTTACTACGACTCCTCCTTGAAACAATTGGTTACACTTCAAAATTATTTGGATCATTTTAGACTTTAATTGGTTGTTTGTTAAATCCATCATTTATTTGCAAAAAAACGGCGAAGACTTGACTGCTGATTTAAAGCAGCAAGTTTTAAAAAGGTTTGAAGGTGATGGGTTATTATCGTGCTATGGTTGTCCATGCTACCCGACACTTCTTTCCCCACAAACTGGTGTTCTCATTTTATTTTCCACTCTTGTGGAAATTCACTATAGCCTATTCCCAGAAGCACTGACAATTCACTGATTTCAGTTTTCACCAACTCATGTAGGCTACCAAACGTTTACGGGTGGGCTACATCATAATAAATAGGGCACACTATAAATAATCATTCAGAATTTCTTATCCATCAAGCGGTAGAATTTCTCTACATAGCACGAGTGCCTGCCTGTGTTAGGCTACAGCGATCATCAACATTCTACCGTGTAAATTATGACAATACTTATTATCTGTATTATCTTGCACTGCATTTCCGACTAGAAAATAAACACATGGGGGGGAAATTCCACATAGCCTACAAACGGAGTAGTTGACCCGGGAAATCGGAGTAGCGGCATCTTCACTGTGCCTCAATAATAAATGTATTGCTACAGTTTCGCGATCCATCCATTTCTCACTCGACTCGTAGGTCCATTCTCGTTTACACATTATTAGTCAGTGATATACAGTCTCCTTGGAATGTAGGCTACATCGTTTACAAAATGTTCCGACCGACGCTGGGCAAGGAGGCAAAACAATTTACGCAAGTTTTATGCAAGGATGAACATGTAACCAGTGAGAGAAAAAGGCATCGGCTAGCTACCGTAAATATTTGCTGGTAGTTACCTCTTCAAGTTTTCTTTATCGGATACAGTCCTCTTCTTTATTAACACGATGACTGAAACGACGATCGGATATAAATAATCACACTCACAGCGGCACATCCATAGGGGGGTTTCCTTGTATTTTTAATCTCTAAACGATTCGCTGAAGGCTCGCGCTGAGACAGAGAGGACCTGATAACAACTAATTGAAAGGTTAATCTACATAGCAGCCTGTGACAAAGTGGTACCTCCCTCCCCCTTCTTCTTCACTGTAGACATCCCTACTTCAGTCAGTGAAGTGGAGCAGACCGTCGCCCCTGTAGCAGTAGCGCTTCCCCAATGATCATAGCGGCAAATGTAATGTCACTTTCACTTTCCACATTAAAATGTCCCGGGATGTGCATGGGAAGATTACATTTTTTTTGCAACACGTCTTGATGTCTTTATCCAGGGCTGTATTCTGCGAGTGGCATAATACTTGCACAGCTAGTGTACAAATTGACATTGGCATTAATTGCCGTTATCCGGAATAACTTTCTAGATAATGCAGCCTATTGGGCCACCTTGTTTCCAAGCATCTTCTGATCATAGAACCAGCTGGATAGGTCTTTTTGCAGAGGGACTGTTAAATTGACCCAATCCTAATATAATGAAGACATCAAGTCCTTGATCATGATCACAACATAAAATCGTTATGAATAATGACACCTACAAAAAATAATTTTGATATCATTTTAAAGGAAGACAGACAAGACAAAGAATCATAGTCTATTAAATGGACACCAATAAATCAACAGTATGATTCAATCATATTATGGAAATTATCCATCAACAACCTCAAGATGTTACAGCTGCTGCCTACACTAATTTGTGTGTGAAATCCATCCCTGCTCTTTCCTTCAATGCCCACATTAGTCACGTCTGTAAAACGTCATTCTTTCACCTGAATAACATCTCCCGCATAAGACCCTCTCTCACCACATCTGACGCAGAAAAACTACTCCATGCACTCATTTTATCCGGAATTGATTATGGAAACGCAGTTCTTGGGGGCCTGACTGCAAATTTAATTCATCAACTTGAGCTCAGCTAAAACAGTGCCGCAAGTATTCTAGCACAAACAAAAAAAGTCTGCGCACATCACCCGCATCCTTGCTGAGCTCCATTGGCTACATGTTCCTCAAGTAATTTACTATAAAATTCTCCACCTCGTTTACAATGCCCTAAATGGAATCGGACCCGCCTACCTGTTAGACATTCTCTCCCCCTATGAACCTCCACGCACCCTACTACGTTCGAACCAGGCCAAACTCCTCCATGCCCACAGGACTAGGCTCTGCACAATGAGGGGCACATTTTTGTTGTAGCCCCAGACACACACACCTGATTCAACTTGTCAAATAATCATCAAGCTCTCAATGAGTTGAATCAGGTGAATTTGTCTGGGGCTACAACAAAAATGTGTGCTGTTGGGGGTACTAGAGGACTGGAGTTGGGAAACTGATATAGGGTGCCATTTGGGACGTAGTTGGAGCATGTGCCATCCACACAGTCTGACCATCCCCCATCTCTCCTCTCTCTCTCAAACCTTGCCAACTGCCACCCAGTGCTGTTCAGCAACACTGCTGCCCATCTGCGGGGCAAAACACTGGTCTGGTCTGCTCTGGCTACGTCCCCAGTCAGTCAATTCCCATCCCAAATGGAACCCTATTCCCTGTGTTGGGCACTACTTTTGACCAGGACCCTTTCATTTTGTTCCAAATGCCACCCTATTTCCTATATAGTGCACTACTTTTGACCAGGGCCCACAGGATCTCTCCCAAATTGCACCCTATTCCCTATATAGTGCTCTTGGGATGCAGACACACTGCTTTTGCTTTTCACGCAGTCAAAGAAGGGATGGTGCTGATGAATGAGGGTAAATACCAGACATACGAATTGTGTTCTTTCTTTGAAAATATAACTCTCATATGATGAGCCCAAATTTGCCAACGCCATATGTTCTTCTAGCAGCTCTGATCTAATTGAACTCTGTATATGTATAAATTAAGAACATTAGAAGTTGGTAGAATTCAGACTTGGGTATCGCACACCCCAAGGGAGAAACAGGGGACCTTAGCCAGTTAGTTGCTGAGACAGAGACAATGACACATCCGTAACATTTAAACTACTGTTCTTACACTTTAAAATGAAGTAAAGCACGGTAGAAAAGTGTGGTTAACAGTTTTTCTTCTCGCGGTAAACTACGCAGCATTCCTCATTCTCATTACTTAATCATGGCTCCATCTTTTTGTTTCAGTCCAAAATCGCATCTTATTCTCTATTTAGGGCACTACTTTTGACCAGTAGTGCACAAAAATAGAGAATAGGGTGCCATTTGTCACGCATTCTTTGTGTTTGTGTTTTGCCATCTGTCAAGTTGAGAAGCAAATGAACCAGCTGCTACGGAGTGTGATCTCTGCCAATCAGAAATGTGGTCCTTTTCAAAGCGCATCTGTGTGAAACCTTAAAACGCTGATGAAAAAAGTGTCTCAAAGTTGTTAATAACATTTTGGCTAGAGCCTGTTTTCACCTAGATGCCCCTGATTAACATAAACGCATAAACCAAGCATCATTAAATGGATCTACAGCCCTTTGCATAATAGGTGTTTGAATAGGATCACTCTTCACATTTAATGAGCCCAGAAATTAAAGGGAAAATATATGCAAACAGGTTGAGTTCTGTACTATTATTTATACACAATATGAAAATGGCATATTGCATAATGTGTTTTTGTATTTCAATTTTTCAGTTTCACAGTTATATGGGACATAGGCATATTTTGACCTCAGTCTATGATAATAGTATAGGTTATAGGCTACAGTTTGTATATACTACTGTTAAAGGAGCAATGTAGTACTGGCTCAGAACCTATTCCCTATATAGTGCACTACTATTGACCAGAACCTTATTAGGGAGGCAAAAATAAATGGATAAAGGGGTTTAAGAAAAATTGTCCCTGGTCAAAAGTAGTACATCATCTAGGGAATAGGGTGCCATTTGGCACATATCTCAATTTCTCTCAATCCCCATTATCCACTACTTGTGGCCCCCCATGCCTGGAGGGAGGAAGGGACAGTCTGGGGCCTCTCGGTGATCCTTGTCTCCCCTATCCAACACCCGGCAACAGCACAGCTGGGTGCGGGGGGGATCAGCCAGCTGGGTGCAGGATCAGCCTAATTTCCAGTGCTCTCTAATGATCACCATGAAGAGGCACCTCTAATCCCATAATTGAGAGAAACGACCTCCAGCATCATCCCAAATGGAACCTCAGTCCTTATATAGTGCACTACTTTTGACCAGGGCCCATAGGGAGACCATTGGGCTCTGGTCAAAAGTAGTGAACTATTTAAGAAATAGGGTGCCATTTTGGACGTATTTATAGAGATTCGGGAGTCTGGGAGAATCCAGTTAGAACCCTACGAGCCCCTTGGAGATTACCCAGCTCTCTGGTCTGTACTAGGACACCCAGGCTTGGGGCTGGATCTGGCCTGCCCTGGACCCCGTTTTGCTAATGATGGAGGTTTATCTGTTTTCCCATCATGCTTTACAATACAGTAGTCTAAATTATTAGCTTGCTGCAAACACATCTAAATTCAGAAAAAAAAGAAACTACAATTTTTCAGGACCCTGTCTTCAAAGATAATTTGTAAAAATCCAAATAACTTCACAGATCTTCATTGTAAAGGGTTTAAACACTGTTTCCCATGCTTGTTCAATGAACCATAAACAATTAATGAACATGCACCTGCTGAACGGTCGTTAAGACACTAACAGCTTATAGACGGTAGGCAATTAAGGTCACAGTTATGAAAACTTAGGACACTAAAGAGGCCTTTCTACTGACTCTGAAAAACACCAAAAGAAAGATGCCCAGGGTCCCTGCTCATCTGCGTGAACGTGCCTTAGGCATGCTGCAAGGAGGCATGAGGACTGCAGATGTGGCCAGGGCAATAAAATGCAATGTCCGTACTGTGAAACGCCTAAGACAACGCTACAGGGAGACAGGATGGACAGCTGATCATCCTCGCAGTGGCAGACCACGTGTACAACACCTGCACAGGATCGGTACATCTGAACATCACACCTGCGGGACAGGTACAGGATGGCAACAACTGCCCGAGTTACACCGGGAACGCACAATCCCTCCATCAGTGCTCAGACTGTCCGCAATAGGCTGAGAGAGGCTGGACTGAGGGCTTGTAGGCCTGTTGTAAGGCAGGTCCTTACCAGACATCACCGGCAACAACGTCGCACAAACCCACCATCGCTGGACCAGACAGGACTGGCAAAAAGTGTTCTTCACTGACGAGTCACGGTTTCACCAGGGGTGATGGTCAGATTCGCATTTATCATTGAAGGAATGAGCGTTACACCGAGGCCTGTACTCTGGAGCGGGATCGATTTGGAGGTGGAGGGTCCGTCATGGTCTGGGGCGGTGTGTTACAGCATCATTGGACTGAGCTTGTTGTCATTGCAGGCAATCTCAACACTGTGCGTTACAGGGAAGACATCCTCCTCCTTCATGTGGTACCCTTCCTGCAGGCTCATCCTGACATGACCCTCCAGCATGACAATTCCACCAGCCATACTGCTCGTTCTGTGCGTGATTTCCTGCAAGACAGAAATGTCAGTGTTCTGCCATGGCCAGCGAAGAGCCCGGATCTCAATCCCATTGAGCACGTCTGGGGCCATTCCCCCCAGAAACTTGCAGGTGCCTTGGTGGAAGAGTGGGGTAACATCTCACAGCAAGAACTGGCAAATCTGGTGCAGTCCATGAGGAGGAGATGCACTGCATTACTTAATGCAGCTGGTGGCCACACCAGATACTGACTGTTACTTTTGATTTTGACCCCCCCTTTGTTCAGAGACACATTATTAAATTTCTGTTAGTCACATGTCTGTGGAACTTGTTCAGTTTATGTCTCAGTTGTTTAATCTTGTTATGTTCATACAAATATTTACACATGTTAAGTTTGCTGAAAATAAACGCAGTTGACAGTGAGAGGACGTTTCTTTTTTTGCTCAGTTGGTTAGAATGGGTGAAAGATCTACACCGCCTGTTACAATAACACAACAGTCATTATCTTTAGTAGCCAGTAGGATGCAGAAAATGATTAGCTTGCTGCAACCACACCTTCAATCATTCATCAAAAAGTGGTTGGAATGGATGAAAGATATACACAGCTTGGTATTATGGCAACAGTCAAACTCTTTATGCATTTGTTACTTTACGTATTACATTCAAGATGACAAGGCATTGGAAATGTGATGTGAAGGCATTGTATGAACTCAAGGAACATTTGACAAAGTCTCAGACCACCCACGCCTGTTGTTTTAATGAACAATTTTGTGCGTCATGGCAAAACGAACTTGGCAACATTTAAGAAAATAATAATAATATCAAACTCCACATTTCAGACATTACTTTATTGATAGTAGGGCCCTGAGTTTTTCTAGACCACGTATTGACCTGGCGAGGAAAAACACCTGGTCCTTAGTATTAGACATCGTAACCTTTTAATAGCAAAGCCAAAACAATCAAGAGATTTAAATGAGAGTTAATATTTAGTGGTTTTGAACTGACAGATGGTGCATAGAAAGTGGAGTGTTGTTTAGAAAGTTGTTTAAAAAGTAATCTACTAAAGCAAATTGAATCACTGATGATCAATAATCTCACAGTAAATTACAACACATAGCAACAATGTTGTTGACCGGTTATATCCATGGAATTATTGTAAACTTTAAACAAACTTTATACACACAACTTTGAGGCACATACATACATACACACAGCTTTATGCAGGTGTTTGTAAGGTAAGGAAAATACATGTGTGGTAGGGGGGAAATGGTTGGGTACATCAAGGGAAGTCAGGTTTCTCAGGGAAGGTACATCCTGCTCGTCTGATAATGACGTTGGCTGCATAGTGGCCAGCACGGATACACTCCTCCAACGGCCTCTCCTGGACCAGCTCTGACAGGAAGCCTGGGAGGAGAGAGAGAGGTGAGAAGCAAGGGTCAGGGGTCAGTAAAAGACTATAGCAGAGAAGAAAAGTTTATTAAAGTGTCACTCCTCAATATACATTTGACAGAATGGTTTGAATTCCAGGGGGTGGGGAGGGCTGGGCACCCCTATAAGACAATCAGAACTCCCCTGGAGATGTATCAAAGGAATAGAACATGGGAATATAATTGGTTAATTGGGCATCTATATATATGCTGTGGATAGGATCATTGGCAGAAACCAGGGAGGAGACAGACTAGTGTACTGCACCTCCCACAAAGGCATCTCCTGCTCCGTTAGTGTCCACAATGTCATTCTGGTCAATGTCCAGGACAGAAAACATGGTCACCTTCTCGCCTGGGGGGGGGGGGGGGGGGGGGATAGATAGAGAGAAGAAATTGAAAATTAGGCATATCATTTAGTTAATTATTATGATCTATATCAGGGTTTCCCAAACCCAGTCCTGCCCTAGCACTACACAGCTGATTCAAATAACCGACTCATCATCAAGCTTTGATTATTTCAATAAGCTGTGTAGTGCTAGGGCAAAAACCAACCAGGACTGATTTTGGGAAACCCTGATCTATATGACCCTGGGTCAAAGATCAAAGAATACCATGCTTCCAAATGTCATACACACTGTGATCAGTCAGTTGAGCGTGATTTCACAAGAGATATCTTCAGCTGTGATTTGGCCGACTTCACAATACAATAAAAATGCATAGTGGTGACATGCCTCGACACTTTCAACTCAGTATCATATCAAGATGGATAAGGGTTCTAGGCCATGAAAGAACAAGTTAAGGTTTCACTTTGAAATCCATTAAATGAGTACTGTACAGGATTAGGATCTTAATTTGATCACCCTGTTTGCGAAGACCTTTCCTGCAATACAGGAAATGTATGTAAAGGTTTAAAAAGTCTTCTGAAGTTTGTAATTTCCACTTTGAAATTTGAGACTTGAATTGTCCCTTACGAAAAATGTATCAACCCCTACAAAAATCTCCATGAATTATAATCCTGTTGCTGCAGGATTATTTTCCTGCTGTAGAAATCTGGCTCAAATTAAGATCCTACATCTGTATATTATCTTCAGTGGGATGTAGTGCTTCAATTATCAGTAGCACATGTACTTCAAAAGAAACTTCAAGTCAAAAAAAGGAAACTGGCAGGGAGAAAAAAAAAAGAAAATCTACCAGACAACAAAGTATTGAGGTATAGAATGACATTAGATCAGCAACTTATGTCAGTACAATCCAAACCACACACAGGGTCTTCAAACAAGGCAAGGTCTGTGTCCCAAATGGCACCATATTTAGTATACTCCTTTTGAGCAGAGCTCTATCGAAAAGTAGTGTACTATATCGGAAGTAGGGTGCCGTTTAGGATGCAGCCAAGGGCTCTGGTGCCGACATGAACCTTCAAACAGGTGTGGGAGACAAAAGACTGACGTTTAGATGAAAGGAACATGAGGAGGCTGACAGAGTTCTTATTGGGTAGGAAAGATCTAGGAATTTGGGATTTAAAGCCACAATCTGCAATTTGTTTTCAATGGGTATATGCACTAAGTGTACAAAACATTAGGAACACCTTCCTAATATTGAGTTGCACCCCCTTTTGCCCTCAGAACAGCCTCAATTCGTCAGGGCATGGACTCTACAAGGTGTCAAATGCGTTCCACAGGGATGCTGGCCCATGTTGACTCCAATGCTTCCCACAGTTGTGTCAAGTTGGCTGGATGTCCTTTGGGTGGTGGACCATTCTTGACACACATGAGAAACTGTTGAGCGTCATAACCCAGCAGCGTTGCAGTTCTTGACACAAACTGGTGCGCCTGGCACCTACTACTATACCCCGTTCAAAGGCACTTAAATATTTTGTCTTGCCCATTCACCCTCTGAATGGCACACATACACATTCCATGTCTCAATTGTCTTAAGGCTTAAAAATCCTTCTTTAACCTGTCTCCTCCCCTTCATCTACACTGATTGAAGTGGATTTAACAAGTGACATCAATAAGGGATCATAGCTTTCAGCTTGATTCACCTGGTCATTCTATGTCATGGAAAGTGCACGTGTTCCTAATGTTTTGTACACTCAGTGTATAGCTATCACTATTACCATACATAGCTGTAATATTGCAGATTGCACCTTTAAAGAGACAAGAAAAGATCTAACAATAATCATAATGTAACGTGACGAGGCCCACTGCTAATAGAACAACAGTTTACGGATTCATTTTGTAGTTGCAAGACAAGACAACGCCGCCTCATCAATTTCAACAAAACTCCTAAACATCCTCAGAGTCCAGTGTCATACATGAATAAGACTCAAAGTAGTTATCTTGAATTACATAGCATATTATGCATATACTGTAGGCCTTTCAAACAAATCAAGCCACCATGTGAAAATAAAAAATAAAAATTGTCAGCAATAGTTTCACAAATGTTGGCTGGTGTTATGATGTGACCTGATGTCAGTAAGGTTTTAACCATAGAATGTTCTAACACGCCTTGATTAATGAAGCCTATGTGGCACAGTGACCAGTCAGTCACATTGATATGACCAACTATTTGGGGCGGCAGGTAGCCTAGTGGTTAGAACGTTAAAAAAAAATATCAGCACATAGGCTTCTCAGTCTGAGAGAACATTCCGCCCTCCTTTCAAGGAAGCAGCTGATTGTTACTTTGATAATAAATCACAATAAAACCGAGATCCTTTTATGATCAGCTAATTAGTGCCATAACGACTTTGCTTAATTCATGTTGCAAATTAAGCATGTGGACCCTTCCTCCTCCCTATTGAAAATGATTAACCACACGCACATCTTAACATATACATTGTGATTTTAATAAATCACAATTTGTCAATTATTCTACAGTTAACAGATTAAAATGATAAATTGTGAGATGTGTGTGTATTTAAAGAGGAGGAATGAATTAAAAACACATACACAAGACAATGTCTGTGTCCCAAATGGCACCCTACAGTGCATCTTTTTTTATTTTTTTTATAGTGCACTACCAATAGGGCTCTGGTCAAAATTTTAAAGGCAATAGGGTGCCATTTGGGATGCAGGCATAGTCTTGTGTTGGTGTTTTTAATTAAAACCTCTCTTTATAATAGAATAATAGAATCTAGTATAATTATTGAGCATTGATTCCAAACACGATTATTATTACTGCAGACGTTCAGTTTAATAGCCCTGAGGGTGTTACAGGTTTTAGTTTTTCCATTTGTTTTGAGGTTGGACTTTTAGCACGTATAGCACGTTAGCATGTAGGGCACACCAATTGGTATCACCTCATTAGTCAGTATGTGTTACCCCTGTGCTGGTTGCCAACTCGTTAGTGGGAAGGCATTTCACCTGTGCTGGCCCAGGTGCTATATATAAGTGGCTGGCCCAGTGCTCCAGTGATCTTGAGGGTCAACACCTTTAGTTGGCGCTCCCGATTTGATTTCTAGAAAAAACATTCCTTGGTCTGATCTTCCCAGTTACTGGTATGCTCCACCTTCTTGGTTTGCTTCCTGACTTTAAGTTTGGTATTGGTTTTAATTTTGTTTGCCTCTTCTTAGGCAAATTTTTAATTTTTTTTTTTTAGGTTCCAGTTGTTGTTGCTAGTTAACTTTCAGTGGACACCCCTATGAGTCTTTCAGAACCCCTCCAAAAAAAAAACTTCTGTTTGAGTGACATTTTTGGTTTTCTTGCTGGGGAACTGAACTGGGAGTCAGGGTTTGATTCTGGAGAGGGAGCTTGAAAACGGCTACCACCTCCAAGGAAGGCAACATGCACAAATTACCCACTCCTGACTCGGGAGGTAGTGACAAAAAATAACAATACAGGACTCTTTAGAGCCTCTGTAATTGGAATGAGTACACTTTAAATCCTTTAACGAGGATCCATTGGAGGGCAATAAAATGCAGAAGGTAAATATGTTTACACAGTTTCAAACAAAAGGTTATTTCCTCATAAAGGTTTCCAGAGTGGGCGGCAGAGGAGGAAGAGAAACCAACCATCTGAGACGTAACCAGCGGGAAACTGAAGTGGCTAGTTGATTATAAAGCTGAACTGTAATGGCAATTACATATAACATATTAGGCCTACCTAAACTAAGAAAAACACCACAACCACATATTTCATTTAACCAGGTAAGGCATTGAGAACACATTCTCTTTTACAATAACGACCCGACCATGATGCCATAATCTACTGTATTCAGACCCCTTGACTTTTCCCCTTATTCTAAAATGGAGTAAATTGTTTCCCCCCCAAGCGACACACACAATACCTCATAATGACAAAGCAAAAACAGGTTTTGAAATGTTTGCAAAAACAAAAAAAATACATAAGTATTCAGACCCTTAACTCAGTACTTTGTTGAAGCACCGTTTTGCAGCGATTACAGCCTCGAGACTTCTTGGGTATTACGCTAAAAGCTTGGCACACCTGTATTTGGAGAGTTTCTACAATTCTTCTCTGCAGATCCTCTCAAGCTCGGTCAGGTTGGATGGGGAGCTTCGCTGCACAGCTATTTTCAGGTCTCCAGAGATGTTCGATCGGGTTCAAGTCCTTGCTCTCAAGGACATTGAGACTTGCCCCGAAGCCACTCCTGCGTTATCTTGGCTGTGTGCTAAGGGTTGTTGTCCTGGTGGAAGGTGAACCTTCGCCCCAGTCTGAGGTTGTGAGCGTTCTAGAGAAGGTTTTCATCAAGGATCTCTGTACTTTGCTCCATTCATCATTCCCTCTATCCTGACTAGTCTCCCAGACCCTGACGCTGAAAAACATCCCGACAGGATGATGCTGCCACCACCATGCTTCACCATAGGGATGGTGCCAGGTTTCCTCCAGATGTGATGCTTGACATTCAGTCCAAAGAGTTCATTCTTGGTTTCATCAGACCAGAGAATCTTGTTTCTCATGGTCTGAGTCTTTATGTGCCATTTGGAAAACTCCAAGTGGGCTGTCATGTGCCTTTTACTGAGGAGTGGCTTCTGTCTGCCCACTCTACCATAAAGGCCTGATTGGTAGAGTGCTGCAGAGATGGTTATCCTTATGGAAGATTCTCCCATCTCCACAGAGGAACTCTAGAGCTCTGTCAGAATGACCATCGGGTTCTTGGTCACCTCCCTGGCCAAGGCCCTTCTTCCCTGATTACTCAGTTTGGCCAGGTGGCCAGCTCTAGGAAGAGTCTTGGTGGTACCAAACTTTGACCATTTAAGAATGGAGGTCACTTTGTTCTCGGGGACATTAAACACTGCAGACATTTTTGGTACCCTTCCCCAGGTCTGTGCCTCGACACAATCCTGTCTCAGAATTCTACGGACAATTCCTTCGAATGGCTTGGTTTTTGCTCTGACATGCACTGTCAACTGTGGGACCTTATATAGACAGGTGTGTGCCTTTCCAAATCATGTCCAATCAATTGAATCAAGTTGTAGAAACATCTCAAGCATGATCAATGGAAACAGGAGCTTGAGCTTAATTTTGAGTCTCATAGCAAAGGGTCTGAATACTTATGTAATAAGGTATTTCTGTTTTTTGTTTTTAATGAATGTGCAAACATTTCTAAAACCCTGTTTAAGCTTTGTCATTAAGGGGTAATCAATTTTAGAGCAAGGCTGTAATGTAACAATATGTGGAAAAAGTCAAGGGGCCTCAATACTTTCTGAATGCACTGTACACACTAGGTAGAGATAAACTATACTTTAAACAGAGTAGTACTGAATAATTCCTTTCACTAATGTATTCTAATGTATTCTTGACATGAACTTTGTAATGGAAATCACATATCTCGCACTAAGTCTATGATGCAGCCACTATCTCGCACCACTCTGTAAGACCACAAAACCACACCTACAAAGCTGTACAGAGAACTGTAGACTACTGAATAATAGATTGTCAATTTTGTAGTTTCTTATACTTGTCTTTTCTTTACTAGCACTGACTTTGCTGAGAGCCTTTATTGACTTACAATCCTGAGATATGTGGTTGTCCTACCTAGCTACCTGGAGGAGAGTGTCTGCTAAATGTAAATTAAGCCTTATGACGTCCCTATTTTTCATTTATTTTACAGTAAGTGTGAACATAACTATAGAAACATCACACCACCACAGTATAACACTCCCTTCCTATTCCTTCCACCATCCATTCCTCTGTCTTCCAATCTTCCCAAGTATAGGAAAGGTCACAACTTCTTCTGAGAGTCAAATTAGTAAACTTGACTGAAACGTTAGCTCAGGTTACAAGTGCACCAAACTCCCAGGTGATGTGGAAACATAAAGTCCTCATTGGCAGAGAACTGTCATGGAATGCGTCCCAAGTGGCACCCTATTGCCTATGTAGTGCACTACTTTTGACCAGAACCCATGAAAAGTAGTGCACTACATAGCCAATTGGGTGCCATTTGGGACAGTCTTGGAAATGGTCATAAACACGTTCCTGCCAAAGCGCTGTCTCTGTTGACGTTGGCTGATGGGATGTCTGAAAACATTACTTTTGTGTAATAACGTCACATTTCACTGTCTGTAATTGAGGGGACGGTCACCAAGTAGAGTCCGTCATTTTAACTTCAACTGTACTCTTACACGGCTCAGGCTCTTCAACTACTACTATACTGAACAAAAATATTAACGCAACATGCAACAATTTGAACTATTTTACTGAGTTACAGTTCATACAAGGAAATCAGTCATTTGAAATAAATTCATTTGGCCTTAATCTATGGATTTCACATGACTGGGCAGGGACGCAGCCATGGGTGGGCCTAGGACGGCATAGGCCCACCCACTTGGGAGCCAGGCCCAGCCAATCAGAATGAGTATTTTACAGACAGAAATACTTATTACATTATTACAGACAGAAATACTCCTCAGTTTCATCAGCTGTCCAGGTGGCTGGCCTCAGACGATCCCTAAGGACAAGAAGCCGGATGTGGAGGTCCTGGGCTGGCATGGTTACACGTGGTCTGCAATTGTGAGGCCGGTTGGACGTACTGTCAAATTCTCTAAAACGACATTGGAGGCGGCTTATGGTAGAGCAATGAACATTCAATTCTCTGGCAACAGTTCTGGTGGATATTCCTGCAGTCAGCATTCCAATTGCACGCTCCCTCAAAACTTGAGACAACTGTGGCATTGTGTTGTTTGACAAAACTGCACATTTTAGAGTGGCCTTTTATTGTGCCCAGCACAAGGTGCACCTGTGTAATAACCATGCTGTTTAATCAGCTTCTTGATATGCCACACCTGTCAGGTGGATGGATTATCTTGGCAAAGGAGAAATGCTCACTAACAGGGATGTAAAAAAATGTGTGCACAACATTTTTGAGAAATAAGCTTTTTGTGCATATGGAACATTTCTGGGATATTTTATTTCAGCTCATGAAACATGGGACCAACACTTTGCATGTTGAGTTCATATTTTTGTTCAGTATAAAACAAAATAATAATGATATGGTGGGTTTGCTCATTGAATCAACAAGGTAATTGGTTGGCTTGCTGTGCTGGGGTGGCCTGTTGTGGGATGTGTGGGTGGGTGTTGACTCAAGTGTTACTGTCTAACAGTTAACCTGTTGCATTGATTCAAGAAAGAAAGAAACCAGGATTTGTTTTCAGAATGAAATACATCCTTGGTAACCGTTTGCAATTGTCTTGCTTTTGTTCTCTTTAATCTTTGCCACTCCCTAATTAACAAGGCTTGAATGCTTTGCTAATCAAAATGAATTCTTTCAACAGGTGACTCGCTTTGAAATGTGCACCAATGAAGTACTTTGTTAATTATTATTTTTCAAAACAATGCGTATTATTCACACCATGCCAATAACTTGAGACAAATATAGGGTAAAATAAAGACATTTATACCCTAGATATTTAGCCTACTAAATGATGAGTACACAGAGCCTTGCTTGGCTTATTAAATCATTACATGCTCTTTTTCATTAGAAATCAATGCCATTGTAATGCGACAGACATCAGGTAAAAGTTTAAATGAATGCCTTGCCAGAATGGTGTACTATATGTTAACACTGTCAATACATTCCACCATGTAGGCTAAATCAACAATTAAAGTTGTAATAAATGATACTTATTTTTCTGGAACACTTCCTTAATGGCTTGAACACACCAATAACGTTTGCCTGCCGAGACCGAGTGCAAACCGATTTTACATGTAGAATCGCCTGAAGATGTCGGCAGTCAGACAGACATCAACAGCTCGCTGAACGATTGATATATGAACAGGAGATCTACATCCAGTACAATGTGTGACACCCTTAACATTTCAGCCAAACTGTGTCACAGAGAGAAAACAACATTATCACTTTCTTGGCAAACCCGTCAGTTTAGCAGCAAGCACGTTGACGTTCAATCTGTTTCTGTGTCATAACCAGCAGCATCTTTATTCACAGTCGAGTTCTAAAAAACTAAAACATATGACTGTATTTACTGTACCCACAGGCAAAAAGATGAGTAGACCAAGATCCCTTTGGTGAGAGAAAACCCTGATGGGAGATGCCACAGATAAGAGTAGTTCACCCACACAGTCAGCTGCTAATTGATTCCATCTCTCGCTGGAATATGAAATACAAACAGGGCAGCCCGTATGCATAAAGCAGCACATCAGAGTGAGAGTGCTGATTTAGGATCAGGTCCCCCCTGTCCATGCAATCATATTCATTATGATCTATATTTGCCATGTATAGTGGTTGTAGTGTAGATTCTGAAATTATTTGTCGATATATTCTGTTGATTGTGTTTATCATATTTACTGTGGTTGCACCATTTCATCAAATCAAATTCCGGGTATATTTAAATGTACTTGGTGAATAAAGGTGATTTTGATTCATTCTGAAATCATATTGAATACCATGATTACATGTACAGGGGGACCTCATCCAAGATCAGCACTCGTACTCTGAGAATACAGGCCCAGGTGCATTTTACTAGGAAGTGTTCAAAGTCAAACATACAATCCAGCTTCTGCCCTATAGGCCTAGAGCTTCTGTCCACTGTGGCTTGGAATGACTCTACATTATTTGATTAACACGAGTAGTAGATAGACCTAGTCTTATTTCACACAGTTAAAACCCTCTGAGCCACAGCCTGCTTTCCTGGCTGCCTTGCCTTAGCCCCTGAGAGAGCCTTAAAACCCCACTGGAGAGATAGGCTGCGTCCCGAATGGCATCCAGTTCCTTGTATACTGCACTGCTTTTGACCAGAGCCCTATGTGCCCTAGTGCTCTATAAAGCGAGCCTTGTCAGGCTTTATCTAGCTGGCCCTTATCAGCGATTAGAGCAGCAGCCCTCTCTCTGCTCAACGATCGTTTATTAAATCTCCTGCACCGTTAAGGTTCAGGGCACAGTCATCTTAATCAGTGCTTTAATGGGTCTATAACCAAAAGTGCAGTGTAGTTCAGCAGTGTCAGTGGCTAGATTGGCAGTGACTGGCTCAGTGGCTAGATTGGCTGTGGCTGCTAAATAAAGAAGAGAAACTTACATAGCTAGCTCTAACTTGACACTAGACTAGGCACATTAGGCAGGTTTAGGCCATGTCCCCAATGGCACCCTATTCCCTATATAGTGGACTACTTTTGACCTGGGACTTGATTGATGGTAGGATGTGATGAAAGAGGCAGTTTATTACCCAAATGAAGGGCAGGGGAAAGAAAGATGACAATATCAAATTGTCTGACAATTATACCACAGGGGAAATGGATTCTCTTAATTCTCCCTCTATCCTTAATCACTGTAAAATGGTTGAACGTGATGTGGAACATTGCAAGACTTCCGGGAAGCTGAAGTTTGGGGTTTGAGAAGTCAATGAGAGAAGCAAAAAATGTTTTCTGTAGTTCTCGAAATCTAAAGGCACAATCTAGATTCGAGCCAATGAGTAGTTTAACATGTTATTACTCCAACCTCGTGAAAGTGACAAACTGACACGTTTTCATTTTCGTCCAAAAAAACTTTATATCAAAGGACTGCCTTTGATTTGATTGCTTGAACGTAGTTCGGCACGAGACGACCGTTAGACCTGATGACATGTTTCTACGCATGAGCTTAGCTAGCCAACGTCGCCCTGACATGTCCTACAAGTGTGATCTGGGATTTCTGTTGGAGAAGCAGTTTCTGCCTATCTTCATACTGTACTGTCTTTGGTGACGTGCAGAGGGTGGCAAATGATGCAAACAAAATGAGAGATCAAGTTTATTAGAGAGCCTCTTCGGGGAAACATCTTTAATTCTCTTTTTGCATCAACATTTATTTGGCTATGCACACGCACGCACGCACACACGCGCACACACACACACACACACACACACACACACACACACACACACACACACACACACACACACACACACACACACACACACACACACACACACACACACACACACACACACACACACACACACGAGTGTAATTAAACTACAGTTCCCTCCCTGCTAGTGCTACTGTACAGTTCACTCTACTCCCGTCCCACAGCAACTAACACATCACCACATTCCACTCCCTTACGGAAAAAAACGCATTCATTTCACGTGATCACATGTGATTTAATGTGAAGTTAATGTGATTAACATTTGACAAAATGTGAAGCAATATGTGAAACAATGATCTCATGTGAAATTAATGCTAAATAAATGTGACATGGGGATGCAACATTTCAACATTAGACACCATTAAATTACACGCAACAACATTTGAGCACTTGAAAGCCCAAAATAATTTACTTTAAAAGGCATAATTTACATTCATTCAATTAAACAGTCATGGTCCCCTGCAGGTTTTGTTTAGTTCCCACTTATTTCCAAAGACGTTTTTAGGACATTCTTAGAAAGTTGTGTCATGGTGCCCTGGAGGTTTTTGTCTAGTTGCGGTGAAAATATGGTAAATCTACAACCAATTACTGTATTTTTACAGTTTTACAGCTAAATTAAGGAAATAATGTTAAAGGACAATACTGTATGCTGATTACTTAAGACTCAACCTCACTTGGGATTTGAACTCACAACCTTTATCTATGGACATATTGGAGATTGGCTATATATTTATTGCCATTCAGTCACAAGATCTTGTGATATTTCACATGTGAAAATGTGTTTTTGGAACACTTTGTGACATTTCACATGTTATCACTGTTTAGCTAAAGAATGACCCCACCTGGGATTTGAAATCAACCTCTGGGGTTTGAGGTATACTGACCTTTCCGCTGCGCCACAAAGTCTGTAGCATTTGCATACACATTCATTACCTATAATACATCTCTGCACTTAGCAAGAGTGTCATCTGCACTGCTATTTTAGTTATCAGTTATTCTGAATATTCTCTCATCATTGATTTGATTTACTTATTTCAGCAATTTGAGGATTTTCTGTATAGATATCTAATGTTGGTGTATAGTTGTCCAATGTTGGTTTAATATTATACATTAATCACTATATAAATATAATATTTTTTCTTGTGTATTTTTAACGAAGCTGAGATTTACTTTGAAGTCCAAAGTGTAGGAATACAGGTGAAATCTGTTGTTGAGGTAGACATGATGGTGTAACAGGAAGATTAGAATACTGTGAACCAAGAGGCTGTGAGTTCAAATCCCAAGTAAGGACAAGTTATTTAAATAAACATACGTCATGTGTGTCAAATAAGTTGAAAACCCTATGTTCTTTGCAGGGCATTACCTGTGAAATCTCATGTAAAGATGTGTATACACATGTCAAAGATTATGCGGTTACATGTGAAACTTCATGCAAAATATCATCACGTGAAGTGTTAAAAAAAACACATGGTTCCATGAGATTTCACATGGAAAAACTTAGAAATGTCACATGCGAAATCATATGATTTTCCACATGTGAAATCATGGTCTGACATTTATCATGTTTGCCTTTGTAGATGACATCGGTAACACATTGCTTTCATCCCGCCCGCATTCATCATGTATTTTATATAAAGCCACAGACTAAGGCACACAGCTCTGTCTTCATACAGGAGCAATGAGAGAACCAGGCAGGCATTATCCATCACTATGAAACACCTGCAACACAATGGATGGCTTCATTTTCTCTTGAAGCTTAGAGCGGAGAGCCTAGAGGATTCCACTACTGAAGAAGATACTATTCAAATGTTCATGAAAAGAAAAACAGGGGAGCTACTTCCAATAACACTTGACTTCTTCTGAACAATGACAAATCCCCAAATTCCCTTATTAGCCCGATACAGTACAATGCCATTAGTCTGAAGTAAGAGAGTGATGTGCATACATTTACTTTGTAACATTGCTTAACAATACCCCTTATGACATTTGATTTAATAATAATGTTGTCAATTTCCAAATAAGAAATATTAGCCTAATATTAACTCTATGATTAATTCAGCTTGCCGACAGATGGGGGAGGGGGTATTTGTTTAATCCTCTATATTTAAGAGCAGTCTGTAGCATTCCGATTATATCCTGTGTCTAGAGTAGTAGTGGTACTCTACTTGTGTTTCTCTTGCCTGCAGTCCCCTGTGATAAGTGATACTATATGTTCCAGTCTTCACCTGAGGCCTTCTTTTCCCCACCTCCACGTGCACTTTGTGTGTGTTTCTGTGTGTGTGTAGTTGAGTGTGTATATATATACACAGTACCAGTCAAAAGTTTGGACACACCTACTCATTCAAGGGTTTTTCTATATTTACATTTTTTTCAACATTTTGGAATAATATTAAAGGCATCAACACTATGAAATAACACATATGGAATCATGTAGTAACCAAAGAAGTGTTAAATAAATCAAAATATATTTTATATTTGAGATTATTCAAAGGAGCCACCCTTTGCCTTGATGACAGCTTTACACACTCTTGACATTTTCTCAACTAGCTTCATGAGGTGGTCACCTGGAATGCATTTCAATTAACAGGTGTGCCTTGTTAAAAATTATTTTGTGGAATGTCTTTCCTTCTTAATGCGTTTGAACCAATCAGTTGTGTTGTGACAAGGTAGAGGTGGTGTACAGAAGATAGCCCTATTCGGTAAAAGACCAAGTCCATATTATGGCAAGCACAGCTAAAATAAATGACAGTCCATCATTACTCTAAGAGGTGAAGGTCAGTCAATGCGGAACCTTTTCAAGAACTTTGAAAGTTTCTTCAAGTGCAGTCGCAAAAACCATCAAGCGCTATGATGAAACTGGCTCTCATGAGGACCGCCATGGGAAAGGAAGAAACAGAGTTACCTCTGCTGCAGAGGATAAGTTCATTAGAGTTACCAGACTCAGAAATTGCAGCCCAAATAAATGCTTCACAGAGTTCAAGTAACAGACACATCTCAACATCAACTGTTCAGAGGAGACCACGTGAATCAGGCCTTCATGGTCGAATTGCTGCAAAGAAACCACTAGTAAAGAACACACGAGCAATGGACATTAGACCGGTGGAAATCTGTCAGTGATTTATTTAGAATTCAAGGCACACTTAACCAGCATACCTACCACAGAATTCTGCAGCGATACGCCATCCCATCTGGTTTGCGCTTAGTGGGACTAGGGTTGCAAAGGGTTGCAAACTTCCCGCTAAATTTCCGGAATTTTCCTGGACATTTTCCATGGGAAGTTAAGACCTGGAATTTTGTGAATTTTGCTTAAATTCATCAAAAAAGTTAGCTTATAACAGTGAACCTTTTTTGTGGGTTACACAATTCTAGGTCTTGTGGCATATTTTGGTTAACCTGTTTGGCGTGCAAGCCCGACGTCGGTACACTTATGACAACAGCCACTTCAAGTGCAGGGCGCGAAATTCAAAATATATATTTTTTAAATATTTAACTTTCACACATTAACAAGTCCAATACAGCATATGAAAGGTACACATCTCGTGAATCCAGCCAACATGTCAGATTTTTAAAATGTTTTACAGGGAAGAAAAAAAATGTAAATCTATTAGCTAACCACGTTAGCAAAAGACTCCACTTTTATTACTCCATCAGTTTTTGACTCCATCAGTAGCTATCACAAATTCGGCCAAATAAAGATATAAATAGCCACTAACCAAGAAACAACCTCATCAGATGACAGTCTGATAACATATTTATTGTATAGCATATGTTTTTATCGAAAAATTTGCATATTTCAGGTATAAATCATAGTTTACATTGCAGCTACATTCAGAAATTGCACCGAAAGCAGCCATAATATTTACAGACACCAACGTCAAATACCTAATTACTCATCATAAAACATTTCTGAAAAATACATAGTGTACAGCAAATGAAAGACAGGCATCTTGTGATGCCAGACAATATTTCCGATTTTTTTTTTTTTTTTTTTTATTTTATCCCATTTTCTCCCCAATGTTCGTGGTATCCAATCGCTAGTAATTACTATCTTGTCTCATCGCTACAACTCCCGTATGGGCTCGGGAGAGACGAAGGTTGAAAGCCATGCGTCCTCCGAAGCACAACCCAACCAAGCCGCACTGCTTCTTAACACAGCGCGCCTCCAACCCGGAAGCCAGCCGCACCAATGTGTCGGAGGAAACACCGTGTACCTGGCCCCCTTGGTTAGCGCGCACTGCGCCCGGCCCGCCACAGGAGTCGCTGGAGCGCGATGAGACAAGGATATCCCTACCGGCCAAACCCTCCCTAACCCGGACGACGCTATGCCAATTGTGCGTCGCCCCACGGACCTCCCGGTCGCGGCCGGCTGCGACAGAGCCTGGGCGCGAACCCAGAGACTCTGGTGGCGCAGTTAGCACTGCGATGCAGTGCCCTAGACCACTGCGCCACCCGGGAGAATATTTCCGATTTATTAAGTGTTTTACAGCGAAAACAAAATGTTGCGTTATATTAGCTTAGCACAATAGCCAGAAACACTTGGGCGCCGGCGACTACGACAGATATATGAAATAACATCATAAATTGGGTCTTACTTTTGCTGATCTTTCATCAGAATGTTGAACAAGGTGTCCTTTGTCCAGATGAGTCGTTGTTTGGATTCAGAATGGCAACTTTCTCTCTCCATTTAGCAAGCGCGCTAGCCGGGTTGCACGGATCTCTCCATGTAAACAAACGGAAGAGAACGGAACACGGCAAAACTCCCGAAAAAATTTCAATAATCTGATGAAACTATATTGAAAAAACATACTTTACGATGATATGGTGACATGTATCAAATAAAATCAAAGCCGGAAATAATAGTCGCCTATAACGTCAGCAAAACAAAAGGCAACCCCACTGTCCAAATCGCGTTCTTCAGAGTACCGGAACTGGGGTACACGTCATTCCAAGAGGATTTATTCCATCCCAGATCGAGATAATCACCTCATTTCTTCTCTCACAGCCTTCTTGACACCCAGAGGAAGGTGTATGACGTGCATGTATACTAATAGCTCTTGTGCCCATTTATAGGCAGGAAGAGGAAGAGAGCATCGATTTCAGACTTTGAACTTCCGGGTCAGGAAAAGTGCTGCAGAATGAGTTCTGTTTCACTCAGAGAAATAATTCAAACGGTTTTAGAAACTAGAGAGTGTTTTCTATCCAATAGTAATAATAATATGCATATTGTACGAGCAAGAATTGAGTACGAGGCCGTTTGAAATGGACACATTTTATCAGGCTACTCAATACTGCCCCTTGCAGCCATAAGAAGTTAAACTATCCCCAATTCAATGGAATTGCAACGCTCTGCATGCACAGTGCATGCACAGTGCATGCACAGTGCATTCTTCCATCACATGTACAGCTGATTCTCAAGATCTTGCACACTAATGAGATTCTATTGAGCCCACATTACTACACTGTCTGAGCCAAAGACTACATGCTTTCTGGTAAGTTTTGATTACAATACTGGGTGAGGTGAATATATTTTATATGACATACATGATTTTTTGTTAATTTGTCAATAGGGGGGCGCCATTTCGACTTTGTAAAAATTAGTTCCCAAATTAAACTGCCTCTTACTCAATTCTTGCTCGTACAATATGCATATTATTATTACTATTGGATAGAAAACACTCTCTAGTTTCTAAAACCGTTTGAATTATTTCTCTGAGTGAAACAGAACTCATTCTGCAGCACATTTCCTGTCAGGAAGTGAGATTTCTGAAATCGAGGTCCCTGTTCTAGGGTCAGTTTATAAGTCCCCATGTAAGCTATGGGGCTACATGCACTGCATACGCCTTCCTCTAGATGTCAGTAAGCGGTGAGAATTTGAATGGAGTGGATTGCACCATCTGGGGCACTATAAAAGCTCATGGAACGGAAGTACCGTTCTTTTCAACGGGGCGCCTGGCGCAAGAGGGACATCACAATGGCGTCCTGCAAAAGCTTTCGTTTTAGCAGTTCTATATCTCCGGTCATGTTTTTATTCGTTATAGGTGTTAAAGACATCATAAGGTAGTTAATTTAAACCGACTTATAGCAGTTTATATCAGTTTATTGCGATTTTCTGGGATTTCTTTGTGACGCGCTATCACGAGTTGGACACCTCTCCAGTGGATGGCTATCGTTAGCTGCTATTTCTACAGGAGAAGAGGACATCTTTCAACCAAAAGACGATTGTTCTGGAGAAAGGACACCTTGCCCAATATTCTGATGGAAGCTCAGCAAATAGTAAGCAGTCTTTATGCTGTTAATTCGTATTTATGTTGACAAATGTCAAATAATAATTCCGCCATGAATTTCGGTGCGGTCTCGCTTTAGCGCACGCTGTATTGCGCAGTAACGTTAATTTTAAAAATCTAACACAGCGGTTGCATTAAGAACTAATGTATCTTTCATTTGCTGTCCAACCTGTATTTATTTAGTCAAGTTTATGATTACTTATCGATTAGAATAGGTGCCTCTCCAAGATGGCGCCGGACAGATTGCTTGAAGTTTTGGCCACTAATCACATTGTATAACCACGATTTGTGCCGCTAAATATGCACATTTTCGAACAAACCCTATATGCATTGTGTAATATGATGTTACAGGACTGTCATCTGATGAAGAATATCAAGGTTAGTCAAAAATTATATATCTTTTGCCTGTTTGTTACGATCGCTAACCTTTGCTGCTGGTAAATGGTGTTGTGTTTCTGGCTATTGTGGTAAGCTAATATAATGCTATATTGTGTTTTCGCTGTAAAACACTTAGAAAATCTGAAATATTGGCTGGATTCACAAGATCTGTGTCTTTCATTTGCTGTACGCTGTGTATTTTTAAGAAATGTTTTATGATGAGTAATTAGGTAATACACGATGGTCTCTGTAGTTATTCTAGTTGCTTTGGTGAGAGTTGTGATGGTGGCTGCAATGGTAAACTATGATTTATACCTGAAATATGCACATTTTTCTAACAAAACATATGCTATACAATAAATATGTTATCAGACTGTCATCTGATGAAGTTGTTTCTTGGTTAGTGGCTATTTATATCTTTATTTGGTCGAATTTGTGATAGCTACTCATGCAGTAAAAAATGGTGGAGTAAAAAAAGTGGTGTCTTTTGCTAACGTGGTCAGCTAATAGATTTACATATTGTGTCTTCCCTGTAAAACATTTTAAAAATCAGAAATGATGGCTGGATTCACAAGATGTGTATCTTTCATCTGGTGTCTTGGACTTGTGATTTAATGATATTTAGATGCTGGTATTTACTTGTGACGCTATGCTAGGCTATGCTAGTCAGCTTTTTTACTGATGGGGGTGCTCCCGGATCCGGGTTTGGGAGGAACTAGAAGTTAACTAGTAAATAGTAGCCTCCAGCAAAGTATGTTTAAATCATTTCTAACTTGTTAACAATTTCTGCTAGTTAGTTTTTGCAACCATGTTGAATTTAGCTTGCTTGAGCCTGCTAAGAAGTGTTAATTCACCTGTTTCCATACATGTTTCATTTGAAAACATTTATCTTACAAAGGAGTTGTTTAATCTAACTGCTTAACTATTTATCTGTACATGGAATTTAATGGGTTAATTAAATTTAAAAAAATCTCATCTTTACAGGAAAAAGCCATGGGCACTATCAAATCAAATCAAACCAAAGTTTATTTGTCACGTGCGCCGAATACAACAGCTGTAGACCTTACAGTGAAACGCTTACTTACAGGCTCTAACCAATAGTGCAAAAAAGGTGTTAGGTGAACAATAGGTAAGTAAAGAAATAAAAACAACAGTAAAAAGACAGTGAAAAATAACAGTAGCGAGGCTATATATAGTAGCGAGTCTATTAAAGTAGCGAGGCTACATACAGACACTGGTTAGTCGGGCTGATTGAGGTAGTATGTACATGTAGATATGGTTAAAGTGACTATGCATATATGATGAACAGAGAGTAGCAGTAGTGTAAAAGAGGGGTTGGCGGGAGGTGGGACACAATGCAGATAGCCCGGTTAGCGAATGTGCGGGAGCACTCGTTGGTCGGGCCAATTGAGGTAGTATGTACATGTAGATATGGTTAAAGTGACTATGCATATATGATAAACAGAGAGTAGCAGCAGCGTAAAAGAGGGGTTGGGGGGGGGGGGGGGGGGGGGGGGGGGGGGCACACACTGCAAATAGTCCGGGTAGCCATTTGATTACCTGTTCAGGAGTCTTATGGCTTGGGGGTAAAAACTGTTGAGAAGCCTTTTTGTACTAGACTTGGCACTCCGGTACCACTTGCCATGCGGTATTAGAGAGAACAGTCTATACTTGGTCTAAAGTGGAGGAGTCCTACCCTCACATCACACCCATTGGCTGTGCTGCTCATGCATTGAATCTGCTCCTCAAGGACATCATGGCACTGAAAACAATGGATACACTCTACAAGAGAGCCAAGGAAATGGTTAGGTATGTGAAGGGTCATCAAGTTATAGCAGCAATCTACCTCACCAAGCAAGGTCAGAAGAAATAGAGCACCACATTAAAGCTGGTGTTGTCATCATGTTTGACAGTCTCCTGGAGGGGAAGGAGTCTCTCCGAGAAATGGCCATATCAGTCTGCCGATATGGATAGCCCCATCAAGAGGATCCTCCTGGATGATGTATTTTGGGAGAGAGTGGTAAGAAGCCTGAAACTCCTGAAACCTATAGCAGTAGCCATTGCACGAAATGAGGGAGACAATGCCATCCTGTCTGATGTTCAGACTCTGCTTTCAGATGTAAAAGAAGAAATCCGTACTGCCCTCCCCACTTCACTGTTGCTCCAAGCAGAGGAAACTGAAGTTCCGAAAAGTTCCAAAAAGTGTGATGACTTCTGCCTGAAGCCCATACATGCCGCAGTGCACATGTTGAACCCCAAGTATGCTGGCAAGAGCATCCTGTCTGGTGCAGAGATCAACAAGGCCTATGGTGTCAACACTACCGTGTCTTGGCAGTCTGGCGAAGTACACTTCCAAGCAAGAGCTTTGGGATGGAGATGCAATATGGCAGTCGTGCCAACATATCTCATCAGCCACCTGGTGGAAGGGACTTTGTGAATCTGAGGCTCTTTCCCCTGTTGCCTCCACCATACTCCAAATCCCACCAACATCAGCCGCCTCAGAGCGCAACTGGTCTGATTATTGCTTCAAAGGTTTTCTTTTTCCAAGCTATACCAAGGGTGCTCTAGCAAACAAACAGCAGAGACCTGAGTACACCGTCCAACCTGGAACTGAGTGAGTAGTGTTTGGTCTGATGCTATTTTGAAAGCCAAGAAGAAAAAAATAATAAATAAAAATAAAGTACATTACAATGATATATTTTATTTTGTGGGGACTGAATGCTGAGTTAAGGCTCCCAGGCTTGCAAGGACAGGCCAAATACAAATTCAATTAGCACGAATGTGTGATGTAAAAGGTGTCGAGGCCTTTGGGCCCAACAAGTGGCAGGAGTCTTTGAAGCATCCTCTGAAGCCCCCTCCTGCTGTTCAAAGACCATTCACTTCCATTTTCTACAAGAAATCTGCCTCCAGAAATAAAAGCTTCTCCCACATGGGTGTGACACCTACTCCCGTTACCTGCTGCTTGGATTCCACCTGGCAATCTGTTCACCGTCTGCCCTGGCCTGTCTCCCCCTGTCTGGTACAGGTACCCCCACCACACTCACCCCTCACTCCTGAGCTTTCGCTCGCCTCCAGCATTCAAGCACTGTAGGGGCAAGTGACTCTGAACTTACAATGGCTAGCCCCAAGTCGTTATATATACAAAAAGATATTGTGCATTTTGCTATTTTGCTATTTGCCTCATGACTCCTGCATACTTTGTTGACTACAAATGTTATTTACCCAACCGTGGGACAGACTATGTTTGTTCCCACACTCGGGACTCTGACAATCTATTAGTTACACAGACATTTGGCCTCCCATCCCATTCTAACCACCTCTCGCCGGCTTTGTATTCATGTTACCTTATGAAATTGCTGTACAATATGATCTTGTTGCCATCTGATGCACATTCAGATGTCATAAATCAGCACTGCAGAGTCCTATGCCATGCCTTGGTTGTATTACTGTTGATGATATCTGGAAATGTACATGTACACCCTGGCCCATCTACTGTTGCTAGCCCCAATTCTGACTTGTGCTCTGATATCTGCTTCACTGATTTCTGCTCTCGTAAAAGCCTGGGTTTTCTGCATGTTAACACTAGAAGCTTATTACCTAAAATGGATCAATTGAAAGTGTGGGTTCACAGCTCCAATCCAGATGTGTTGGTCATTACTAAGACGTGGTTAAGGAAGAGTGTTTTGAATACTGATGTTAACCTTTCTGGTTATAACCTTGTTCGACAAGACAGATTTTCCAAAGGTGGGGGAGTGGCAATCTTTACCAAGGATCACCTTCAGTGCTCAGTTGTCTCCACCAAGTCTGTCCCCAAACAATTTCATTTGTTGGTTTTAAGCATTAAACTTTCAAATAGCTCTTTGCTGACTGTTGATGGGTGCTATCGTCCTTCATCAGCACCGGCCTGTACCCTACCTGCCTTAAGCTCTCTCCTGGCCCCTTACACTAAGTCTGAATTTGTCCTGCTAGGTGACCTAAACTGGGACATGCTTAAACCACCTGAACAAGTCCTAAAGCAATGGGACTCCCTAAATCCTTCTCAGATTATTACCAATCCCACAAGGTATGACTCCAAACACCCAGAAAAGGCTACTCTCCTCGATGTTATCCTCACAAATAATCCTGATAGGTATCAGTTTGGCATTTTCTGTAATGACCTTAGTGATCACTGTTTTACAGCCTGTGTTCATAATGGCTGCTCAGTGACATGACCTGTCCTGATTTGCCATAGACGTTTGCTAAAAAAATGTAATGAGCAAGCCTTCCTTCATGAACTGGTCTCTGTAAAATGGTATAGAATCAGCTTGATGCCTTCTGTCGAAGACCGAAGAATTGCATTTGGCGAAAGGCTCGGCATATGCATACTCAGGCTGACAGGCTATCGTTCAGGCAAATGAGAAAGAAGTGCACTCAGGCTATCCGGGAGGCCAAAGTTAGTTACTTAAAGGAGCAGTTCTCTCTCTGTGGGTCTAACCCCAAGAAGTTCTGGAAAACGGTTACAGACCTGGAGAATAAACCCTCCTCCTCACAGCTGCCCATGCCCCTTAATGTTGATGATGTGGTTGTTACTGACAAGAAGCACATCGCTGAGCTCTTTAATCACCACTTCATTAAGTCAGGATTCCTATTTGACTCAGCCATGACTCCTTGCCCGTCCAACATTTCCTCATCTCCCACCCATTCTAATGCGACTATCCCGATGCTTCTCCCTCTTTTTCCCCTGCCCCGTTACAAAGTTTATCCCTGCAGGCAGTCACTGAGTACGAGGTGCTAAAGGAGCTCCTTAAACATGATCAGATGGTTTAGACCCTTTCTTCTTTAAGGTTGCTGCCCCTATCCTCGCCAAGCCTATCTCCAACCTTTTTAACCTGTCTCTCCTTTCTGGGGAGGTTCCCATTGCTTGGAAGGCAGCTACAGTTCGTCCTTTATTTAAAGGGGGAGATCAAGCTAACTGTTATAGGCCTATTTCTATTTTGCCCTGTTTATCAAAAGTGTTGGAAAAACTTGTCAATAATCAACTGACTGGCTTTCTTGATGTCTATAGTATTCTCTCAAGTATGCAATCTGGTTCCGCTCAGGTTATGGATGTGTCACTGCAACCTTAAAGGTCCTCAATAATGTCACCATTGCCCTTGATTCTAAGTAAAATTGTGCTGCTATTTTTATTTTGGCCAAAACTTGGCCAAAGCTTTTGATACAGTAGACCATTCCATTCTTGTGGGCCGGCTTAGGAGTATTGGTGTCTCTAGCGACTGGAACGAGCTTCAACAAACACTGAAACTGGACAGTTTTATCTCTTCAGTCAAAGACTCAATCATGGACACTCTTATTGACTGTTGTGGCTGCTTTGTGTGATGTATTGTTGTCTCTACCTTCTTGCCCTTTGTGCTGTTGTCTGTGCCCAATAATGTTTGTACCATGTTTTGTGCTGCTACCATGTTGTGTTGCTACCATGTTGTTGTTATGTTGTGTTGCTACCATGCTGTGTTGTCATGTGTTGCTGCCTTGCTATGTTGTTGTCTTATGTCTCTCTTTATGTAGTGTTGTGTTGTCTCTCTTGTCGTGATGTGTGTTTTGTCCTATATTTATATTGTCTTTTTTACATTGTTTTTTTTATCCCAGGCCCCCGTCCCCGCAGGAGGCCGTTTGCCTTTTGGTAGGCCGTCATTGTAAATAAGAATTTGTTCTTAACTGACTTGCCTATGTCACGTCCTGACCATAGTTCTTATGTGTTTTGCTTGTTTAGTGTTGGTCAGGACGTGAGCTGGGTGGGAATTCTATGTTGTGTGTCTAGTTTGTCTGTTTCTGTGTCCAGCCTGATATGGTTCTCAATCAGAGACAGCTGTCAATCGTTGTCCCTGATTGAGAATCATATATAGGTGGCTTGTTTTGTGTTGGGGATTGTGGGTGGTTGTTTCCTGTCTCTGTGTTTGTGTTCTGCACCAGATAGGACTGTTTCGGTTTGCCACACTTTGTTATTTATTGTTCGTTGTAAGTGTTCACTGTTTTTTGTTTAATTAAACATGTTGAGCACTGGCTACGCTGCGTGTTGGTCCGATCCCTGTTTCACCCCCTCTTTTAGTGAAGAGAGGGAAGGCTGCCGTGACAGAACCACCCACCAAACCCGGAGCAAGCAGCGTAGCAACGGGCAGCAACGGCAGCAGCAGCAGCAGCGGGACCAGGAGAAAGGGACTTGGGAGGACGTATTGGACGGAAAGGGTTGCTACACATGGGAGGAGATCCTGGCTGGTAAGGATCGCCTTCCATGGGAACAGGTGGAGGCAGCTAGGAGAGCGAAAGCAGCTGAGAAGGGGAACCGGTGTTATGAGGGAACACGGCTGGCCAGGAAGCCCGAGAAGAAATCCCAAAAATGTCTTGGGGGGTGGCTAAAGGGTAATGTGGCGAAGTCAGGTAGGAGACCTGCGCCCACTTCCCATGCTTACCGTGGAGAGCGGGAGTACGGGCAGACACCGTGTTATGCGGAAGAGCGCACGGTGTCTCCTGTACGTGTGCATAGCCCGGTGCGGGTTATTCCACCTCCCCGCACTGGCCGGGCTAAATTGAGCATTGAGCCAAGTGCCATGAAGCCGGCTCAACATATCTGGCCTCCAGTACGTCTCCTCGGGCCGGTGTACATGGCACCAGCCTTACGCATGGTGTCCCCGG